>NC_142867.1:145444300-145755100 GCF_051225735.1 Oryctolagus cuniculus | reverse complement strand
TGAGACTTCGCACTGCACTCTGAGTGGTTAACGGTGCGCCCCCGAGGCATGCAGGTTACCTGGTCCAGCAGGTGCAGCCGCCTCACGTAGGTCTCCTCAGTTTGCAGGAGCTCCTGCGCAATGTGGAGCAGCTTTTGGGGGTTGGAGCCCTGTGGAGAGATGGCTGCAGCTCACCTGAGGCAGATGAGCCTGGGGCAGGCAGCACCCAACCATGGCTGCCTGCTATGTGCCAAGATGACCAGGGGCCGGGAAGGGCAGGAGGAGGCCGTTGGGATTGGGATGTGGTGCTCAGTTCTCATACACGGTGTCTCCAGGCAGGGTTCAGGAAAAGCACAACAGCGTTTGCCAATCTCCCAAAAGCCTCTTCAGCTCTGAGACGACTCTACCTGCCTAGGGCTTTCACTGCAGAGCAGCTTCCAGCACAGGTGCTTGGCCTGTCCGTTAAGATACCTGCGTGCCATATCTGAGGGTCTGTCCGGTTCCTGACTCCAGCTTCCTGCTAAGTAGTGGCGATGATCTTAATGGGTTCCTGCCACCCACATGGGGGACCTAGATTGACTTTCTGACTCCTGGCTTTGGCCCCAGCAGGCGGCCACTGAGGACAGCTGGAAAGTGCACCAGCAGATGAAAACTCAGATAAATAAAATTTCAAAAATGAAATATGTCACATGTGCATCACAAAGTGACATCAGCAAGACAGTTGGCTAAGACACTGCAGGCCCTCCTTCCCTCACAGAGACATGGAATTAACAACACACAGACTGGAAATACCTCTGTGAGAAATCTAGAAACCAGGTGAGACACTACAACACCATGACTTCAAAACCAAGAAGGGCTTCCAGTGAAAGTGAAGGAAAATTGGTGGTGTTTGGTGCACCTGTTTTAGTCCACTTTTGTTGCTGTAAGAAAATGCCTGAGACTAGATAATTAGAAAACAACATAAGCTTATTTTTCATAGTCCTGGAGAGCAGATGTCCAAAATCAAAGCGTCAGCCGTTCTGGTGTCAAATGAACGTCTGGTTTCTGTCTGCAAATTGGTGGTCAGAGGCTGTGCCCTCCCATGTTGGGGAGGATGGAAGGACAAAAGGCGGATGAGTGCTTTGCCTTGACATGGTGGAGAGCAGAAGAGCACAAGAGAACGAACCCTTCTAGAAGGGACCTCATCTCCCCCGTGAGAACTCCACTCCCCTGAGCTCATCGTCTCCTAAAAGCCCCACCTCTTAATACTATCACAATGATTACGCTTCAGCCTATGAACTCTGGGGTGTACATCAGACCATGCTCCTCCCCCGTGCAGCACAGCACGGACAACTGAGAAGAAACCTCCCATAACAGGCCCCTACTGTCAGCGTAGAAGCAAAGGAGCGAACTACATGTCCAACACTCTGTGGACATGTGGACTGCTCATGGAACTGACCTCCCTCTCTTCCCTCCCCTGCCCCCTCTCCCCGCTCCTCTCTCTCCCTTTCCCTCTCCCCTGCCTGCAGTGCTAATGAGAGCTGAGGGAATCTGTTACCATTAGACATGGTCTACTAAAAAAAAAAAACAAAACCATAAAGGGAATCCTTCAAGTGGAAATAAAAGGATGGTAAATAGTTACATGAAGCCAAAAGATAACATAGTTCTCCAGTAAAGGTACATACATGGTCAAATATAATAACCTGTACTCTTATAATTTTGATGCATAGAATTTAAATCATAAAGGGGTCAGAGCCATGGCATAACAGGTAAAGCTACCATCTGCAGTGCCAGCACCCCATATGGGTACTGGTTTGAGTCCTAGCTGCTCTACTTCCAATCCAGCTTCCTGTTAATACGCCTGGGAAAGCAGTGGAAGATGGCCCAAGTCCTTGGACCCCTGCACCCACATGAGACATCTGGAAGAAGCTCTTGGCTTTGGATCAGCCCAGTTCCAGCCATTTGGGGAGTGAAACAGTGGATGGAAGACCTTACTCTCTCTCCCTATCTGTGCCTCTATGCAACTCTCTGCCTTTCAAATAAATAAATAAATCTATTTTAAAAAGAATTTAAATCATAAAAACAAAAAAATTTATGTTGGTTACAGACTCTTTTTTTTTTTCATTTTATTTGTGACATCAACAATATGGAGCAGGGACAGAGGAACCAGACTGTAAAAGAAGTAGTTTTTTTTATGTGACTAAAGTTGGCATCACTTTTTCTTTTCTTCATTTTTATTTGAAAGAGAGAAAGAGAAAGAGAGAGAGCACAAGAGAGAGAGAGGGAGAAGAAAGAGAGCGAGCGAGCTTCCATTTGCTGGTTCATTCCCCAAATGCCTCCAACAGGGGGGCCTGAGCCAGGCACTCAGTCTGAGTCTCCCACGCAGGTGGCAGGTACCCAAGTACTCAAGCCATCATGGCTGCCTCCTAGGATGCACTTTAACAGGTAGCCAGATCAGAAGCACAGCCACTGCACCAAAATCTTTAAATCTGTGTAAACTGGTATAAAATATGTAAAGATGATTTGTGACATTGATACTAGGGAACAGGGAGGGAGGAATCAGAACTGTAAAGGAGGAGAGTCCTTGTATGTGGCTAAAATTGGCATCAAGGGAATGCTGTAATTTTAAGATGTTTTATATAACTACAGTGGAAACCACAGACAAAACAGCTAAAGAATATACACAAAAGGAAATGAGAAGCAGATCAAAGAACATCAATCATGAAACACAGGAAGGCGGTAAGAACGGAGAGGGGGAGCAAAGGCTAGAAGACATTGAAAACAATGAACAACACAGAAATCGTAAATCCTTCCCTACCAGTAACTACTGTAAAGGGATTAAATGCCCTGATCAAAGGACATAAATTGGCTAAATGAATTAAAAGCAGCAGCATCCAGCTATATGCCACTCATAAGATACTGTAAACCTAAGGACATTTATAGGCTGAAAGTGAAATAATGGAAATATTCCATACAAAATAACTAAAAGACAGCAGGAATGGCTACTTTTATACCAGAGAAAATAAACTTTAAATAAAAAACTGTTACAAGGGCATGATGAAAGTGTCAAATCAACAAGAAGGCATTACAATTATACATATTCATGCATCAAACCTCAAAGCTCTGAAATATATAAGCAAGCTCTGACAAAACTGAAGGGAGAAATAGACTGGAACAAAATAATAGGAGACTTCAATATTCCACTTTCAGTAATAGATAGAACAACCAGACAGAATATCAGTAAGGAAAAAGAGGAACTGAAAAACACTATCAACAACTGTACTTAACAGACAGATACAGAACACGCCACTCAACAATAGCACAATATACATTCTTAAGAGCACATGGAACATTGTCCAGGACGGATCACATGTCAGGCATAAAAGCAAGCCTTAACAAACTCAAGAAGAGAAAATGTGCAAAGTACCTTCTAGTATCAGTGGAATGAAACTAGAAGAGAGTAACACAATGAAACTCACAGACACGAGCAAATCAGGCGACATACTCTTAAAAACACCAATGGGTGAAAGAAGTCAGAGAAGATAGAAAACACCTTGAGACCAACTGGAATCACAACACACTTAGGAAGCAAACGCAGTGCTGAGAGTTAAAAAGGGGGACAGGCATTTGGCCTAGAGGTTAAGGTGTTGCTTGAGATGTCTGCCTTCCCTATCAGTTTCTGGTTCAAGACCCAGTTCCAGGTTCCTGGTAATGCAGAATTTTGGAGGCAGCTCAACTAGTCAGATCCCTGTTACCCACATGAGAGACCCTGACGCAGTCCCTGACTCTCAGCTTTGGCCTGTCCCGGTCTTGGCTGTTGCAGGCATTTGGGGGAGTGAACTATTAGATGGGAGATCTGTCTGTCTGTCTGTCTGTCTCTCCCTCCCTTCCTCCCTCCCTCCCTCTCTAAAATAAATAAGAGGAGAAGTAGGGACAAGGGGAAGAGAAGGGGAAAGGAGGGGAAGGGGAGGAGAAGAAAGATCTTGAACGAACAACCTAACTTTACTTGACAATAGAAAAAGAGGAGTAAGCTAAACCCAAAGCTAGCAGAGGAAGGAAACAGAAAGATCAGATCAGAGATAAATGATACAGAGAATGGAAAAACAGTAGAAAAAAGTTAACAAAACTGGGGGCTGGCCCTGTGGCATAGTGGGTAAAGCTGCTGCTTGCAATGCCGGCATCCCATATGGGCACCGGTTCGAGTCCTGGGTGAATCACTTCTGATCCAGCTCTCTGCTGTAGCCTGGGAATGCAGTAGAAGATGGCCCAAGTCCTTTGTGGGAGACCCAGAAGAAGCTCCTGGCTCCTGGCTTCAGATTGGTGCAGCTCCGGCCATTGTGGCCATCTGGGGAGTGAACAGTGGATGGAAGACCTCTCTCTCTCTCTGCCTCTCCTTCTCTCTCTGTGTAACTCTTTCAAATAAATAAATAAGTCTTTTTAAAAAAAAGTTAACAGCACTTAAAAAAGGTGGGTTTTTTAAAGGAACAACAAAACTGACAAACTTTACCTGGATTAACTAAGAAAGAAAAGAAGACTCAAATAAGCACAATCAGAAATGAAAGAGCGGACATGACAACTGGTGACACAAAATTTAAGAGAATACTACCAACAACGACATGCCAACAAACTGGTTAATCCTGAAGAAATGGATATATTCCTAGAAACACAAAACCTACCAAGATTAAATCATGAAGAAATAAAAAATCTGAAAAGCTCAATAATGAAAAAGGAGACTGAGACAGTAATTAAATACTTCCCAACAAAGGAAAGTCTAAGCCTGGTGGCTGCACTGGAGAAGTCTCCTGAACACGTAAAGGAGAACTGACCCGCTCCTGAAATTCTTCTTAAACAGCATGAGAGGAGGGAGCACTTCCAATTTCACTGCACGAGGCCAGGGTTACCCTGACACCAAGGCTTCACAAAGACACTACAAGAAAACCGCAGCCCAACATCCCTGATGAACACGATCCAAAAGCCTCAACGAAACACTGGGAAAACCAGATTCAACAGCAAATTGAAAGGATTATACACCATGACCGAGTCTGATTTATTCCTGGAATGCAACAATGGTTCAACAGACAAAAATCAACCAATGTGTTACATCATTAACAGAACAAACAATAAAAATGATATGGCCTTCCGTTGACAACGAAGCTGGATGACAGTCAACACTGTTTTGTGATAAAAACACACAACAAACGAGGAACAGGAGACTTCCTCAGCGTAAATAAAGGCCACACATGGAAAGCCCATGGCTAACATCAAACTCAGTGGTGAACATCTGAGCTTTTCCTCCAAGGCTAGGCATTCTCTCTACTTCTATTAAATATAGTACTGCAAGTTCTAGATGAAGCAATTAAGTAAGAACAAAAAGGCATCCAAATTGAAAAAGAAGGGAAAAAAATTAACTATTCACAGATGACATAATCTTATATGTAGAAAACTCTAAAGATTCCACAAAAAACTATTAGAACTAATGAAGTGGGCCGGTACGGCAGCACAGCAGGTTAAGCTGCCACTTGCAGTCACCAGCATCCCATCTCATAGTGCCAGATGGAGTTCTAGCTGTTCCACTTCTAATCCAGCTCTCTGCTAATGTACCTGGGAAGACAGCAGATAATGGCCGGGCCCCTGCTACCCAGCATGGAGACTAGGGTGGAGTCCTGGCTCCTGATTGTGGCCTGGCCCAGCCCTGGCTGTTGTGGTTATTTGGGAAGTGAACCAGCAGGCAGAAGATCTCTCTCTCTCTCTCTCTCTCTCTCTCTCTCTCACTGCCTTTTAAATAAATAAATATAATAAATAGGGGACCGTCATTATAGCATTGAGTGAGCTATCACTTTTGCCTTTCAAATAATTTTTTCAAAATCTTAAAAAAAATCAGACCAATGAACCGACCAATTCAGTAAACTTACAGGATACAAGATGAACACACAAAAAATCAGCTGGTCTGAGAGCAAGACTTCAGACCCCGTGAGCCCTGTGCAGTGACTGGGCGCACGCTCTCTGTGCTCCAGGGTGGAGAGGACAGCAGCCCACAGCCCCCTGTGTTAACATCTGAGGAGAGCTTGACGAAAGGAGAGGGAAGGATGCGTAGAGTATCTCAGTGGGACTCCCGGGGGTTATTCTTGGATTCCTGGGGATGGGCCCTTCCTGGTTTGCCCTCTGTGCACTCCTGCCCCTTGCACATCACAAGTGTCTCTGGAAGCATCCGCTGGTCGCCAGATGGAGCCACATCCCCTCACACCAGGCATCACCCGCCCCAGCCAGTAGTGTTCAGTCTCGTTCTTAGAATAAGTGACCCAGCTTAAACCTATGTGTGGAAAAATGATTTTGTCTTACATTTGCATTTTTCAGCTTTTTGGACAATCTGGGCTTGACTGGCTCATGTATGCACTTGCTAATTTGGTTCTGAGTCCTTCCTACCCTCACCCGGGAGATGGTGAGACCACTCCTCCCGCTTAATGCTACGTAAGTTACTAGGAAACTGCAGAGGTCCCGGCAGCCTCAGGTGGTGTGGCATGTATCTACCATGTCTTTTATTATCTTCTGTATCTGCCCCTTTGACATCTGGGCCTCGCTGACCCTAGAGGGATGGCTGCCCCAGACGTGGCCAGTTCCTAGGGACAGTAACGGACCCATCTGTGGTACACTCTTTCACATGCAAACCAGCCAGTCCACAGCTCACACCCCACCTCCTCCACTGTGGGGCTCTCACACCCTGGGCCATTGTCCTCCTGCCTTATTGCCCCAGGGCCAGACGCCCAGCGAGCGCTGCATGCCACAGTCCACGGAAATCAACCAGATTGGCCAGTGCACACCTGCTTATCCTGCTTCCTCCCTTCCTTCCCGTGGAAACCAAAACAGAGTCTCCTGCCCGGTGTTCCCCTCTCCTTTGGCCCCTGATTGGCCCTAGTGCTTCCCCATGTGTGTGGATATGTGAGGGGGGTGCACTGGCCTCCGGGGATCCAGGAGTAACAAACTATCTGCTCCATGGTGGTTGTCCCCTGATCTTGCTGGCCTCACCATATCTGAAGAATAAAACCTGCACAGCATCTCCTCTTATCCACTGTTTCCCTTCCTGTGGTTTCAGTTACTTGGAGTCAACCAGGGTAATACTAATGAAAATACTAACATTTGTCCTGACTCTTCCTAGGCAAGACCATAGTCACGTAGCTTTTATTAGTATCTTGTTATAATCATTCTATTTTATTTTTGGTTATTACTGATAATCTCTTACTGTGCCTAGTTTATAGACCAGACTTTATCATAGGTATCTGTGTACAGGAAAAAACAGTCTACAGGGTTCAGAAGCAGCTGCGGCTGTAGGCATCTCCGGGGGGTCCAGGGCCGTGTCCCCTAAGGATAAAGGAGGTGACTGTACTAAAACTTAGCCCCAGCCTTCTCTCCATCAACTAAGCTCGTGGTGGTCCAGGCACCAGGCCCTCTGCCCACCAGGTCTGTCTCCTGAGTCATGGCATCAGCAGCAATGTCACCACAAGGAGCCAGCAGGCCCAACCTGGTCACTTGGCAGCCTACCCATGCTGTGCTCTCTTCACAGAGGTGGTTTCTCTAACTCTAGGGCCATCTGCTGTGCTTCTACCTCCCCTTGAGTCCCAGAGTCCAGTAAATGCCCAAGAGAAGGTGTGCAGGCTCTCCCTCCGGGCAGGTCCACCGTGCCAGGGACACACCTGCTGCTCAGGCCTCCACCCACAGTGCTGGGCCTCACGGGTCCTGCCCAAGTCTGAGGAGCACAGAGCACCCAGCCTGTGCCACACCCTGCGGGTGATGCCCAGCATCTGCCTCGGTTTCCTCATTTATCAAGTGGATGACATTCATGCTACCTTCCTCAAGCACTCCACAGAGGGTGGCTGTGGGTGGCACCACCAGTAAGACTGACCTTTGTGCCTTCCTAGCTCGGGAGCTGGCCACACCTCACAGATGTGGAGACTGAGGCTCAAGGTGAGGGCACTGTCCAATGGGGCAAGCGGACCTCGCTGGTCATTCCCAGCAGACTTCATCCCAAAGTCTCCCCTGGGGCAGTGGGAGCCTGTGTGCCTCATTTCTGAGATGTGGGGCCCCTCAAACCCCTCCAACAAGGCCCTGGAACCCTCACCAGAACAGAGCACAGGGGGCCTACCTGGGCCAGGCTGGCGTCCTCGTCGGTGCCCAGAGGGCTATGCCTGGGGTCGGCCTCCTCGCCCACGTCACTGTCGGCCTCCTCCGGGGGCACATCCTGCTGGGCCTGGCTGTCTGGGGCCGTCTCGGGGTGCAGCGTGGCGGAGGCTGGGGAGAGCTCCTCGCAGGGGAAGTTCTCACCGACCACGCTGGAGGACGGGCTGTCAATCCCGCTGTCCCGATTGGGGATCTTGGTGATGCAGCTCAGCTCCCCACGGGGGCCGGTGTCTGAGGCACTGTCCCCTGCCACAGCTGGGCCACCAGCGTCCCCGCAGGAAGCACCAGGCCTGACTGGGAGTGCTTGGAGCTTCCCCATGGAGGAGGTGCCAGGCAGAGAACTGGGCACCCCCGGGGGGACAGGTCCTGGGGAAGTTGAAGGCTCCCTGCCCAACTCCATCGTCAAGGCCGAGTTCCCCGAGCTCCTAGGGAGGCTGGTTGGGAGCTTCCTGTCAGGAGAAATGAGGCCAGCTTAAAGCAGCCCCTGCAGGTGGCCAACCTCACTCCCCGCCAACGGAAAGTCAGCTTGGAGGAGGCAGGCAGGGGCCATGGGCGTCATGCAGACACTCCGGGCAGTGTGGCGAGGTCCTACCGGGATAGGCTTTCTTCATGGAATGGCAAATAGGGCAGATGGCAAAGGTTTTGTTGTAAAATGAAGTTTCTCCTACACACACACAAAGTAACACTGAGGCATGAAGCTCCCTGCCGCTCAGTGGGTTCAAAATACAGGCACAAAATAATGAGCAGCAGCGACCAGAGCTTACAGCGCTCATCCATCCACGTCCACAGTGCTTCTGGGTCTGGTGCTACCCGCCCCGGGCTGAGGCTCCCCGTCTCCTCATTCCCCAGACACAGTGAGGACATGGCCTCTAGAGGCCCCGGCCCTGACCGTGCCCCCAGGTCCCTGCTCAGGGCTTTGCCTCCACCCTCCCTCCCTCCCAGGGCCGTCTCACACCTGCATCTCAGCAGGAGCAACCTGGAGTGCTGGTCCTGCTGACCCCTGAGGAGGGTCAAAGGTGAGATAAGACCAGAGGGGGCCTAGCAGTCCCTGAGATCGTCCCCTTGACTCATGACACAAAGGGCCCCAGTGACGGTCACTTACGGTCACTTACCCCACCTGAGGCTGTCACCCTCCCCGACAGGGCTGAAGCTCGGCCGGCAGAGGCTGGAGGGCCTCGCTGAAAGTCTCTCTTGCTCAGAAGGTCTGAAGTGGAGTTGAGGAGGAGGTGCTGAGAGAAGGTTAAAGAGAATGAAAATCTCTTTCCGCAGCTGGCATTTGGAGCAGCTACAGCTTCTATAGGGGAGGGGACTCAGGTAGGGTACAGGTGTCCACAAGGTAGACACAGCACAGCCCATCCTTGACCCCTGGCTGACACACGCAGCTCCGAGAAGCACAGGGGCCCACGGGCGGGCAGCATCTCGGCTTAGAACTCCGGGTCCCCAGAATGCACTTGTCCCTGTTCAAAGGGGCTGTGCATGTTAGGGTCACCTGGAACACGCAGGCACCTCTTGGGTGAGGACAGCTGCCAGCCCTCCTCGGCCCACACCCCACACCCTCACCCGACACAATGAGAACACAGTCTCAGAGTCCATCCCTCTTGTCCTGTGCAGCAGACGCGCCTGAGGCAGAGCTCAGCACAATCAGGCTCCTGCAGTGTCCCCTGGGGCTGGGCAGGACCACCCACGTCCCCCAGGCTATGGGGCGACAGGTCCTGTGGACAGAGCACCTGAGGCCTGCACAGCTTCCTGTGTGTGTGTGTGTGTGTGTGTGTGTGCTGCCACGCAGCAGACGGGTTTTGAGTGGACCTCTTTCAAGTGACCCCAAACTCGCTTCAGGTGGGCACTTACTATTGGCTACTGGTACATTCTTCACGAGCTTAATAGGGAGAAATATTAAGATTTCTAAACAGAAAATACATGTTTTGCTGCATTCTTCTCATAGCATAGGAGATAAACTCAAGTTTCCAGAAGTCAGACATGACACAGCAATAAAAACACGCACATGGAATGTGAGTCCTGCTCAGCCCCGGGGCAGCAGAACGGCAGAGGCCACCCTGGCTCCTCCCTCTTAGGGGAACAGTGATTCTGGCCAAGGTGGAGTAACAGAAACCAGACTGACTCACCTGAGGCAGCACGAGTGGACAAAAGCCACAGAACCACAGTTGGCGAGACACTACGCCAGTTGGCAGAGCACCGTGATCCTTGAGAGATGGCAACAGGTGAGGGGGATGTGCTCGTGCCCAGGCCACAGGGGAGCCCGGGGAACTCTGAGAACATGGAGCTGGGAGTCCTGGAGACCCAGGTGGCCAAAGCCCAAAGGACAGACCCCTGGAGAGGACAGCGGTCCACAGCGAGAGAACCCTAGATCCACGGAGGGGCCCTCAGAATCTGTCAGCAGGAGCTACAGAGGCTGGAGGAGGAGCCACATGACAGGACCAGAGAGGGGTTACCCAGGTCTGCCGGGTTCAAACCAATCAGAGGGGGGGTTATCCAGGTCTGCCGGGTTCAAACCAATCAGCCTAAAAAGCCCAAGGCTTGTAGAGCATGGGGTCAGGTGCTTAGGAGGGTCTTGCCTCAGGAGTGGAGGGTAATTAACTCCATGTGCTGTTCTGGTCCCACTTAAAAATATTAACAGATGTTTACAAGAAGTCCAAAGGGTTTACAACTTAATTGTATTGCCAAGCCAAGCTCAAACATACTCAAAGAATATAAACCAGCAAGGTAAAAGTCACAATGTCTGGTATTCAATCAAAAATTACCAGGCATGTAAAGGGACCACATAACCCATAACAAGGAGGAAAACTTTGAAAACTGACCCAAAAGTGACAGAGATGTTGGAGTATGCAAAGACCTTACAAAGGTGTTATGCCTGCATTCCACTGTGTTCAAATGCTAAGTAGGGACATGAAAGATGTAAGAAGACCGACACCAGACTTCTAGAGGTGAAACTACAAAATGTGAGATAAAAAATTCACTGGTGGCAGACTCTCAGCCCATGGGCCCACAAACTGGGGAATCGGGGCCTGTTGCTTGTGCCTCGTCTGGTTACTCCAGCGTCGCTGCTATGAAGGAAGTGGTTCAGCAGCTCCGGCTGGAGGCTGGACTCAACCGTGTCAGTGTCCCAGGCAGCTCAGAGCTGAAACAGGTTTCCTCAACACCAACCCCTGCTGACCAGAGTATCTTCAAGGACAAACCCCTTCAGACCCCAGAACGTCTGATGCTCTCTGCAGTCAAACCAATCTTCCAAAGAGTTCCCAAAGCACTTCTCATTAGCTCTCATTTAAGAGAGCTAAACTGAAGCCTGTACAAAAACTTCCCTTAACACACAAGCCACAATATACAAACTTCCACTTTATTGGCCCTTAATATCTACCTCTCTGAAATTTCAGAAATTTTTATTTCACAAGGGTAATTATTTTATTTATAATAGGAGCAGCATACAATAAAATACTTAGTGTAAAAGTAGAAAAAAATACACTGGATTAGACTGCTGGCAGATTGCACATCGTAGAAGAAAAACCAGTGAATCTGAAGAGACAGCAATAGAAACTAAACCAAGGGAAACACAAACAGAGAGAGAGACACACACACATACACAGAGACAGGAATAGTGAGAAAGAGACATACAGGTGGAGAGAGAGAAGCAGAAATAGATAAAGACACATGGAGAAAGAGACAAGGAACAGTGCGTTAGTGAGCTATGGGAAAACTTCAAACAGCACAACACACATGTAATTAGCATCCCAAAAAGAAGTGGGGGGGGGATGCTCATATTTGAGGAAATAATGGCTGAAGTTTTTATTGTATGAGAATGACACCCCAGAAAGAAAAATCTCATTCCCATCTTCTTTGAGGTATGCAGACATCAGAAATGTTGTTTCCAGTGTCAGTTTTGTTAGGACAAAAAGGGAGCACCAAACCTGAAGACGGAGGCCTGGGCAGCCCAGGTCGTCCAGAGGAGAGGGGTTTCATCATGCTGGTGTGTGTGTGGGGGTCCTGGAATTAGGATCATCCTGCCTTAGAAGGGCTTTTGCACAAGAGCAGAAGAACAAAGAGAAGTGGAGAGAGGGGCAGGTAGAAGATGAGCCACACAGGTATTAGCAACTGGGCAGAGCTGCCCCTGACTCTTCTCCATCTCCCTACCCCACCCAAGCTTCATCTGAAGCCACCCTACTGGGTTGGCAAGGCCACAACCTAGAGTTCAAAGCTTTCCCTGACACACATGCACATGCACACACTCTTATATGCATACACATGTGCCACACACATGAAACATGTAAATACACACACATGCGTGCACATACTTGGCCACATGCACACACACACAATATGCAGGGTTGTGGTGAGCATCTTCTCATGCTTGTTCACCAACAGCTACCCAAGGTGTACATTCCCTTCCCTTAACACGGGGTCAACGTGGTGAGGCTGACCCAGGCCGCAGCACTTGGGCACTGGAGCCCCCTGGGTCTTGGGTCACTCTGACACACACAGGGCTGAGCAGGGAGATCATGCAGCGGAGGGTCAGTTCTCTCTCCACTGGCCTTCTCCAGCAAGGTCCTCAGGAAATGTCGACCTGCCTAAGAGAATGATCCGGCACCCACTGCAGACTGGCCAAGGCTCAGCCACAGGTAGCTGAGGCTGGCACCACCCAGCAAAGGGGATTCCACAAGTATGAAGGCATTAGTACTGTCTACGTGGCTCCATCGCAGTAGCCGTTGGACAGGAGTAGGGTAAATGCTGTGGTCCCCACTCCTGGAGCCCCCTAGAGCTCAGCTGCCATATGAGATGGGCGGGCCAGCACTGCAGCTCACTAGGCTAATCTTCCACTTGCAGCGGCGGCACGCCGGGTTCTAGTGCCGGTTGCTCCTCTTCGAGTCCAGCTCTCTGCTATGGCCCGGGAGTACAGTGGAGGATGGCCCAAGTGCTTGGGCCCTGCACCCACATGGGAGACCAGGAGGAAGCACCTGGCTCCTGGCTTCGGATCAGCACAGCACGCCGGCCATAACGGCCATTTGGTGGGTGAACCAATGGAAAGGACGACCTTTCTCTTTCTCTCTCTCTCTCTCTCTCTCTCTCTCTCTCTCACACACACACACACACACACACACACACTAACTCTGCCTGTCAAAAAAAAAAAAAAAAAAAAGAGATGGACAGAGACAGTCCCATGGCCCAGTACAGGAGTCTACCTGTCGGCCCAGCTCCAACATGCCTCTTTGGGGGCAGCATGAGAGCATCCCCTGCCACAAAAAACCACCACAGCGCTCATGTGCCTTACTGCCTGTCCCTAACCACAACAGCTCAGTGGTCCCACACCAGTGTGTGCTCCATAACGGCGTGCCAAGGGAGTGTAGGTTTTTAAAATCATCTGCACATCCTGTGACACCCTCCAGTCTAAGGGGGACTCTGATGTCCCTCCCCTGAATATGGGCAGGGTTTAGAGATCTGCTCTAACCAGAGGGCAGCAGCCACCACACAGAGAGGAGCACTGGCTATGCAAGGAGGCTACACGGTATGTCCCAGTCAACAGCCTGCAGCAGCCAGACCTGGAGCTCAGGGGGAAGCCTTGGAGCTGGCCCGGGCCTGCTGCCAAGAGCTGCCATCTGTGCCACTGGCCCCAGAATCACAAGGGATAATGATGGGGTGGCTGTGGCTTCACTCTGCCTTGTTGAGGGCCGGTCAGTTTGCAATGGCTGGCCCCAGTGATGCTAAAAGTGATGTGGGCAGGTGGGGAGCTAGCAGAGAGGAGCTGAGGTTTGACAGCACCGCCCCGCTGCAGCCCAGTCCAGCCCACCACATGACAGCTCCAGCCAACCCATGTGGCAGTGTGGTCTGCGTGACAGCTCCAGAAAGCCCCGCAGAAGCCCTGGTCAGCCAGCACAGCAGCTTCAGTTGACTCTCGTATGATAGCCTGGTCTGCACTGCCCAACCTCCCTTTCTGTGCACTGCCCAAACCCATCTTCTGTGCACCAAGTCCCTCACTCCCCTGATTCTTTGTAGCAGAAACTGTAAGTTCCTCAATGCTGTAAACTGAGAACCAGAGCCAGCTGGAAATATCCCATAGAGCTACAGGCTATGTTCTGTTGATGACCTTTGGGTCATTATAATGTCATTATAATAAAATTACCATGGCTGGCACTCCCATTCCCAGCATGCACTTGATGCCACGACACTTCTACAATTTCCAAAAAGGCCACGGAAATGGGTAACACCCAAGCCTTGTCCAAGCTCCATCCTCTTTGTTTTGTCTTTTTTTTTTTTTTTTTTTTTTTTTTGACAGGCAGAGTGGACAGTGAGAGAGAGAGACAGAGAGAGAAAGCACCTGGGCCATCTTCCACTGCACTCCCTGGCCATAGCAGAGAGCTGGCCTGGAAGAGGGGCAACCGGGACAGAATCCGGCGCCCCAACTGGGACTAGAACCCGGTGTGCCGGCGCCGCAAGGTGGAGGATTAGCCTATTGAGCCACGGCGCCGGCTGTTTTGTCTTTTTTTAAAATAATTATTTATTTATTTGAGAGGTAGAGTTATAGACAGTGAGAGAGAGAGACAGAAAAGTCTCCGTCCGCCGGTTCACCCCCAAAATGGCTGCAGCGGCCGGAGCTGCACCGATCTGAAGCCAGGAGCCAGGAGCCTCCTCTCAGTCTCCCATGCGGGTGCAGGGGCCCAAGGACCTGGGCCATCCTCCACCACTCCCCCAGGCCACAGCAGAGAGCTGAATGGGAAGAGGAGCAGCCAGGACCAGAACCGGCGCCCACACGGGATGCTGATGCCACAGCGGAGGATCAACCCACTGCACCACAGCACTGGCCCCATCCTCTTTGAATATTTAATTAAGCTCCACCCCAGACACCATCCCTCCTTATAGTATAAAAGTACACACCCACCTTTGAGCTTGCCTGCACTTATTTTTTGAGTGTACACTTTTCCTTCGCTTTAAACAAATTTTGCTTTCCTGCTCACTTTTATCTATGTCTCCTCCTTGAATTCCTACTTATGACAGAGAGAAGAACCTGGACCAAGCCTAGACAGGGGGCATCCCTACAACATAAGGACCATCAGGCAATACCACGAGGGTCTGTGTGTGCACACCTGCAGCCCACAGACCACAGGTTTTCTCTGGCCCCTGCACAGCCTCTCCTTTGCTTACCTTTAGTGTGTAGTTCCAAACCTACTGAGGTCATATTAGCATGCGCAGAGTACAGAGTTATGCCTGGGAGAAATGCCCAGTGACCAGTGGAATTAAAGCCACCCCATGACCCAGAGCGGCTCAGAAGTACAGGAACTGTCCCTGGGGTCTCAGCCTGGGAAACATTCTGGCGGCCACCAGTCTGACCAAACGTCTTCATCCTCTCTGCCAAGCACATATGGGGTCCCACAGCTTTGGAACTGGGGTGGGGGTCATCAGGACAGGGAAGTGAAGGCAAGGTGGGCAGGGAGAGGAGGAGGCAATCAACACGGCCCCTCCTGTTTGCTCGCAGTAAGTAGCTCCTGACAGTGACCTGTGCCTGTGCTGTTAAAACAGCCAAATCCTCTTCAGACAACTTAGAAACCACAGAAAAACAGAAGTCAGTACAAGTGACTTGCGGCCTTTGCAGTGAGATGATGGCTGTGGTCAGGGTGGTTGGGTGGCCAGGGCATGGCTCTCCAGCTCTCCAAGTGGGGCTTCTCATATAGCAGTTGCACTTGTCCCTGTCCAGTTGCCAACCTGTGTCTACCAGGTGCCCTCAGGAATCGTTTCTCCCAAAGGAGGTGAAAGCAGGGGCTTGAACAGACATTTGCACACCCATGGTCACAGCAGTGTTAGTCACAAGAGCCAAAACATGGAAGCCACCCAAATGTTCATCAACAGATGTATGGATGGGGGCCGGCGCTGTGGCACAACGGATTAACCCCCTGGCCTGAAGGGCCGGCATCCCATATGCGCGCTGGTTCAAGACCCGGGTGCTCCACTTTCTGTACAGCTCTCTGCTGTGGCCTGGGAAAGCAGTGGAAGATGGCCCAAGTCCTTGGGCCCCTGCACTCGCGTGGGAGACCCAGAGGAAGCTCCTGACTACTGGCTTCGAATCAGTGCAGCTCTGGCCGTTGTGGTCAATTGGGGAGTGAACCATCGGATGGACGACCTTTCTCTCTCTCTTTCTCTCTCTCTGCCTCTCCTCTCTCTGTGTAACTCTGACTTTCAAGTAAAATAAATAAATCTTAAAAACAAACAAACAAACAAACAGATGTATGATGACTAAAACCTGGTCCATTCATAGAAGGGACTATTATGCAGCCTTAGGAAGGGAAGGCATTTTGACACATGCTACAAAATGGATGAACCTGGAGGCCTCTGTGCCCAGTGAAACAAGTCAGCCATGAAGGGCACCCATTGGGATTCCACTGAAGCGAGGTCCCTAGTGTAGTCAACTTCAGAGGGAGGAAGCTAAATGAGGCTGCCAGGGCCCAGGGGAGGGGGAAGAGAGAGTTTGTGTTGAATGGGGACATAGGCTTACTTGGGATGATGAAAATGTCCTGGAGATGGATGGTGGTGAAGGTTACACAGCAACATGGATGTACTTAATGCCACTGAGCTGTACACTGGAAATGATCCAGATGGCACATTTTATAAGCTGCACCTTTTTTTTTTTTTAAGATTTTATTTATTTGAAAGAGTTACAGAGAGGTAGAGCCAAAGAGAGAGAGAGGTCTTCCATCCGCTGGTTCACTCCCCAAATGACCTCAACGGCCAGAGTTGAACCGATCTGAAGCCAGGAGCTTGGTTTCTCACATGGGTACAGAGGCCGAAGGACTTGGGCCATCTTCTACTGCTTTCCCAGGCCATAGTAGAGAGCTGGATCAGAGGAGGAGCAGCCTGGACTTGAACCGGCACCACAGTGCAGGCCCCATATATGCTGCATCTTTCCTAACTCTAAGGTTTTGCTTTTTATTTATTTGAAAGGCAGACTGGCAGAGAGAAATAGAGAGAAAGACAGAGACAGAGACAGAGTTTTTCCAGCTGCTGATTTATTCCCCAAATGGCTACAACAGCTGGAGCTGGGCTAGCCTGAAGCCAGGAGCCCAGAGCTTCATCCAGGTCTCCCATGTGGGTGCAGGAGCTCAAACACTTGGACCATCTTCTGCTGCTCTCCCAGGCACATTAGCAGGGAGCTGGAGCAGAAGTGAAGCAGCCGGGTCTTGAACCAGCCACCCATATGGGATGTTGGTGTCGCAGGCGGAGGCTTTACCCACTATGCCACAACAATGGCCCCTAGACAAACTTACTTTAACAAAAAAATGCATTCAGAAGGCTCTCAGCAGAAATTCTGTGAATTTACACCAAGGTGACTGATCCCAGGATGGGGCAGGCCTGGGACTGTGGGCATCCCCACCAGGGCAGGAGGCTGGGGTCTGCATGCATGAGGCACAGAGCGCAAGCATCGTCCTGGCAGCCCTGTTCCCATTAGACATGCAACGAACGGTTGTAGGAAATGCAGGAACATTTCCTGGTGGTTTGCATTCCTGAGACCAAGGTTTGCATTCCTGCCCCAGGTGGCAGACACGGGGTGAGGAGGAGGGATGGAGCCTCCTGCCAACTCCACCAGAGTGAAATTAACCAAACCTCTAGGAGGCCCTGCCTGCACCCTCCCCTGCTCTGGCCAGAGGCCCATTCCCTGGGGGTTTTGAGACATGATGGCCAATGCAGATTGAGCCTGGCACACAAGCCCTGTGTGTCCACCTTGCAGGCCGTGTAGCCATCATTGGCTCCGAAGCTGTGCATCCACCCTGTCCTGTCTGGACAACTGCAGACAGGCTTGACTTCCCTAAGTGTCAGATTCCCCGTCTGTAATATGGACACAGTAACAGTCCAGTAAGGATTCTAAAAGCCTGAAGCCAGCACACAGCAACCCTATCCCCACACTGGCCGTTTTGTACGTTGTCAGCGGCTCTGACAGACACAGGCACAATACTTTGTCATCAGATGGGACAGTCAACTGAAGCACTCCCAGGCCTCTGTCACCAGCTGCAATGTGGCTCAGCCATGGCAGGTCAGTGAGATCAAGTCAGCAGCAAGATTTTTGCTAAGACCTAGAATTGGTGGAAATACACAAACAGCAAGCCCAGGGAGGCACAGGGGCCTCAATACAGAGCCACCTCTCTCACAGGGTTTCCATGTAGGGGGACCACCACCATAATATAATAATAAAATCTCAATCTTTTAAATAAACTTCTTCCCTAGATAATTAGCTATACACATAATAAAGCAGGCAGAATCCCAGGGGCCGTGCCGGGATGGATCCCACAGCTGGTGGGGGGTGTGCAGGCACTGGGTTTCCTTCAGGTGTTCAAAGGATAGGGTAGCTGGGGAGGAGGTAGGGAAGCCTCCAGGGTCCTGCCCGTCCAGGGGAGAGACTGGGGCCATGGGGAGGCTGAGGAGGGGTGATGGGGGTGGCCCAGAGGCCAAACGCCTGACCCGTACAGGGTGGAGGAGGAAACTCCTACTGCCTGAGTCAGGGTGCACAGCAGGAAGAGCAGAGGGCAGCGAGGCCATGCATCCATCTCACCCGCAGGGCTGGAGGCTCTGTGGGCACAGGAATGCATGACCACACGGTGGGTAGTTTGTCCCAGACCCACAGGTGCCTGCTCCCACTTTCTCAATAACAGCACAGACCCAGCTATGGCCAACATACACTCGTCTCCCTGCTGGACACCTGCCCCACTCATCACCCCCCAGGACCCACAGATATCTGCAGAGCAGAGGACTGAGTGTAGACAAGGAAACATCAGGGATGAGTGAGGGCCCCACAGCTCTTGTTTCCTTTCTGGGCTGGCTCGGTCCCCACTGGCTGACCGAGCAGACATCCTGCCCAGAGCAGACCGGGACAGACGGGCACTGAGTGACCAGCTGTGCTCATCCATTTGTCCTTGTTCATTGTTTCCAGCATACACTTGTCCTTGAGCCTCCTGCGTCCACCGGAAGGTTGCACAAACCCTTCTCATTTGGGCTTCGCATCTACCCACTGCTGCAGTGGACTCCTTGTTCACTCCCTGTGCCGTGGAGCCTCGATTTCCCTTTCTGGACATGGGTGTCATGATGGACCCACCAGGGGCAGGGTGGGGATGGTGCAGTAGAGCTCCTAGCACATAGACTTCCAACTCCTGCAGTCACCACTAACCCACGAGCCACCCAGAGCGGCAGAGACAGGTGCAGCCTCCCAGCACAACGTCCTCACAGTCAGGCGCTCTCAGGGTCTGTCTACACGGCATGATCCCATGTAGCCTGAGGATCCTTTGCCCACCTTGGGGGTACTGGTTTCTGTGCAGACACAGACACCAGCCCCCCAGGAGCGGAACCTGGGCCCGTGGCCTGCCTGAAGCAGCCCGGCTGGGGACAAACCACTTCCTCCCCTCAGCACCTATTGGCCCCACCCAGCTCTAGGGCCACTGAGTGAACTGGGAGGCTTAGATCTGTGCTGGGGTTCAGCCAGAGCTCTTGTAGGCTGGGGGTTGGGCTGAAGCATCCTGAGGGGGCTCCCTGTGCCTCAGGTCTCTCCCCTGGCAGGATGGCTGAGCCACATCCAGCTGGGAACTGACAAGGTCTGGAGTGAGCACATGTGTCCCCTGCTTGGTGGGCTGGTGCTGTGCAGACCCCACTCTACAGACTGGGACATCGAGGCAGAGTCTGGGTTGCCGCCCAAAGTCATTCCCTGTCTTGCTGCCCTGTGCTTGGCTTCTTTTCTCCAGTGCATCTCATGAAGCCCCAAGTCCACCTTTCTGTCCTCCCTGGGGGTGGGGGGGGCAACAGCAACCCCCACATCTCTCCCAGCACTCACTGACTGCAGAAACATGCAAACACATAAAGGGGCTGCTCCTCCATCATGATCATGACAGGGACCCTCGCCCTGCAAACCCCTCAAGGTCCTGGAGCCTGGCGCTCTAGATGCAGCCACACTATGTGCCCTTGAATGTGCCCAGTACACTCATGGTGACACCTGGGTTGTTCTGGCACTGGCACTGCCACTGTGACCCTGCCCCAGCCCACAAGCCTCTTGAGGTGGCCCTTCCACTGCCCCCACTATCTGGTCTGAGACAGGCTCTGAGGAAGCCGGCAGATTCTGTTCTTCCCAGTAGCCCTTGCGCCCATTAAACTGCAGACAGCGAGGCATCTTCAGGTGCTCCACTGCAGGAGGGCTCTGGGGGTGTGTCTGGGACCATTCTCCTCAGCTCAAGTGGAGGAAGACCCACTGCCCCCACCCCCAGCCTTGGCCATGCCTAAGCCAGGTTCTGCTGCCCGAGGCAGGTGCCCCTGTTGCGGGACACTGAGGGCACAGGAGGCTCCACTCAACACTTTAGAGACCCAAGTTGCCCCACATGGTCCGCACTGTCCACAGAGACTTTTGCACCTGCCAAGCTGACACTCACAGTAACTGACTTCTTACAGCAATGTTGAGGAAGCCACAGCAAGACAACAGGACGAGACAAGACGCCACTCACTCGGCACCACGGGGCAGCTTCCTGCCTCAAAAATATCTGTCTCCTCAAACGTCTCCTGCCCTGAGCACCTCCTGCCACCCCACAGTCCGCCTTGCGACACCAGACAGGACCCAAGGGCTCAGCCAGGATCCCAGGAACCCAGCCCCACTCACCAGCCTCCCGACGGGGAGCCTACCTTTCCTGTGGCGCTCAACTCCATGCACCAACAAAACACAACTTCCTTTTTCTAGCTTTCACAATTTGGGTCACAGAACGATGGCGTATTTGCATTTCCGTGTCATTGCGTAGCCTGATGGGGGCTTGGCTTGCTGATCCTGGAAGTGCCTGTTTGCCTAGTGACCTGAAAAACACCATCCTCCGGGCTGGTTAAAGTTTAACGGGTGCCTGGTGGGGCCAGTGCACTCGCGGACCGCCCACAACTACCCTCCTGCTTCTGCCCCAGTGGGCCTCTCTGGGCAGATTTGGGGCCGCAGACTCCTTCAGGGAAGACGGGTCAGCAGGCATTGAGGGGACATACGGGGGCCACATAGGCCTTCTTTTGGGCTAACAATGAGATGGCCTTGGGAGCTGGGAAAACGCGGAGGCCCTGCTGGCTGCAGACAGAGGATTTCAAAGTGCTCCCAGCCGCTGAAGCTGGAGCCTCAGGGAGACCTGGCAACAGAGGCTGTTCAGGCAAGGCCCAGCACCTGCCTCCTCTACCCAGGTCCTCCAGAAGGGCTCCTTCACTGTTTTGGAAGAGAGTCTATAAGTAATGGTATAGGGTTCCTTTGAGGTTTAGATGGAAAAACTGACTGGTAATGCCTTTTTTTTTCTATTTTTTTTTTTTTAAAGATTTCTTTGTTTATTTGAGAGGTAGAGAGAGAATGAAAGAAAGAGAGAGAGAGAGAGATCCTCCATTCGCTAGTTCACTCCCCAAATGGCCACAACTGTTAGAGCTGGGCTGATCTGAAGCCAGGAGCCAGGGGCTTTCTCTGGGTTTCCCACATGGGTGCTGGGCCCCAAGCACTTGGGCCATCTTCTACTGCTTTCCCAGGCCATAGCAGAGAGCTGGATCAGAAGTAGAGCAGCTGGGACTTGAGCTGGTGCCCATGTGGGATGCCAGTGCTGCATGTGGAGGCTTAGTCTACTATGCTACAGTGCCAGCCCCAATGGATTCTTATTCCAACTTTAAATTGTGTGTGTGTGTGTGTTCTTAAAGGATTTATTTATTTGAAAGGCAGAGTGACAGAGATATAGAGATCTTCCCTCCACTGGTTCATTCCCCAAATGACTGCAAAGCCAGGAGCCAGGAACTCTACCTGGGTCTCCCACATGGAAGACAGAGACCCAAGTACTTAGGTATCACCTGCTGCCTCCTAGGAGGCATTAGCAGGAAGCTGGATTGGAAGCAGAGCTCCAACATGGGATAAGGGCACCCCAAGTAGTAACCTAACTCACTGTGCCAGTCCCAGCTTTAAATTTTTTAAAAACCAAAGTGATTTCCTTGGGCCTGGGTCCCCTTGTTGTCGACGGATATAACCACACGGCCCGTGGTTACTCTGTTCCTGTTCCCTGACGGACAAGTCCTCTAGCAGGCAGCCCTTGCCCATCTGGATGTTTCCAAGTCCACTCAGGGAAGGACAGACCTGCTGCCACCACCCCCGAGACATCCCCTCTGCTGACACTGCCTGACCCAGGAGGCTGGCAATGGGATCCCCTGAGGAACAGAGGCCACGCCCAGCCCACCGGGAACACAGAACTGGCCTATGAGTCAGGATGAACCAGGCAATTCAGTGCCAGCCCAGGCGTGACAGTCCAAAAAGTGGGGGATCATGGCAGGTGAGAACTGGAGGGGCCCTCTTGTCCCTACATGGGGTGAGGGACGCCTCTCTCTGGGATGACACACTCCAAGGAGCAGCTACGCCCCGCCCCCACAGCCCAGGAATGCCACACCTTGGCATCCACACCCTTGTGTGGTCCCTCCTACTATGAGAAGGGTGACCATGGACACTAGAGTCCAACAGGGCACTGCAGAAATGGCAAGGGGACTTCGAAGCCAGGTCACACCCCACTGTGGCTCCTGTCTTCCCTGCTGGGTCATTCGCTCCAGGAAGCCACGTGGGGAGGAGCTGAGGCCAGCCAACAGCAGCACCACCTTGCCACAAGACAGTCACCTTGGAGACGGAGCCTCAGCCCTGTCCAGGTGTCAGATGGGGAACGTACCTTGGACTCCACCCAGTTGGGCCGCACGAGAGACTCTGAGCCAAGGCCACGCTGTATCCAAATTCCTGTTCCACCCAGAGTAAACTGAGTTAATAAGTGTTTACTGTTATTTATTTTTTAAAAAATATTTACCGGGGCCAGCACTGTGGCGTAGAAGGCTAAGCCTCAGCCTGCAATGTCAGCATCCCATATGGGCACTGGTTTGAGTTCTGCCTGCTCCACTTCCAATCCACCTCTCTACTAATGTGCCTGGGAAAGCAGTGGAGGATGGTCCAAGTGCTTGGACCCTGCATCCATGTGAGAGACCTGGAAGAAGCTCTTGGCTCCTGGCTTCAGCCTGGTTGTTGTGGCCATTTGAGGAATGAACCAGCAGATGGAAGATCTCTGTGTGTCTGTGTGTGTGTGTGTCTCTCTCTCTCCATTTCTTTATCTCTACCTTTCAAATAGACAAAATAAATATTTTTAAAGATTTATTTATTTATTTGAAAGGCATAGTTACATAGAGAAAGGGAGAAACAGAGAGAGGTCTCTGATCCACTGGTTCACTCTCCCAAATGACCACAATATCCAGAGCTGGATCAGGCCAAAAGCAGGAGACTGAAACTCCATCTGGGTCTCACACATGGGTGACAGGGGTCCAAGTGCCTTCCCAGGTGCATTGGCAGGAGCTGGATTGGAACAGCTGGGACTCACACGAATACCCATGTAGGATGCTGGCATCACAGGCTGTGGCTTAACCCACTGTGCCACAATGCCCGCCCCTACTATTGTTTTAAACAGGGCCGAGGTAATCTATTAGGCAGCAATAGCTAAATGATTTTCAACAGCTCCTCAGGAAAAGGATCTGGAGCTGGGGGGTGGGGATCAGCCCCACAGGGAGAAGTATCTGTTGGGAAGTAGTGGTGGACATTCCAGTTTTTATGTCCAGTTATCTTATTCACGAGCCAAAGACCCAAATGGGTCCACAAGGCTGAAGGGCTCTTGGTGACCATGGAGGTCTGCTGGGGGCCACAGTGAAAACCATTTGTGCTTAGTTTGGTAACTTCACGATGCAGGCTCTGCAGGGGAAGGCTGCCTGCCCACAGCGACCCCTCACCCTGCCCCCTAGGGGTCTGCTTCTCCTCCCCAGGCAGCTCACCCCAAAGGAGAGCCCATCCCCTGAGGTCCCTGCTTTGCCCGAGGGAGCCTGAGCCCTGCCTGCCAGAAAATTCAACTATGGCCGAGGGACGGCCAACCTGGGACAATCCATGTCAGGCTGAGGACCCCAAGGGCAGGACACACAGCACAGAGGGGCCAGGGTGGAAACACAGAGCCCGGCTCTGTCACCAGAGAGTGTCCACTTAGGAGGCGTGCCCGGAGGAAATGTCTATCACCAGGAGGGCGTCCCCAGAGGGAAGTGTCCACTCACGAGGAGACAATCCCCAGGGAAGGCCCTCACCAGGAGAGAGTCCCTGCGGCTGTGTCCATCACCAAGGGAGAAGCACTCGGGGGAAGGGTCCACTCAGAGGAGAGAGTCCCCTGGGGAGTGGCTGCCACCAGGGGAGGGACTGTGTCCGGCCCAGTCCTCATAGAGCCACAACAGCCTGAGGGACTCTTGAGGGAATTATGCTGACTACAAAGAGACAATCCCAGTGATTACACACATCTGACTGCCTTTATCTAATATTCCTAAATGGCCAAATGTGGTGACAGAGTTTAGGTTAGTGGCTCTTGGAGGTTAGGGGAGAACAGGCAGAGGTGACACAGACCACGGGGGGGGGGGGGTGGTGGTCCTGTGGTGACGGCCGCTCTGTGTTCACCAAGTCAGTGTTGCCCTTGCGCCCAGAGGCTGTCTGTATCCTTTTTCAAGGTGTTGTCACGGAGAGGGTGGAAAAAGGCTCATGCGCTCTCTGTATTACTTCTAAACTGCATGTGGCTGTAGTTACTTCAACATAAAAGCTTTTTTTTTTTAAAGATTTGTTTATTTATTTGAAAGTCAGAGTTACACAGAGCAAGGAGAGGCAGAGAGCGAGCGAGTGAGAGCGAGCGAGAGAGAGCAAGAGAAAGCGCGCATGCGCGAGGTCTTCTATCCGCTGGTTCACTCCCCAATTGGCCACGATGGCTGGAGCTGTGCCGATCCGAAGCCAGGAGCTTCTTCCGGGTCTCCCACGTGGGTGCAGGGGCCCAAGGACTTGGGCCATCTTCCACTGCTTTCCCAGGCCATAGCAGAGAGCTGGCCGGGTCTCGAACCGGCACCCAAATGGGATGCCGGCGCTTCAGGCCAGGGTGTTAACCCACTGCGCTGCAGCGCTGGCCCCTCTTTATGTAATTTAAAAACAGGAGCCAGGATGGACATTCTGCCTAGAGGTTAGCAGGTCAGTTAAGATGGATGGATCCCACACAGGAAGCCTGAGTTCAGTCCCCAGTTCTGGCTCCTGATTCCAGCTTCCTGTTAATGCAGACTCTGCAAGGCAGCAGGTGATGGCTGAAGCAGCTGGGGTCCCATCAGCTGAGTGAGAGACCTAGCTTGAGTTCCTGGCTCCCCGCTTTAGCCCAGCCCCAGCTGTAGTGGGTATTTGGGGTGTAAACGTATAAATGGGAACTCTGTCTCTTAAGTAAATAAATAAATAAATAAATAAAGCCATTGCGAATGGCATCCTTTAGCTCTTAGGAGAACCTGGGAGGTGTCAAGTGGAGGACAGTAACTCCTGGATGCTCAGCGTGATCCACTAATGGAGTTGCTGGAACCCGAGGCCCTTCCAGGACTGGCACCTGTGGCCTCCTGGCCTTGTGCTTGGCAGCGCCATCCTGCTCAGACCTCTTCTCCCTGCTCACCCCTGTCTGCTTCCCAAGGCCATCCCCCTGCCTGGGTAGGCCTGTCCCTCAGCCAATGGTACAGTCCTCATCAGCTCCGGCTCTGCCTCCTGGGCATTTAGATCCTGTGCCACAGTCATTACCCAGCCAGATCGCACGTTCCCATAAACACAGAGTACAAGGGCCACCTTTCATTTCTCATTCAGAAGAGGCGGTTCAGAGAGAGGTGGGAACAGCAAGGCCTGGTGGCTCACAGCCTAAGCAAGACACATCCACAGGCACAGGTGGCGGGGTGGGGGTGGGGGTGAGGTGTGTGTGTGTCCAGGGTGGGAAAAGCACCCGAAAGTAAGAGTTCCTTCGACGATGAGGAAGGTGAGGTTCAGAGGAGCCAAACGCTTCTACGCAGTCAACCAACATCCGCCTGCAGAGCAGCTATGAGGTGCGGAGGAGCCTGCAGCCGCCAGAGGCAGCTCCCGAAGAAGGAAGTTTGCAGAGACAGAGCAAGGTGGCCCCTGTCCCGGCCACTGTGCCCGTGTTGAGGTCACGGCCAGTCACTCCAGCCCCACGGGCACACAGGCCAGTGCCTCTTCAATCACCTCTTTGTTTTGGGGAACCCATCCATCCCAGCACCCTTCAGATGCCAAGGATGGGACCAAGTGTCTGACACTGTCATTCTCGCTGACAAGATGGGAGAAATGCCAGACCAGCTGGGCAGGAGAGGCTGGGCACCAGGGCAGCCCCATCCAGCCGCCTTGCATGGGGACACCCTGTCGGCTTGAGGCCCCAGAAACAAATCCTACCCAACATCCGACAAAGGAGACACAGGGAAGAACAGCTGACGCTGCGGTGCTGGGGTGGGAGCTTCCAGGAATCCTCGTTTTTCCTCCTGATGCCTCTCAGCAACGTATCAATTTCTACAAAGTACATGTATTGCGTTTGTAATCGGGAGAGGAGCCAACCTGTTTAAAAGTAAGGAACAAAGCCTCACGCTGCTCCCCAGCGGTTCCCAGCCCCAGTTCTTGCGCAATGAAAGCCAGCTGTCGCCATGACTGTTGACGTGTGGAAAATTTAATTTGTACTTAGCTGTCCTAAATCTCTCTAAGGAAAAATGTGGTCGAGAAACTAAAAAAGAAAGGACATTGAATGTAATTCTGCTTCTGAAAAACTTTTTTTTCTTTTTTGCAAGAAAGTTTCCCAGGTTGCTTTTGACTGGAATTGCATTTAGTTCAAAGATAGAAAATTCCCGAAACTGGCACTGCCTTTACCTTCACCTGCCTCCCTCCTGGGCAGGAAAGGGACAGCCCAGAACTGCAGCCAGGAGGGCAGCGGGCAGGTTTACGGACAGGGCGACTTGGGTGACCCACTTCACCCAACATGGGCAAACTTCCCCAACCCCAGGCCCTTGGAGGCTCCCTGGGGAACACACGGAAAACGCTAAGGTGTGAGCAGCGAGCAGCTGACTGATCCTCACGCCTTTTACCTCCTCATTTAGAAAAAAAGAATTGCTTCAAAAATACTGAAAGGTTTAGTCATCCTGGCCGATAGAGCCTTTAGCAAAGAGCTGAGAGGCAGCCCCAGCCGCTCACAGATAGAGCGACTGTGCCAGAGCTTTCCAGACAGGAGGCCTAATTACGGGAGGCTGTGCCCACTCGAGCCTCAAGTGGAAGCAATTATTCCTTATCTTGAACAAAAAGCCCTGCTATGTCCACACTTGCACCAAACGGCTGTGCTGGTGTCTTTTTATTTTTTTTTTAAATCCTATAAGAAAAAAAATTATCCATGTGTAAATAGACAGTGATACAGAAAAACTGAGGCCAGACAGGGGCCACGCCCCCACTATCTCCTCACCATTGTTGTGGGGCAGCTGCGCAGCAGGGATCGGCCCCCCGCCCAGAAGCCCAGAGAGAAGCGGCCTCTCTACCCTGGTGCACTCACAGGCCTCCTGGAAGGGTGTGATGCTAAGCCAGGGCCTGGGGGGAGAGGACGGCAGAGCACGGAACTAGAGGTACCTAAGGAGGAATGAAGGACTGAAGAGAGGAAGAAAGAGAGAGAAGGAAGGGAAAAAGGGAGGGGAGGGAGATCAGATCTGAGTGGTACAGAGAAGGGCTTTAGGACTGATGGGTGGAGGACAAGCAGGCTCCTGGATCTCACTGACTTGAACAGCAATGAATGCATAGGTGCCCTGGCCCCCAGCACCAGCCCCCACACCCAGTGCTCATGGCAGGGAAGTTGGGGGCCCTCAGAAGCCTTCAGGGTGTAACACATGTTGTTAACAGACGAATTCAGGCAGCTAGTTTGTTTTGCAGACAAAAATTTTTGGAGTTTATTTAAAAAAAAAAAAGATCATGAAGAAGACAGAGGCGCAGATGCCCTGTAGCCACTAAAGATTTTAGACCTTCAATTTCATCTGCCGGGGCCGGTGCAGGGTGCCCCCATTGTGCATACAGGTCCCCCACACCAGGGCCCCCAGCCATGACCCAGGAACAAGAAGGCCATGGCCACAGTCCCCTGGACAGGGCACAGGCTCCCCAAGGCAACAACAGCAGAAAGTCAGGGTCAGCTGACCAGGATCCCCAAGCCTCCTTGGCGCCCAAGGTCACAGCCAGCCAATTTATTCTTTCAGTTTACTGCCAGTGCAAGCACCACACGGGATCCTTCTGAAAGGGACCATTTAAGGACTAAGAACTTGGGAGTGGACAGAGGCAACCCTGCTCTGGCAAAGGCCACACAAGACACGGTTCATTTAAGCTGAGCCTAAGATTCTTTTCACACACACACACACAAATTGTACCTCATGCTTCAAGTCTAGCTGGGATATTCCAAGATGCAAAGTCATTTACTCAGAGACTACAGGCTAGGGATGATTTGAATGACTAGAAATGAAAAGGCCTTCCTCACATATTCATTTAGCAGGCTTGTATTATTAATAGGTACCATTTCCTTTTGTAAAGTCCTGCAGGGGGCCAGCACTGTGGTAAAGCCACCGCCTGCAGTGCTGGCATCCCACTGGGGTGCCAGTTAGAGACCCAGCTGCTCCACTTCCGGTCCAGCTCTCTGCTAAGGCCTGGGAAAGCAGTAGAAGATGGCCCAAGTCCTTGGGCTCCTGCACATATGTGGGAGACCTGGAAGAAGCTCCTGGCTTCAGATCAGCACAGCTCCAGCCATTGTGGCCATTTGGGGAGTGAACCAGCGGATGCAAGACCTCTTTCTCTCTCTGCCTCTCTGTAACTCTGCCTTTCAAATAAATAAATAATGAAGAAGTCCTGCAGCTGAATTTCTAGAAGGTCGGCTGGAATGCCATGCTGAGTGTGCTAGACCTGGAGTGGACCAGGCACTCCTGCTGTGTCCACTGCAGCCCCTGTGTCTCATCCTCAGAGTTCACCCTCACGGAGTTTCCTCCCTCCATCCCGCAGCAAGCTGCCAGTGGGTAACACATGACCCTATTTACAGCTGGAGAAACTGAGGCACCAGTCCATAATCCCATGGCAGGTGTGGGACCAGATTTCCACTCACATCTGTCTTGCTGGCACAAGACCCTCCTACTCTGACCCCCCACCCCTGACTGTGTAAGACATGGACTCCCGGACACCCAGAGCAGTGCCGGGCCCACAACAGGCTCAGAGAAGCTTGTAGTCCT
Organism: Oryctolagus cuniculus; assembly: GCF_051225735.1. Taxonomy (NCBI): domain Eukaryota; kingdom Metazoa; phylum Chordata; class Mammalia; order Lagomorpha; family Leporidae; genus Oryctolagus; species Oryctolagus cuniculus. The sequence continues at coordinate 145,725,868 of NC_142867.1, read as the reverse complement.
CTAACAGCTATACCAAGGGCTCAAGGGACCAGTATCATGATCTCTAGTCCTACCCAGGCTCTGCCCAGCATCTCCCTGTGGCTCCTGAGGCCCTGGGACACAGCCTGACCCCAGAGTTGACAGCAAGCTGCTGACCCTGGGTGAGCAAGGCCATGACCTTAACTGTGGGGACTGACAGCCAGTTAACCTCAGCTGAGGATCCAGTGCCCCAGCACACAGACCAGGGAAGCAGGAGCAGCAGGACTCACTGCCACTGAGAATTGTTTAACTTTTCTGCACAGGATCACCCTGTGTGACAGCCTCACGGGCTGGGGTTTGCTGCTGTCTGAATAGTTTACAAAAGTAAATCGCACCCACCCATGCACCCATCAGTCATCAATCTTAACTTAAAACTCATTTCAGCCAACGATGCCTGTATCCCAGTTACCCTGGGAAACGACAACTTCTCAGCCACCCTGACCCGCAGACGGCAGCAGGAGCAACCTGGGGCCCACGGAAGCGACGCACACACCCTGCGTGGGCCGGCTTCTTAACGAACTTCAACCAAGGGGCCCCTTCCCACCCAGGGTTCACGTTCTCCCGCACTGGAACCGCAGCGGCAACGCTAACAAAAAAGAAAGGACAACACAGTCCTGGCAGCCCACCCCAGCCCGTTGTCATGGGACCTCACAGGCTGTGATGTATTTATAAAGCGCACACTTTCCCCATCGGAAAGAGCCGGGCGAGTGGAAACCCGCAAACAAGCCGGGTCCCCACCCCACCGCCCAGCCTGCTACCGGTTGCTCCATAAATATCCCGGGTGACTCCGTTCCCCAGCCAGGGGACCAACGCGGGGGTTCTGCCGGCCCAGAGGGGCTGCGGGTAACTAACTTCTTCAGGATGCCGGCCCCGCCCCCTGCAAAGTCAGCAACTGAGACAGCGACCCCCGCTTAGGGTCCCAGAGGCACCTGACACAAACCCAATGCACTCACCAGCAGGCAAACAAGCGCCGCAGCTCCCCACGGCCTCACAGGCGGATGGAGTCGGGAGCGCCTGCCCCCCGACAGTCTCCGAGGAGCCCCGCGCGGCAGTCGGAGCAGGGCTGAGGTCCGCCAGCACCCCGCGGGGCGGCCTGGCTCGCAGGCCCGGCCTGGGGTCCCCGCGGCCCCGGAGGCAGCCCCAGTGTGGGCTTGGCCACAGCTGTGGGACTGCAGCGTCTGACAAAGCCGCACGTGCGAGCCAGCGGGGGGCGCGGGCGGGCCGGGGGGCGGGCTGCAGGGTCCCCATGGCAACGCGGCGCGGGGCGGGCCCGGGCAGCGGCGGGCGGGGCTGGGGGCAGCGGGCCCGGGCTCCGCTCGCTCGCGGACGCCGAGGGAGGCGGCGACGGTCGGGACGCCTCGGCCGCGGCCGCCGCCTGGCGGGACGCCATGGCGTGTCCCTGGCAGCCACGGGGATTTTGCGCGTGGAGGCGCTGCTGCGGCTGCGGACGCTTCCCTAGGTGCCTGCGAAGAAGGGAAATGCAGCTGCCTTAATGAGGTATTGTGTGTGTGTGTGCGCGTGTGTGGTGTGGAGGGTGTGTATGAGTTGTGTGGTGTATTAGTTACGTGGGGAGTGTATGTGTTGTGTCTGTGTGGTATGTTCTATGTGGTATACAGTGTGCATGTGTGAATTATGTGGGTGTGTGTATGAATGTATAGAGTATGTGTAGAGTGTGTGTGAGTGTATTTGCAGTGTATGTGTGTTGTGCATGTGCGTGCATGTGTAGTATATGTGTGTGAATGTATGTGTAGATGGGGGTGTGCTGGCTGTGTATGTGTAGTCTATTGTGGTATACATGTGTGAGTTATGAAGTTTGTGTGGTGTGTATGAGTGTATGTGTAGTATGTGTGTGTTGTGAACTGTGTGTTGTGTGAGTGTATGTATAGTTTATGTGTAGTGTGTGTGTGAATGTATTTGTGGTGCATGTGGGTGTGGTGTATGTATTTGTAGTATATGTGTGATATGTATGTGAGTGCATGTGTAGTAAATGTGAGGTGTGTTAGGAGTGTGAGTGTATGTGTAGTATATTGTGGTATGCATGTGTGAATTGTGTGTGTATGCAATATATGTGTGATGGAGCCGGCGCCGTGGCTCAATAGGCTAATCCTCCACCTCGCGGCGCCGGCACACCGGGTTCTAGTCCCGGTTGGGGCGCCGGATTCTGTCCCGGTTGCCCCTCTTCCAGGCCAGCTCTCTGCTATGGCCAGGGAGTGCAGTGGAGGATGGCCCAGGTGCTTGGGCCCTGCACCCCATGGGAGACCAGGAAAAGCACCTGGCTCCTGGCTCCTGCCAACGGATCAGCGCGGTGCGCCGGCTGCAGCAGCGGCCATTGGAGGGTGAACCAACGGCAAAAGGAAGACCTTTCTCTCTCTGTCTCTCTCTCTCACTGTCCACTCTGCCAGTCAAAAAAAAAACAAAAAAAAAAAAAACAAAAAAAAAACCAAAAAAACAAAAAAGCAATATATGTGTGATGTGTGTGAGTCTATGTGTAGCATATTGAGTGCGTGTGTACGGTGTGTGTGGTGTTTGTGTGTGATATGCATGTGAGTGTGTGTGGTGTATGTGAGTGTGTGGTGTGTTGTATGAATGGTATATGTTGTGTGGTGTATGTGTGTGGTGTATAATACATCAATTTGGGGGATCCCACATCGTTTCCCTTGAGCAGGTACCGAGTGCCAGGCACAGATTTACCTGTTAAATCCTGCCACCAGCCTGCAAGACTAAGTAAGGTACCATGATTGGGGTATTTCAACCAGGTAAACGGATGGACCAAGAATATACACTTCCTTCTGCCCAAGGCTCTTCCTTCGTAGGGTGGGGAGCCAGGACAGCCCGGCTGGTGGCTTGTGTAGGGGTTATTGTATGTGGGAAAGGTGAGTTGGTCCCCCAGGGGCCCAGATCCAGATGCTGCTGGCAGATAGCAGGAGCAGGCCCAAAGGGCAGCTCTGTGAGGCTTTCCTGTCCTCGTGTCACCCACTGGTGTTTTCATGATGGCAGTTACCCTTTTGCTTCTAGTGTAGAACTCCCTGAAGCGTTTCTTATAGGGCACTTTTGCTGGCGATGAATTCGCTCAGTTTTTGCTTGTCTAAGAAATCATTTATTTCTCCTTCACTTCTGAGGAATAATCTTTGCTGGATATAGTGTTCTTGGCTGCAGTGTGTTCTTTGAGGATTTGAATATATCCTCCTGTTTTCTTCTGGCCCATAATGTTCCTGCTGAGGAGTCTGCTGCTCATTTAGAGTTTTGACACTTTTCTCTTGCTGGTTTTATACTTCTGTCTTTATCTTTGGCTTTCACTGACTACAGCCTGCCTTGGAGAAAGCCTCTTTGGGTTTAATAGGTGTCCTTTGAGCTTCCTGGATCTGGATGTCCATTTCTCTTTCAAGTCTTGGGAAGTTTTCAGTTATAAATTCCTTATATAGGCTTTCAATGCCTTTCCCCATCAATTTAGGGGAGCCGCCCCCATACTACAAATATTTGCTCACTGGGAGATATTCCAAATAGCTCATAGGTTTCCTTCCTTCCCCCCTTCCCCCCTTCCCCCTTCCCCCCTCCCCTCCTCCCCTCCCTTTCCTTCCTTCCTTCCTTCCTTCCTTCCTTCCTTCCTTCCTTCCTTCCTTCCTTCCTTCCTTCCTTTTTCATATCTTTGTCTCACCTGGTTATTTCAGAAGACCTGTCCTCAAATTCAGACTTTCTTTTACTTCCTCTCCTCTGACATTGAAGCTTTCAACTTTTTAAATTTTGTTGATTGACATTTCGGTTCAAAGATTCTGACTGATTTTGTGTATTGAATGTTGTCTTTGTTTCACTAATTGTTTTCCTAGTTTCTCAGAAACCGATCTGTATTCCCAGTCATCTTTCAACATTCTCTATCAACCAGCATTTTTCATTTTGTTCAGTCACTTCACACAGATTTCCTTCAAATTGGGATCTGTTTCTGGAGAAGTCCTGTGTTCCCTTGCTGGTGGCATGCTCCATTGTGTTTTCATGTCTCTTGCACATTGACGTCTGCACATCTGGTATATCACTTGCTGCTTCCAGTTTCATAGAGTAGATTTCAAAGGAAAAGACATTTGCATATAAATGGAAAGTAAGCTCTTGCTTGGGTAGATGGCATGCCTTTGCTTCTAGATGAGCTCAGAAGTATAGATTTCGGGTGATTCCTTTAGTTGCAATGTCATGATATCCAGGAGTGCTCCAATAGTCCAATCGGTAGCAGTTCCAGAAATAGTGGTGTGACAGTGCCATAGACTTGTGCTTCTAGATGTATGTGCCCACAGGCCCTGTGGAACTGAGTGCTAATGGCACTCTGCTGCGTGATGGCATCAGCCACTATTTCAGTTTTGTGGGACACAGAAGGGATCATCCTCAAGTCCTGAGGTATCTGGACACAGGTATCACTGGAACTTGTAAAATGATAGCCACCAAATCAGAGTTCCAAGAGCTGAGATGCCTGTCTTTTGCCCTGTGAGGCACTTATGGACTCTGTGGCTTTGGGCAGGGATCACCTGTTGACCTATGTAACAGGATGGAATCTAGCAGTGTCTCCAGTCTACACATGGAACTGTGGTGAAGCAGATTGAGTCCTAGATGCTTGGGGACCCAATGTGTCTGCCCGCAGACAGTCCCTAAATGAGTTAGAGCCTGTGAGGACTGTGGAATCCTCTTGTAATTGTAGTCCCCAGTCTGCAGTGGTGATGGGGATTGCTGTGCTTTCTGCTCAATTTTTTTAAAGGTTTATTTACACAGAGAGAGGTAGAGACAGAGAGAGAGGGCTTCCATCCTCTGGTTCACTCCCCAACTGGCCACAATGGCTGGAGCTACACCGATCCGAATCCAGGAGCCAAAAGCTTCTTCCAGGTCTCGCACGTGGATGCAGGGGCCCAAGGACTTGGGCCATCTTCCACTGCTTTCCCAGGCCATAGCAAAGAGTTGGACCAGAAGTAGAGCAGCTGGGACTCAAACCAGTGCCCATATAGGATGCTGGCACTGCAGGCAGCGACTTTACCTGCTACACCACAGCACCGGCCCCTCCTGCTTGATTTTACGCAGCTTTGTGGAGCTTCTCTTGGGAGCTGGCACTATGGTCCAGTGCACTTTGTTCCTCTCTTGACGCTGACTTCCCACATCCCCATACTGTGTGGTGTTCCCACCCCTCACCTGCTGAGTTGCAGAGTTCTCTCCCTCAGTCACTCAACTCAAAATGTGGTCATTTCTCTGTCACCCTGGTTCTTCCCTTTGGCAGAGATGACGGCAAAGCACTTTTATTCATCCACTTTGAATTATCCTCTCTGGATCTTAATTTTCAGTGGGGAAAAAAACCCAAGGAAGTAATAAACTTTGGACTTGTTGCCATATACCAGCAATTTATGACTATTTTTTATAATTCTAGAAACATGTGCTTTCCCATAGAGGAGCTGATATTTCAGTATTTTAATTCACTTGGGAATGACTTTGCCATCACTTAATATCTAAAGTTTTTAATTACATGTAGCTTATTAAAATTTATATCACATTTACCTAACTTATTTATTTTTTAGCAATTATACCTGGTCTACTTATGAAAATTGAAATATTAGACAATCACAGAAAGCAATTTAAGTTATTTTTCTGTTAATGAAAACTTTAAATGTTATTTTGCTAGACTTGTTATACAGAAAGCAATGGACACTGAATTATACTTTCTTTTTAAAGATTTATGTATTTATTTGAGAAAAACTACAGAGAGAGATGGAAAGATAGAGATGGGGGTTGGGGAGGGTGGGGAAAGAGGTCTTCCATCCACTGGTTCACCTCCCAAATGGCCACAGCAGCTGGGGCTGGGCCAGGCTGAAGCCAGGAGCCAGGAGCTCCCTCTTGGTGTCCTACATGAGTGGCAGGGGCCTGTGAAGTTGAACCATCTACCACTGTCTTCTTAGGCACATTAGCAGGAAGCTAGGTCAGAAACAGAGTATCCAGGACTCAAGTCTGCATTCCGGCATCTCAAATGACAAGTGCAAAGCCAGCCCCTGGATAGCACTTTTATTTGCATCTTTGTTCTTAGGGAAAATTTATACTTTTTTTTTTTTCTAATTTGAGAGGTAGAGTTACAGACAGAGACTGGGAGAGACAGAGAGAAAAGTCTTGTATTATTTAAAAAATTTATTTATTTATTGAAAAGGTAGAGTTACAAAGAGGCAGAGGCAGAGAGAGAAAGAGAGAGTGGTCTTCCATCTGCTTGTTCACTCCCCAGATGGCTGCAACGGCTGGAGCTCTGCCAATCCTGCTCATGCACCTGCAAAAGCAGTGGAAGATAGCCCAAGTGCTTGGGACCCTGTATTCACAGGGAAGACTCAGAAACTCCTGGTTCCTGGCTTCTGATCAGCTCTGGCTGTTGCGACCATTTTGGGGTGTGAACCAGCAGATGGAAGATCTCTCTCTTTCCCTTTCTCTCTGTCCCTCTCTCTCCATAACTCTATCTTTCAAATAAATAAATAAAATTTTAAAAAAATATTTGATGTAAGCGCTTATTTTGTTATATCACTAGAACTCTTCTATATATTTTCATACAGAAATGTCTCATACAAGTAATGAATAGACACAAAAACATGAAAATACAGACATTAAAAATGTCACAGCTCTCATTTTAAAAATGTAGTTATGAGCAAAACATAATAATGTTAACAGACAGCTGCTCAGAGGTTCTTGTCTTCCCTCAAGAAAGAATTCAGACATGAGACCGAGAGTGGTGGTGAGCGAGGCAGCAAAGCCTGATGGACGGGCAGGTGTCCCGGGCAGTGACTGAGTGCCCTGTCTGTGCACCAGTCTGGATGGGTAGGAATATGGGTCCTCTGTTTCTCCTCCCTGCCTTCTTGCGAAGAGTGGTGGGCGGGGTGTTTTCTGGATGTGCCATTCCCGAAAGTCCTCCCAGGTCCTTATCAGCACAGTGTTACAGGACCTACCGCCCCCTGGGGCGGTGGGGGTGGGAGGAGGCAAAAACCCAGCTAACAGGGTTACAGAACAAGAACAATTTATTTTTTTTAAAAGATGTATTTATTTATTTGAAAGGCAGAGTTACAGAGAGGCAGAGGCAGAGAGAGAGGGAGAGAGGTCTTCCATCTGCCAGTGCACTCCCCAAATGGCTGCAAAGGCTGGAGCTGCGCTGATCTGAATCCAGGAGCCAGGAGCTGCTTCTGGGTCTCCCACATAAGTACAGGGGCCCAAGGACCTGGGCCATCTTCCACTGCTTCCCCAGGCCATAGCAGAGAGCTGGGTCGGAAGTGGAGCAGCTGGGATTCCTGTGGGACGCCAGCACTGCAGGTGGTGGCTTTACCGCTACACCACAGCGCTGGCCCCAGGACAATCACTTCAGCCATAATTGCTCCTCTACTTTCTGTGCTTGTTTCCTCATTCCATCGCACAAAGGTTTTCTTTAAAAATTCCCATTCTCTTCAGCCACTTTTACACACATAGGCTAATGTCTACCTAGCTGCCTTTTTAAACAATGTTTACTTATTTATTTTGAAAGTCAGAGTTATAGAGAAGGGGAGAGAGAGAGAGGTGTCTTATATCTGCTGGTTCACCCCCAAGATAGCTGCAATGGCCAGGGTTGGGCCAGGCTGAAACCAGGAGCCAGGAGTTCCATCTGAGTCTCCCAGGTGGGTGACAGGGCCTAGACACTTGGGCCATCTACCACTGCTTTTCCCAGGCCATTACTAAGGAGCTGGATCAGAAATGGAGCAGCCAGGACATGAACCCACACCCATATAGGATACTGACATCACAGGCAGTGATTTTATCTGCTGTGCCACAATGCTGGCCCCCTCTTCCTAGCCCCCTTAACAATAATATAAATGTACCAGTTTATAAGAAGGACAGCTGGATCCAACTAATATCATCAACATGACACTGACATTAAGAGTTTTACATATGCTGATAGGTTGTCTTATGAAGACTGTGTACCAAATATTGGTAAATAGTTACAAAAAGTAGAGGGAAAAAATTAAGAGAGAATAGCTAAGAGCCGAGAAGTCTCTACAGTTTAGCCTCATCATTTGAATTTTCTAACTTAATTCTCGGAGCAGCAAATTTCTAATTTGCCATTTGGTTTAAAATGTACCTGAAGAAGGAAACATATTTTCTGAACACTGCTGGATTCTCTCAGGTGCCTGAGGATCCATTTGTAGATTACAAAGCAAGCGGGAGGCCAGCCTATGAGGTTCTGGTGGGCTTGAGAATGAAATCTACCTCTAGAACTGGAGTAAGAAGAGGAAAAGGATGGCTGCTTTATGTGGCGTGGAGTCCTCATGTGGAGACAAACTGCAGACACAGCAGCAGCAGTTGTGTGCGTGCTGGCTGGGCCAAGGTCAGGCAACTGTGACTGAACCAGAGGAGGGGGCTTCAGAGACAAGACTTTGCAGCTTGCTCTTGGGCCTGACATTGCATCTGAGAAGGTTCAGACTGCTGCCTTTAAAAACAAACAAACAAAAAGATTTATTTATTTGAAAGTCAGAGTTACAAAGACAGGTAGAGACAGAGAGAGAGAGGTCTTTCATCTGCTGGTTCACTCCCTAGATGGCCGAAACAGCTGGAGTTGCGCCAATCCGAAGCCAGGAGCTTCTTCCGGGTCTCCCACATGGGTACAGGGCCCAAGCACTTGGGCCATCCTCCTCTGCTATCCCAGGCCACAGCAGAGAGCTGGATCAGAAGAGGAGCAGCCGGGACTTGAACTGGTCCCCATATGGGATGCTGGCGCTTCAGGCCAGGGCTTTAACCCACTGCGCCACAGCGCTAGCCCCTGCCTTTTAGGGTAGGGAAGAGGGCTTTACGTGGGAAGTGTATCTTTTGGTTTTTAGGAACAGCACAGAGTCCTTTTTCAAATGTTTTTGCATAAATAGTCAATGCATCAGAATAGCAGATTGTCAGCCGGCGCCGTGGCTCAATAGGCTAATCCTCCACCTTGCGGCGCCGGCACACCGGGTTCTAGACCCGGTTGGGGCGCCGGATTCTGTCCCGGTTGCCCCTCTTCCAGGCCAGCTCTCTGCTATGGCCAGGGAGTGCAGTGGAGGATGGCCCAGGTGCTTGGGCCCTGCACCCCATGGGAGACCAGGAAAAGCACCTGGATCCTGGCTCCTGCCATCAGATCAGCGCGGTGCGCCGGCTGCAGCGGCGGCCATTGGAGGGTGAACCAACGGCAAAAGGAAGACCTTTCTCTCTCTGTCTGTCTCTCTCACTGTCCACTCTGCCTATCAAAAAAAAAAAAAAAAAAGAATAGCAGATTGTCACTTGCCCATTTTTCTACTTATACATCCCTGCGCAGATCTGAAGACTGATTAGAAAGCTGAGCTGGCTGCCGAGAAGACTCAATTAGCATCTCAGGATGCTGCAGGAAATGGCATGTCTGAAGATGGCTCCCAATCAGCCTTGGGTGCATTTTAAAGATTGATTGATTGATTGATTTGAAAGGCAGAGTTAGGGAATTTTCATCTACTGGTTTACTTCCCAAATGGCCACAACAGCCAGGGCTGGGCCAGGTCAAAGCCAGGAGCCTGGAGCTCCACCTGAGTCTCCCATGTGGCTGCAGTGACCCAAGGACTTGGGCCGTGTTCCGCTGCTTTCTCAGGCACATTAGCAGGGAGCTGGATCCAAAATGGAGCAGCTGGGACTTGAATCAGCGCCTGTATGGGCTGCAGGTGGTGGCCTAACCTGCTGAGCCACACCGCCCACCCCCTGAGTGTGTTTTAAAGCCTCAGGCTGTCAATTGAAACACATTTTATGGAAATTCTGGGATCTTCTGGCTGTGAGTTTTAATTTCAGGCTACAGTAAATAAGTTCGGAGAGTGTAAATGATCTTCAGATTATTTGAGCATGTCACAAACTGCTGTCCCAGGGGCTTGGGTGGTAGTGGAGGGTGTGTTGAAAACCTGGAATTACTGAAAGCGCTTCTTACACAAGGGTGTTTCAGAAACTTCAGAAAAGTTGGAAATAATTTATCTTGAGGCAAAAGTTTTGAAATCACAGGATATTTCTATGAACTTTTTGAAGCCTCATTTTCAACCCCTTTAATCCAGGCAATTCATTTCCAAATAGAACACACAAAAGCCAAAATAGTAGAAGAAAAACAAAAACCAACCCAGGTCAGCAGAAGGGCCTGAAGGGCCCACTTTAGTCTCCAGTAAAGTGGCGTCGTGGGGTAAGCTGCCACTTACAACAGCAGCATCCCATAGCGGAGTGCTGACGTCCAGGCTTCCTGCTGAGGTACTTCTGGCTGCTTTAACAAAGGGTCCTAGACTGTGAGGCTTATAAGAAATCATAATTTGACTTCCGTCTCTGGCTGGAGCCCGAGGATGAGGGAGGGTCTCCGGCTGTAGGCTCTGCTGTGGTGCAGGTGCTTAGCAAGCACGCGGTGGACAGTGAGAGCATTCTGGCCTTAAATCCTCAAATACAAACTCATGCTACCCTATGTTTGACTTCAGCCAAGAAATTAGATGAGAAACATTGGAAGAGAAGCCCTGATAAGAGCTGCTTTAACTGTGAAAAGCTGAGAATAATTTCGATGACATCAAGCACACGATTCTTGGAGAGCGAGCGGCTCTCTGAGAAGCAATGAGGCACATTAACAGGGAGGTGGATTAGAAGTGGAGAAGCAGTGCCTGTATGGGATGCTTGCATTGCAAAAGGCGGCTTAAGCCACCACGCCACAATGCCGGCCCAGAAGTAAATTTTAACCTGTATAACACAGTAAAAGTTGTAAAAAGTTGTAACAGTAATTACCCTCATTAGTCTCTCTTTAATGGCAGCATTTCTTTTTGAGAAACTACTCTTGATAGGAAAGGAAATTTATAGGAAAATTTCAAAATAACAGTAGTAACTTGGAGAAGAAGCAATTTTGAGTTCATTTTATTAGGATATGAAATAGTGTTTTGGTAAATATACATGGCACAACAAAATAAGACTTATGGTCATTATAATATAGCAGCAATCATAATAATAAAATTTCTCAGTGAAATTCCTATTTTATACTATTTTTATTGACCATGTATGTTATGTAATTTAAACCTTGAAATAGTGACAGTAAAAGAATGCTATAGTGCACTCATTGTTTAAAAAATAAAAACTATGATGATTGTGTATGAAATTTTGTTTACTATGTTAGAAAGTGAAATTAAGGTAAATATAAACATAAACAAGTGATAATTAACATAATAATATTCTGGTTATTTCTTTACCATATTCTCTATTTACATTAGTTTGCTTTTAGGTACTTTAAATATTCAATCAGGGTCAGCATGTGACTCCATATTAATAATTTGTCACTAAGTGTCACTAAATTTGTTCAAATGTTCAATAAAAGTTGATTATATGTTTATTTGTCATTCTGACACTAAATTGCATGCCTTTAGCATTTTGAAAATTGATGTCTGATGGAATAAAATAATATAAAAAAGTAATAATTTAATTCTCAATGTTTTGGGTGCTGGGAGGCCCAGATCTGAGTGCCAGCAGATTGGGTTCCTGTAAAGGTACTCTTCCAGGTTGGAGACTGCCCACTTCTTGTTGGGTCCTCATGTGGCCAGAAGGCACTCATCTCGTTCCTGACTTCATTGCTTCCCAAAGGCTCACCTCCAGCACCCTCAGTGCCCCCAGGACTCCCGGTATCTCCAGATCTGGGCAACACAATGAAGACACTTACACAACAGTTTTATCAAGGAATAAAAACAAGGGAAAACCTAATGAAAGGTGGAATTTCATGTTGAACAATGATAACCATAGGACCCAGTAGAACAAACAGGGGAAAAGAAAACATCCTAAGGATTTGCAAACCCGTGAAGCTACTGGAATTGTGACACCTGGATGGTGGAGGGTTACAGAGATACTATAGCTTTAGAAAGCTTTGTGACTGTCTCTCAGAAATGCAAGAGTGCAACTTCCTTGAGATCTTGCTATTGCAGACTCCCAAGCTTCTCTGTGATCACGATCAGGAGAAGAACAGAAAAAGCATGGATGTCCAGGCCTACCCAGTAACACCTGATCAGAGTTCCCCAGGGAGGACCAGAGGTGGAGGTCACTGGTGCTCACCCTCCTCATTCAGGGTCTTCCCAGTCCTCCCTCTCCTGCCATCACAACCTTATGTTGTTCTTTTACATTATGTCCTGACTCAGCCTCTTCTTCACCACAAAGAGCCCTTGCATCTCTGTCCAGCAGATGGGGATCATTTGCCAATAATCCACAGGGTCGTGGCATCCCATGTGTCGTGCCTTGGGACAGGATCTGGTGACAAGATTGTCAAGTGCCATCTCTTCTGGTTCCACATCAAACTGAGGGACCTTTCCTTTAACTCAAACAGGCCTGGAATGATGTATATTTTGCATGATTTTGAAGATTGTATTTGGATCTTAAAACTAACATTGCTTCTATTTACCCTTTAGTAAGGTAGAGTAATACCAACTAAAAAGGTGAGTTCCCATGCTCCATCTCTTTAGACACTGGTAGGGTTTTTTTGTTGTTTGTTTTGTTATTTATTTTTTTTTTTTAGTGCTTTGGTTTGATAATTGTTGCCTTTCGGTAGGCCAGACGTGACATACCGGGAAAAAGGCACTGTGGTGATCAGACATGTCGTGAGATGATGGTAATGTGTGGGGAGAGGGAAGCACCCCGTAGTCCTGTGAGTAATTCTCTGTCTCTTGGCTAACCTGTGCCTCTCGCCTGTGAACCCCACACCTGCTTTCCGTCAGGTGGAACAGGGTGACGGCAGACACTGGAGTCGGGAGTTCCCTTCCCTAGAACGATGAGGCTGTGATAAGGCTCCGGTTAGATCCTGTCTCTGGAGAGCAGGCGTCCTTGGGAACTGAATGCTCTGTTGTATTTTCAGTGGTTCATTTCCCCTTCCACCTTGACGTCCTTCCAGGGAATTTTTCTCTGATATTGACAGTGGAACTCCAGGCGGTCAAACTCAGGAAAGCGTGTGGACATCCGTAGGCCTGGCCCCTTGCAGGATTTACTCCTGTGCTTGTCCGCGCTGAGCCTCCAGCCGGGCATTAGTCACGTTCAGGTTTTCCTACACTGCCTGTGGATCCTGCGGGGCTCTCAGCTCCAGCTCCCGTTCACTGCCATTCCACTCCCACCCATCTCTCTCTGGCTTTGCCCTATGTCCTCAGTTCTCTGATCAAAAAAGAGAGTTGTTGGCTTTTCAGTTTTTGTTTTTGTTTTTTAAACTTGTTCAGATGGAGTAACAACCTTCTGGATCCTTACCTGGCAAACTGGAAATGAGAACTCTCACCTTCAGTTTTGAAACATATTTTTTCTTGGTAGTGAATTTTATATTGACAGTAGTTTTTAAAAATATATTTATTTTTTAAAGCCAGAGTGGGTACAAAGAGAGAGAGATTGCCTATTTACTAATTTACACCCAACTGCCCCTAACAGCCAGGGCTGTTCCAGGTTGAAGCCATGAGCCAGGAACTCAGTGTAGTCTTCCATGAGACTAACAGGTACCCAAATACTTGAGCCATCATATGCTGCCTCTCAGGGTGTACATTAGCAGGAAACTGGAATGAAGTGCAAAGCCTAACTCAAATCCAGGCACTCAGATAGGGGATGCAGGTGCTCCAAGTGGAGGCAGCTGATCCTGTGTGCCAAATATCCACCCCTAGAATCACTTTTTAAAGATTTATTTATTTATTTGAAAGTTATAGAGCGGCAAAGCACACACACAGAGAGAAGTCTTCTACCCACTGGTTCATTCCCCAAATGGCTGCAATGGCCGGATCTGGACCGATCCGAAGCCACGAGCCAGGAGTTTCTTCCAGGTCTCCCACGTGGGTGCAGGGGCCCAAGGACTTGGGCCATTTTCTACTGCTTTCCCAGGCCAGAGCAGAGAGCTGGATTGGAAGTGGAGCAGCAGAACGTGAACCGGTGCCCATATGGGGTGCCGGCACTGAGGCAGCGGCTTTACCTGCTACACTATAGCGTTGGTCCCGAAACTTTTTTTAAAAAAATGTATTTATTTATTTGAGAGGCAGAGTTACAGAGAGAGGGAGAGACAGAGAGAGGTCTTCCATCCACTGGTTCACTGCCCAGTGGGCGCAGCAGCTGGAGCTGAGCCAATCTGAAGCCAGGAGCTAGGAACTTCTTTCAGGTCTCCTATGCCTGTGCAGGGGCCCAAGCACTTGGGCCGTCTTCTAATGCGTTCCCATAGCAGTGAGCTGGATCAGATAAGGAGCAGCCGGGATATGAACCAGCTTCTATATGGGATACTGGTGCCGAGGTGGAGGCTTAACCTATTATACCACAACACCAGCTCCCCTATAATCATTTTCAATACTGCTTTAGCTGTATGCTGTGGTTTTTAATATGTTATAATTTCATTTTTATTTGTTTCAAAAATATTTTAATTCCCCTGTTAATTTATCTCATAACCCATTGATCATTCAGGACCATGTTGTTCAATTTCCATGTATTTATATTTTATTTTCTTTGAGGAAGAGGCCCAGTCTGAGGACACTCTTGCCTTTTTTTTTTTTTTTTTTTGACAGGCAGAGTGGACAGTGAGAGAGAGAGAGACAGAGAGAAAGGTCTTCCTTTGCTGTTGGTTCACTCTCCAATGGCCGCCGTGGCCGGCGCACCGCGCTGATCCGAAGGCAGGAGCCAGGTGCTTCTCCTGGTCTCCCATGGGGTGCAGGGCCCAAGCACTTGGGCCATCCTCCACTGCACTCCTGGACCACAGCAGAGAGCTGGCCTGGAAGAGGGGCAACCGGGACAGAATCCGGCGCCCCTACCGGGACTAGAACCCCGTGTGCCGGCACCACAAGGCGGAGGATTAGCCTATTGAGCTGTGGCGCCAGCCCACTCTTGCTCTTAACAACTATGTGAGCAGGTGTAAGGTGTGAGAGATGTTCTGGGATCCAGAGAAGGCCTTCCTAGAGTGACCTTGAGAAAGATGAGGATGAAGAGGGGTGGCACCTGTTCCCCTAACATCAGCTCCCCACAAGCCCCACAGGTGCAGGGGGCAGGTGGGGCAGGATTGTGGGGTCGGCAGGGCCTCAGACAAGGATGGCAGAGGACACTCAGAAAGTGAGACTGAGAGAAGGATGCTTCCAGGGGTCCTGGCTGTCTTTGGTCTGAGGTGACCTCTGGGATACAGGACTCTCCGGGTAGCTGGGGAGGGACCTGAGGCCAAGCCCTAGAGGTGTTGTGGCTGCCCCACCCCTCTGCCTTCCTGGCATCTTCAGAGTGGGACATGGCAGTGTGGTGCGTGACGTGGCTCCGAGCTTCCCTGTTTGGGAGAAACAGAAGAAATGCCTTGGAGGGAGGGCCAGGGGCTGTGCAGAGGGACATGGGAGGGAAGTGGACATGGCCTGTGGGCATCGTGGAGAGTGACATGGTGGGGGAGGGCTGTTTGCTTTGGCAGCCTCTAGTCTCAGGTGGGCTGTGCCTGGGCAGAGACAGGCAGAGGGGCGCTGTGGCCTTGGTGTGACCCAGGTCACCTGGCGCCTGGGGGACAGTCTTGGCTGATGCCCACTCCCTGCACACACCTGTCCCCAGGTATCATAACGGGGTGTTGCCCACTGAGGGGACTGCCTGCTGCAGCCCACATCAGGCCTGCTGGTGGGGGCCTCTCCTGTCCATTCCCCATCTCCCCACCAGGCGCCCTGTGGTTGGGGTGTGGTCTTCAGGGTCCCTAGGAAGCGCTTTCCCGACACTGAGGGCCAGCACAGCCCCTCCTCCAGGAGCCCGAGGCTCTCACTCTGGTGTGGAGCCGGCGGGAGCCCAGGGCGGAAGCCTGCGCTGACTGGCCGGTGTCCGCCCCCAGCCACCCTCCGCTGACCGCTTGTGTGGGCCGCGCCCCCAGCCTGCTCCCGCCCCTGGTGCTCAGGGAGACCTCAGCCTGGGCCGTTTCCGTGAGGAAACTTCATTCTGCCAAAGGCAATTGTCTTGTGATGGAAATTGTTTTTGAAATAGTCACAAACTTGCTGAGAAACGATGGAGAAGCTGCTTCTGGGAACCGCTCGGGAATGAGTTGCTGACCTGGTCCCCGCGCGCCGAGTATTTCCGTGTGTGTTTCCCACACACCGGGACAGCTCCCTGCACAGCTGCACCCGGGGTCAGCCATGAACGTGCCACCCCTGTGTCTCCACCCGCCTGTCTCAGGTGACTCAGATCCCCCGCGACACCATCACAGCGAGGGCACAGGACAGGGTCGTGTGTCCCCTCAGGAGGCTCAGGCATCCTTCTTTGGTTTGGTTTGCGTATTTGGTTTTTGTTTTATTAGAAAGACAGAGGTTTCCAGCCTCCGGTTCAGTCCCCAGATGTCCACAATAGCCCAGGCTGGGTCAGGCTGCAGCTAGAACTTGGAGGCTGCTGCTCTGTACCTCGGCACGCTCTCTGGTGATGCAGACACCTCCGACAGAACGGGCAGGGCCTGGGGAGTCCCTGGGGTGCTGAGGGCCCAGCCCACGCTGCCATGCATGCTGGTGTCACGGGAATGGAGGGCCCTGCTCAGTGGGAGCTGACTGCTGCTCTGTGGCTCCCCGTAGATCCCGATTCCAGGCTCATTCCCAAACCCCTGCTCTTTGTACCTCCCGGGCGCTGCCTTTCCTAGAGCCCTGGCGGGAACGGTGAAGGGAGCGAGGCAGGTGCAGATCCCCCTCCTGGCATCCTGAGGGCAGACAGAACCGCAGGGAAGTTTCCATGCAGGGGGAGATGAAGCGCGAGCCGAGCCTCGGAGCCTCGGGTGGTCCCTTGTAGCCCCTCTGCCTGCCACATCCCCGTGTTCTGACGGCGTTTTCCCCATAGACGCTCGGTCTCCGTCTCTGTGGAACAAGGACTCTCAGAGGCCAAATCAGCCCCGTTATTGTGCTGAACCATCGACAAGCTAGCAGTGACTCCTGTGTAGCCCTGTAAGGAGCAGAAGTTAAACAGCTTCGCCATAATATTAATAAGAAATAAGCACGAGCTAAGCTGACTGCAGGATATCTGGATGGGCTCGATAAGAACCACCCACGGGCCTTACTGGCCCTACACTGACCACCAAAAGTGTATATAAAATGCAGGCTGAAGAGGCCCAGTGAGAACCTCTGAACAGACTCTCCTGAGAGTGGCAGAGCGAAAGTTCCAGTTGACCCACTATACTCAGACCTTCCCGCAAGAGAGTTCTCCCAGCCAGCCTCATGCTTGCCCGACACCGAGGCTCTGAGCTCGCCTGATGCCGAAGCCTTGCTCGCCCGAAGTCCACTGCACTCGCCCTTCGAGACCTGCGTTCTTCGGCTCAGAGGCACCACCTGTGCGGGTTCTGTGAGAATCTGCCCTCTGCGGTACTTTGGGAACCTTGGGTGGTTGCTTTGCCCAGTGTGTTGTGTGAATCAGAATGTGTGACTTCCCCACTGCATAATAAAGTCCTTAATGGAACCAACACAGCCTTGGTGCCATTGCTATACTTGCAACAAGCTGATACCCAGGAGCTCAGATACCCAGCTCCCTAGGAACCCAGGAATGGCAGCCACTGGCTGTGTGGACTGCTCACAAAGACAGATGGGCTGTGATTATCTTGTTCCCACAGCTGTGGCTCTTTGTCCGCAGGGACAATGCTGTGAGGAAGGCTGGACGTGTGTGGTTTTGTGAATCCATCAGGAGGCCTGGGTCTCTGTGGGAAGAAGTCTCCTCTGACCAGACACCAGCACGGAATAATTCCAGTTCGCCTCCCCCATCTCTCAGAAGGATAAATGATCAAGATAAGGATGTTTTGCTGAAGCTTTCTGTGAAAAATACCAACTATGTTCATTACGACAAGCTTTCAAAGATAGCAGACCCAGCACCCGTTGCGGTGCCCACCTGCCCAGTCCAGAGAAAAATATGAAGTATTAAATACTGCAGTCTCCTTTATTTGCAGGGGTATAGTTCAAGACCCCCAGTGGATACCTGAAACGTCAGCTAGCCATGAGTCCTACACATGCTGTGTTTTTCCTATACATACATATGTTAGTGTTTAATTTATAAATTGGGCACAGTAAGAGATTAACAACAGGAACTAGCAATGAAACAATAATTTCAACAGTCGTAATCATATACTGAAACGAAATTGCCAGCCTCACTACTGCTGTGCTTTGGGGGCCGTTATTATGAAAAAGAGCAGTGACCGGAACACAGGCTCTGTAATTGGCAGTCCATCTATAACCACGTGACTAAGTGTGGAGGCTCAAGGGAAGGATGATTCATGTCCCAGACAGGATGGAGTAGGACCGTGCAAGATTTCAGCTCCAAAAGTACAGGTTAAAGTTTATGTATTGTTCACTTCCGGAATTTGCCGTTCAGATGTTCTGACTGCAGTTGACTGTGAATAGCTGAAACCGAGGAACAGGAAACCACAGATAAGGGGTGTGGGAGATAACTGCGCGAAGCCACACTCAGAAGGCAACATGAGCAGTGGGGGCTCTAGGTGATGTGGGGGACCCCAGAAAGGAGTGGAGAAGACATAGGACCCCAAGGGGAGCCGCCAGGAGAGGTCCTGGGAGGTGCTCCAAGTTTACAGACAGAGAGGATGGGCATCCAGAAGTGCTGAGCTGGAGAAAGCACAGCGGGAGCGATCGGGCAGGTGACCCCGCCTGCCTCTGACCCACTACGCTGACCAACAAGCCAGGCATGCCGGCCTCCAGGCAGGAGTGCACGGCAAGTGGCCCACACACCTGCCCTGGACGTCAACAGGGGAGGGTGTCTCCCAGTGTCTCCCACCTTCTCCCAGCCACAGGGCTCTGAACCCCAGGTCTGACGATGCGCATGGAGGGAGAGGGGCCAACACAGAATGACCAAGTCAGGAGCAGCAAGGCCAAAAGTTCCCAACAGAGAAAGCACATCCTCAGAGGGCTAAAGAAGGGAGCAGGAGGAACAGGCAGCTATAGAATGAAAACAGTGGTCATGGCCGGCGCCATGGCTCAATAGGCTAATCCTCCACCTGTGACGCCGGCACCCCAGGGTTCTAGTCCTGGTCGGGGTGCCGGGTTCTGTCCCAGTTGCCCCTCTTCTATGCCAGCTCTCTGCTGTGACCTGGGAGTGCAGTGGAGGATGGCCCAAGTGCTTGGGCCCTGCACCCGCATAGGAGACCAGGAGGAAGCACCTGGCTTCTGGCTTCGGATCAGCGCGGTGTGCCATTGAGGGGTGAACCAACGGAAGAGGAAGACCTTTCTCTTTGTCTCTCTCTCTCTCTCACTGTCCACTCTGCCTGTCAAAAATTTAAAAAAAAATTAAAAAAAAAAAAAACACTGGTCATGAGAAGAGATCAAGTGAGAGACTGTTTTTTTAAAGTATGTTTTAATTTTTAAACTATTTTCATTTTATTTGAAAGAAGACATACACATGGAGAGGAGAGAGAACAAGAGGAAGAGAGGGAGGGAGAGAAAGGAAGGGAGAGAGATCTTCCATCTGCTGTGTGTCCTGGATAGTAATTCTATTCTTTATTCTCAAATAAAATTTCCTTTACTGGAGACTCATCCATGTTTTTTCTTCCATTTTTTATTTTAATTTTAATTAATCTTGAACAAATTCAATATGATTTGTAGATACAAATCTAAGGACACAGTGATACTCCTTCCTCCCTCCCTCCCACCTCCTTGCTTCTACCTTTCTCTTTCTCTCTCCCTCTCTCTTTATCATCTTTATATTTTGTTTGCTTTTAACACCAACATGATGTGAGAGACACAGAGATTCTGGTCCTGGAATTCCAGTGTGGTGTACCCATACAGGTGTCACCATTTCTTATCCTGATGTGTTTCTGTGAACACAACACACACCTCCTATGGTCTGAGGGCTTCACTTTTATATGGGGTCTCTTTGATGAGGGGTTTTTCTCTCCAGTGTTAACAGAGTCCCTCCCTTCTTCTTCTACTGTCCAGTGAGCTTTTATTTGTATGCACATATTACAGAAAAAGAATCTGGATTTTCCCTCCTGTGTGTTTTTGTGTTGTTTCTTGGTCATGATGCCAGCTGAGGTTGTCAGTACAACGGCGGGATGGGCGCAGATTATTCTGCCATTTTTCTAGATCTTCCAGTTGCACATCAAATCTGAGGCTGATCACTCCACACTTGTTTAAGCTGTCCCTGAGGTTCACAACAATTTTCCCAGCTCTGTGATCATCAGTGGTTTCAAGTTCCCCGATGTAGCCATGCTTCATCATCACAGTTAGGAGCCTGACCATGACTTTGGAGCACAGCCTAGTAAAAACCTGGTTTTTGCCTCTCTTTTCGGTGTTATACAAGCTTTTGAGAGTGTTGGCCAGGACATTCAAGGGCACCATTGTGGCAGCTGGAAAGAGGACGTCTCCCTTCCTATGGGTGCTGTAGGTCAGTATCCTGTAAGTATGTACTTTAGTCTTCGCTTTGTCCACCTCGGTATTATTTTCCACGTTTTCATAGTCCATTTTGAACTGAATCGCATCTAGTTATTAACAGGGAGTCTTTAAAAAGTTTCTGGAAAGTGTTTTATGAAAAAAGCTATGCATGATTTCAAACCTTTTACACCACGATAAGGTTATTTTATTTCCGATTTCCAGAAACTCTTCCTACAACACAGGCTGTCAGTAACTGAGAATTGGCTTTCTGGACTGCAGTTTCTGACACGTTCAAATTTTTTGTGGATCATTTAAGCCCCCAAATTTACTTATTTTACCAGAAAACTAAAAAGTTTTTAGCTGGAAGGTCAATTTCAATAAAGCACACAGCTCTGGCGTCGGCCTGGAGCTTCTGAGGGGACCTCGGACGCCGGGTTTTCCTTGCCACGTGGGTCGGTGCCGCGCAGGACCCGGTCCGCCCAGAGCAGCTCGGCCAGGCGAGAATCCTCCGGGACCGGCTTCCCAGCACTGCGCAGCGGCACCGGCAGGAGCCCGCCCACCCGGCGTGGTGCCGCCCCGCCCCGCCCCGCCCCGCCCGTCCTCGGAACCGCAACCCGCTGTGTGCGGTCGCCCTAAGGCCGCGACCCTCGGACCGCCGAGCCCGACCCACAGGCCCGCCCCGCTCTCCGCTTCACTCGGTCCAGAGACCCCCGGCCTCCACCACGCTTCGGACCCGTCCCGCCCCCAAATTACCCAGGCCCCGCCCACCACCACATCCCCCAACCCCTCCAGCCGGCTCTTCCCCGCCCTCTCCCCGTCCCCGTCGGTCCCGCTCCCGCTCCCTTTTAGGGGGTCTGCTCGCCCCACTTCTCCCCTCCTCCGCAGCCGTCCTGCGCGGTGCTGACCGCCTGGGGCTGCGGGGTGCGGGACTCCTCCTAGGCAGGGGCGCGCGTGCTCTGTGCTGGGAAGGGCTCCAGGGTGCAGGGCTCCCGCAGCCCCGAGTCCGCTGGGAGCCGGGGCAGGGGCGACGGGGCCGGGCTGCGCGTCTGCGGAGCGCTCGCCCTGCCCTCGGGCCTCAGGGCCGGGAGACGGTGAGTGAGGCGTCGGCGTCCTCGGGAAGGGAAGGCAGGGAGGAACGCGGTCCTCTCTCCTCGGAGCCTGGGTTCTAGAACCCGGCTACGTCCTCGCCCTGTCTCCTCCGTCGGACTCTCAGACACAGCAGAGACGCCGCCCTCAGCCCGGCGGGCTCACCCCAGCAGGGCGCGCTCGGATTCGCCAGGACAGGAGCCTGGGCATCGCGCAGCACAGAAGCGCCCGCTCCCCGGGGCCTTAAAAAGGCCTCAAAAATCATGGAGGAGCCCAAAGACCTCCCGATTCGGAGGGTTGTGCCTAGTGAGTCTCCACATTAGAAATTAAAACAGAAATCCAAAGTGTATTGAGGCTGTGGTGTAGCGGTTGAAGCCGCCGCCTGCAGGGCCGGCATCCCATATGGGTGCCGGTTCGAGTCCCGGCTGCTCCACTTCCTATCCCGCTCTCTGCTATGGCCTGGGAAAGTAGCAGAGGAAGGCCCAAGTCCTTGGGCCCCTGCACCCACTTGGGAGACCGGGAAGAAACTCCTGACTCTAAATTGGCGCAGCTCCAGCCCTTGGGGCCGTCTTGGGAAGTGAACCAGTGGATGGAAAATCAATCTCTCTCTCTCTCTCTCTCTCTCTCTCTCTCCCTACCCCTCTTCCTCTTCCTCTCCCTGCCTCTCTGCAACTCTGCCTTTCAAATTAATAAATAAATCTTTGGAGAAAAAAGTGTATAAACTCATTTGATACCATAATTAACACATTTCTTATGAATGATGTATACGTTTGTTGAAATAAAAAAGAACTCTATGGAAACCCCAAAAATTAAAGGGCCAGGCCTGAGGCCGCAGGGATCTTGGACGGCGCTCAGGGCCGCGGCGACCCCGTGGTGCGGAGCGGCGGCCAGGCCCTGCGTGGCGGGCGGAGCCGGGGCGGGCGCCACACCGACTGGTGGGACTCGGGCGTTCGTGCCATCTCGGCATCGCAGGAGCGGTTTCCACAGGATGCCCGCCGAGCTGCCCTGATCGACCTGGTCCTCCACACCGCCCACCCACGTGGGAAGGCGGGCTCGGCGGCCGAGGTCTCCTCGGCCGAGGTCTCCTCAGAAACTCCGACTGCGCTCCCGGCCGGGCCCAGGGGGCTCCGGAGGCTCCCGACGGCTTCACCCTCACCGGCAGACCCAGGCGAGGCGCCGGGGCCGGATCCAGAACGCGTGGGCCCTGCACACCGGCCCCCGGGGCCGTGGTCTCGGCGAGCCCGCGGCAGCCTCCGGGCCAGGAGTCCGCTGGCCCCGGGAGCGCGCGTGGTGCCGGCCCGGCCGCTGCTGCTCCAGGTGAGCTGCCGCCGTGCACCTGCCCTCTCCCGCGTGGGGACTGGGGTCTCTGAGCAGTGTCCCAGGAGCCGGCGTCTTTCCTGTGGCGAGGACGGGCGTGGTGGCCCCCGAGTGCCCCCAGGGCGTCGCGGGTTCTCCTGGGTTAGTTCTCTGGGTCTCCGAGTCGCCCCTGCTGGGGAGTGCGGTGGGGTGGGACCAGACCGGAGCCGCCCTCCTCCCGCCCTGCCCGCCCTGGAGGCCCTGCGGCGCCTGGGGCGAGAGCGTGGGGGCGGAGGCGGGGTCCCTGGGCCGGTGGTGAGGCCGCGTTCCTCCCGGTGAGGGACGTGGGAGCCGCCAGGTCTTAGTGGAGGAGTCCCGGGTGGGTGTTTCGGGGGCGCCTGTGTGCGCTGCGCTGTGCTGCGAGTGGGCCGAGGGCAAAGCAGGGGGTCGGGAAGGAGACCCCGGCCCTGGTGCCTGGGGTCTTCTGCGGAAGGAGCAGGGAGGATGCCGCGTCCCCTTCCTTCCATTTACCGTTGTCACAATCCTCGTTTGGTTCCCTCCCATCCAACAAAGGCTGAGTTTTTCTTAATAGCCTTCTGCAGTTTTGAGTTTTCCAATCTCCAACGTGATTCAGACCATTGGAGTTGGTTTTGCCTTTATTCCGGCCGAGGTCAGTGGGAGTGGCTTTACGTTGGCCTCTGGGCCCTGCTGAAGTGCCTGCTCCTTGATGGGCCCCTTCTGTCTACAAGGTGCTCCAGGCTCACCCTGTATACTTCCTGTCCAGACGTAGAGGAAATATTAATTTCTCTAAGGACCTCAGGGTCCTTTGCAGTCCCACTGCCGACAAATGTGTGACCTAGATTCTTTACAGACTTGCCAGTGTTGGTGTTGACCGTGTTTTCTCTTCTCCTCAGTGGTTTAGCTTTCATTTACATAGTTGTAGTGACGTTGGTTACCTTTCCTTACACTCATTTCACATCTCTATGCCTGCTGGTGGAATGTCTGTTCATTCATTTTCTAACTGGTGGCCTTCTTTTCCTGATGTTTTTGAGTTCATTATGTACTCTACATATGGGTCCTTTATCTGATATATGCTTTAAAATATTTTTCCCAGGTTGTATTTTCTTGTTCTGAACACTGTTATTTCCAGAATAAAATGTTTTTTTTTTAATTTTTAAAATGTCTACCTTATCCATTTTTGCTTTTATGGATTTTGCCTTTGGTATGGAGAGGGGGTGGGGAGACTTTTTTCTGCCAAGGATCATTTGGATACTTGTAACATCATTCACAGACCATACAGAATTATCAACTTAAAGCTTAGTCTGCTGTGGGTTGATTGAATCTTGAATCTCGCTTGTGGTTGCCTTGGCAGGCCCAGAGCAGATGATTCCCTGGGCCTTATACGCCTGCTGGCCAGATGTTTCCCACCCCTGATTCAGGCATAAAGTATTACTGATGAAGTCTTATATCCTGGGGTGTTTTTCTTGTGTACTTGTCTAAGAGATTGGTGTGATTTGCACGTCATTTGGCCCCTGAACTCATACAGCTGTTTAGTCCCCAAACCTTCATGCTAATGTTACTGAGATGGTAGGAACTTAATCCAGTAATGGTATTTACAGGTGAAAACTCTGTCATTTTAGTGTGGGTCTGAGTATTTTTCTTTCTTTTTAAGATTTCTTTATTTATATGAAAGTCAGAGTTACACACAGAGAGGAGAGGCAGAGAGAGAGAGAGAGAGAGGTCTTCCATCTGCTGGTCCACTCCCCAATTGGCTGCAACTGCCAGAGCTACACCGATCCGAAGCCAGGAGTCAGGAGCTTCCTCTGGGTCTCTCACATGGGTGCAGGGGCCCAAGGACCTGGGCCATCTCCCACTGCTTTCCCAGGCCATAGCAGAGAGCTGGATCAGAAGTGGAGCAGCCGGGACTCAAACCAGTGTCCATATGGGATGCTGGCACTGCAGGCAGCAGCCTCACCCACTACACCTCACCTACTACGGCCCTGTGAGTATTTTTTTAAATTGATTTCTGTGTCTCTCCCTCCACAAACATTAAAAATCTTGATAACTATAGCTACATATTAAGTCTTGAAATGATGTACTCATTCCTCCAAATTCTTACGTCTTTTTCAAAATTGCTGCTCTTCTAGATCCTTTGCATTTCCATATATATTTTAGACCAATCTCGCCTACTTCTGTGAAATATCTGAATTGACTTGTAAAGGAATTCCATTAAACACACACACACATAAATTTGAAGAGAATTAACATTTTTACTGTGTTTAGTCTTTCAGTCCATGCACATAACCAATCTCTCCATTTATTTAATAAATCTTTGTGTTCATTCATTAGAACTCCACAGTATCAGTGTAAAAATATTTTATCTAATTTTATTAGATTTATGAGTAGTTTCATTTTTAGCAAATGTCAATGGTATTGCATTTTTAATTCTCATGTTCATCACTAGTGTATAGATGTGCAATTGAATTTGTTTTTCTATTCTTTCTTGTATTCTGAAACTCTGGTGAACTCACTGACTGTAGGAATTGGTATACACACACACACACACACACACACACACCCCTTGGAGTTCTCCACATAGGAAGTCCTGGCACCTTCAAATGAAAAGTTTGATTTCTAGATGTAGCATGTCACCTGCAGCCTGGCAGTGGGCAACGTTGAGGGGCCACAGAGTCGGGACCTGCTCTCCAGGCATGAGTTGCTGGCACAACGCTGAGGCCAGGAGAGATTTGAAGGGAGCAGAGACCGAAGCTTTCTCCTGGAGAATGCATCCGTGCTCCCAGCAGGCTCTCTGCAGGAAGGCAGATTATGGGTTGGCAACCTGGACCCCAGAACCACAGAATACCATCTTCTCATGCTGCTCCAGAAGTTTGGCAAGGTGAAGCAGTTTGACTTCGTCTTCCACAAGTCGAGTGCTTTGAGGGACAGCCTCAGGGTACTGCTTTGTTAACTTTGAAACCAAGCAGAAGGCAGAACAAGCCAACCAGTGTCTCAGTGGCAAGCCGGCTCTGTCTAAGAAGCTGGTGGCGCAATGGGCACATGCATAAGTAAAGAGATATGATCATGACAAGAATGATAAGGTCCTTGGGGCTGGTGCTGTGGCAAGGCAGATTACAGCTCCGGCCTGAAGCGCCGGCATCCCATATGGGCGCCTGTTCAAGTCCCAGCTGTTTCACTTCCGATTCAGCTCTCTGCTTTAAAAAAAAAAAAAAAAAAAAAAAAGAATGAATGAATGATAAGGTGCTTCCTATTAGTCTTGAGCCATTTCAAGCCTGAGGCCATTCAGTCTAACCTAAGCCTCAACTGCAAAAAAATAAAAGCCACTGAAGCAAAGCTGAAAACGATGGTGGAAAATCCTGATGCAGAGTATCCCGCAGAGCCTGTTTATTCCTACTTTAAACCACCAGATAAAAAAGGTCTATTCCTTGTTCTGGAACAGCCTGGAAATCTCGAAGATGATGCTTGTGATTTGCCATAGCAGCAAAAGCAATTTGGTCTCTGCACCTGAAGTCCTCCGCCTTTGCACCTTACAGATGTGATGGGTACTGCCCGACAGAGCATGGTCACCTGTTAGTTTGGTAACATAACATTGTTGGATGTTCTTATAGATGTGTCACCCCTGATGTATGTGTGGAATTGAGCGTGGTCCACAATAAATAGGATTGTCTCGAGAAAAACAAAGTTTTATTTCTGCCTTTCCATATCATGTGCCTTTTGTTTCCTTTCCTGCTTTCTGCTTTGGCTGAATTGGCTAGAAATGCCAGCACTATGTCGAGTCAGAGCATTAGAACAGGTACTCTTGCTTTATTCACCTTTTGGGGAGGAAAGAGTTCTTTCTGTTAATAGTAAGAATGTGCCAGTGTGTTAGCTTCAGGCGTGCTTTGTGGATGCTCTTCATCACGTTGAAGAAATCCATGATGATCTGATTCTCTGTGTGTTTTATCAAAAACGAGCATTTAATTTTGTCAAGTAATTTTTCTGCAGATGGAAGGATCTTGTGCTTTTCTTCTTTAGTCTGTTAACACAATAAGCCTGCCTAGGCCAATGTCTTGAAGCATTTACCTGATCCTTCCTCTAGTAATTTTTCGGTTTCAAGACTGAGGTTTAGATCCTTGATCCCTTGTGAGTTGATTCCTGTACAGGGCAGAAGGCAGCAGTCTTGTTGCAAACTTCTGCGTATGGAAATCCAATTTTCCAAACACCATCTGTTGAGGAAACTGTCCTTTCTCGAGGGAGTGATTTTAGCTTATTTGTCAAATATTTGTTGGTTGTAAAAGCATGAATTAATTTCTGAGGCTTCTATTCTGTTCCATTGGTCTATATGCCTATTTTTCTGTCAATATCAGGCTGTTTTGATTTGAACAGCCCTTTAGTATGTCTTAAAATCTGGTATTGTGGTGCCTCCAGCTTTTTTATTGTTTAAGATTGCTTTGGGGGCCAGCACTGTGCTGTAGTGGGTAAGGTCACCGCCTGCAGTGCCAGCATCCCATTTGGGAGCTGGTTCAAATCCCAGTTGCTGCACTTCCGATCCAGCTCTCTGCTATGGCCTGAGAAAGCAATAGAAAATGGCCCAAATCCTTGGGCCCCTGCACACACGTGGGAAACCCAGAAGAAGCTCTGGGCTCCTGGCTTCAGATCGGTCCAGCTTCTGCCGTTTCAGACATTTGGAGAGTGAACCAGATGATGAAAGACCTCTCTCTGTGTCTCCCTCTCTCTGTAACTCTCCTTCTCAAATAAATAAATAAATCTTGTAAAAAAATTGCTTTGAGGGTCCTGCCCATGGCACAGAAGGTTAATCCTCTGCCGGCAGCACCGGCATCCCACATGGATGCTGGTTCTAGTCCCGATTGCTCCTCTTCCAATCCCACTTTCTGCTGTGGCCTGGGAGGGCAGTGGAGGATTACCCAAATCCTTGGGCCCCTGCACCCGCATGGGAGACAAGGAAGAAGAACCTGGCTCCTGGATTCGGATTGGCGCATAAAAATGATGCATAAAAATGGTCTGGGTGCTAGCAGTCCCACATGTGGGTGCCGGCAGACCTGGGTTCCTGTGAAGGCGCTCTTCCAGGTGGGACACTGCCGGCTTCTTGCTGAATCCTCCCCGCCGTGGCCAGACACCCCTTATCCCATCCTGAGCACTCTGCCCTCACAGCTCCGTTCCCTCATGGGGGCAGGCTTCCCTCATTGCCATAGGGATAGTAGGACTCAACTTCAGCAAGTAAATTAAGAGGAGGTAACTTTAGTCCATTATGGGTTGCTTTTTTTTTTTTTTTAATTTCAGAAATTTACTTACAAGGTGGCTTGGCACAGATTTGTTTGACCTTTACCCAAGTTCCTGAAGTATATGCTTATGTCCCTTTCCCACTTTGGGGAATTAGCAGGCATTAGTACCTCTGGAGCTCTGCAAAACTCCAGCGAAGTCGTTCCATATCTTTTCTTATTGTTCTATGGATGCCTGAGACCCTTCTCCCTTTGGCTTAGTTTCCTTTCTTCTTCTTTTTTTATTTTATTTTATTTTATTTTATTTATTTATTTATTTATTTATTTGACAGGCAGAGTGGACAGTGAGAGAGAGAGACAGAGAGAAAGGTCTTCCTTTGCCATTGGTTCACCCTTCAATGGCCGCCGTGGGCGGCGCACTGCGGCCAGCACACCGCGGGGATCCAATGGCAGGAGCCAGGTGCTTCTCCTGGTCTCCCATGGGGTGCAGGGCCCAAGCACTTGGGCCATCCTCCACTGTACTCCCTGGCCACAGCAGAGAGCTGGCCTGGAAGAGGGGCAACCAGGACAGAATCCAGCGCCCCGAGTCCCGGTGTGCCGGCGCCGCAAGGCGGAGGATTAGCCTAGTGAGCCGCGGTGCCGGCCAGTTTCCTTTCTTCTTAAATGTTGCTAATAGCAGGAGGCCTGCACTATTGGGATGGTGGGGTGACCACTTCCTTCCTTCCTTCCTTCCTTCCTTCCTTCCTTCCTTCCTTCCTTCCTTCCTTCCTTTCTTTCTTTCTTTCTTTCTTTTTTAAATTTTTTGACAGGCAGAGTGGACAGTGAGAGAGAGAGACAGAGAGAAAGGTCTTCCTTTGCCGTTGGTTCACCCTCCAATGGCTGCCACAGCTGGCGTGCTGCGGCCGGCGCACCGCACTGATCCGATGGCAGGAGCCAGATGCTTCTCCTGGTCTCCCATGGGGTGCAGGGCCCAAGCACTTGGGCCATCCTCCACTGCACTCCCTGGCCACAGCAGAGAGCTGGCCTGGAAGAGGGGCAACCGGGACAGAATCCGGCGCCCCGACCGGGACTAGAACCTGGTGTGCCAGCGCCACAAGGCGAAGGATTAGCCTATTGAAGCACAGCGCCGGCCCGGGGGTGACCACTTTCTTCAACAAGCACCAGAGACAAATTTCGGTGAATATGTCTGTTTTTTTTTTTTTTTTAAAGATTTATTTATTTGCAAGTCAGACTTACACAGAGAGAGGAGAGGCAGAGAGAGAGAGAGGTCTTTCATCTGATGGTTCACTCCCCAAATGACCGCAACGGCTGGAGCTGCGCAGACCTGAAGCCGGGAGCCGGGAACCTGGAGCTTCTTCCAGGTCTCCCACATGGGTGCAGGGGCCCAAGGACTTGGGCCATCTTCTACTGCTTTCCCAGGCCGTGGCAGAGCACTGGAAGTGGAGCAGCCAGGTCTCGAACCCGTGTCCATATGGGATGCTGGCGCTTTAGGCCAGGGCATTAACCTGCTGTGCTATAACACCGGCCCCAAATATGTCTGTTTATTAACAATCAAGCACAAGCTTTTAAAGGGCAGGCAGAGGGGGCGTAGCTAGTTCAGGGCAACATTGACTCTATAGGATAGAGCCGACATTGGTGCCACTGTGCTTCTCCAGTCAGCCTGAAGGTCACATAGCCTACATAGCCTTCCAGGTGGTCCTTATGGGTCTGGGCCACACCCAGGAGCTGTTTACCTGATTGACAATTATAAGGCCCTTCCACAGGGAGCGGGGGTGGGGGAGATGTGCCTGGGGCTCTGCTCCCTGTCAGCGGTCAGGTCATAGGGTCCTTCCCAGGAGGCATGGTGTGCCATGCCCTCTTAACTTGCTGCATGGACGAGGCAGGCAGTCTCCCAGCCAGGCACAGGATCACCCACAGCGAATTTCTACTTTTCTACCTTAAAGTGAGCTGTTTCTTTCCTCTGTTCCTTTTATTCTACTATTGAGTCCATTCAGTGAACTTTATATTGTTTTTCAGTTCTAAAATTTATATTTGTTTTATGTACTCCATCTAATTCTGTACTGAGAAAATTTTTAAAAGAAAGCTATTTGTTTTAAAAGTGATTTCTTTCTTTATTTGAGAGACCCACTGAGAGAGAGAGAGGTGAGAGAGAGAGAGAGGTGAGAGAGAGAAGAGAGAGAGAGAGAGAGAGAGCGAGCGCCCCCATCACTGGTGCAATTCCCAAATGCCCACAATGGTAGGGGCTGGGCTGTGGCTGAAGCTGGGAGTAGGAAACGCAGCCCAGGTCTGACAAGAACCCAGGTACTGGAGCCATCAGCATTGCTCCCCAGGGTCTCTACCACCAGGGAACTGGAGTCCTCAGATGGAGCTGGGAATCAAACCCAGCACTTAGATGTGGGACACCAGTGCCTTAACTGTTAGGCCAAACAGTCCTCTCCTTTGCCAAGACGTCTATATTTCCCAGTTTTTTTCACATACGCTTGTAGTTGATTGGAAAGTATTTTTAATCATGAGATTTAAAGAGCTTATGCGGAGCTGGCGCCGCGGCTCACTAGGCTAATCCTCTGCCTTGCGGCGCCGGCACACCAGGTTCTAGTCCTGGTCAGGGCACTCCAGGTTCTAGTCCCGGTTGCCCCTCTTCCAGGCCAGCTCTCTGCTGTGGCCAGGAAGTGCAGTGGAGGATGGCCCAAGTGCTTGGGCCCTGCACCCGCATGGGAGACCAGGAGAAGTACCTGGCTCCTGCCATCGGATCAGCGCGGTGCGCCGGCCACAGTGTGCGGGCCGTGGCGGCCATTAGAGGGTGAACCAACGGCAAAGGAAGACCTTTCTCTCTGTCTCTCTCTCTCACTGTCCACTCTGCCTGTCAAAAAAAAAAAAAAAAAAAAAAAAGAAAGAAATTCTCCAGTAATGTTTATATGTATAAGGTATGCTTTTCGCCGGAACTAGTGGGTAAAGCCTCTTCCTGTGGTGCCGGTTCAAGCCCTGGTTGCTCCATCTCCAACGCAGCTCCTTGCTAATGTACTTGGGAAAGCAGCAGAGCGTGGCCCACGTTCTTGGGCCCCTGCCACCCACATGGGAGACCGGGACCAAGCTCCTGGCTTCAGCCTGGCCCAGTTCTGACTGTTGCGGCCATCTGGGGAATGAACCAGCAGATGGAAGATTTCTCTCTGCCTCTTCCTCTGCCTTTTCCCTCTCTATAACTCTGCTTTCCAAAGAAGTGAATAAATATTTTAAATTATAATATAATTTTATATTATAATAATTATTTATTTATTATCATTATTTATTATTTATATTTATTATTTATATTATAGTATAATTATTTAATATTTTATATTAAATAATTTTAATATAAATTTATTTTACTGTTTACAGAATATCCACTAAAACTTTTTATTACATCTGTTAGTGAATTTTAGTTTCACAGCTCAGCTGAGCAGGGCTCATCACACAGGATGTGGGCTGTGAGGTGTTGTATAACTTTCTTCGCATCTCTGATCCACTGTCAGGTCCACGCTGATGCAAACCACAGCCTCGGGAGGAGTTCCACACTCTGTACTTTCAGTGTCTTCAGCCTCCTTCCCCCAAGACTGTGGAGGCTGAGTCAGGGTAGGAACCACGGGACCCTCACAAAGCTCACTGTGGCCCCCTTGGAGAGTCAAAGGCCAACTTGCGTCCAACCAGGGTGAGAGTGGGCAGCATCCTGCCAGGCACAAGACCTCTTTGGGGGTCCATTTCCACATCTTGTGCTGCCTTGTCCAGGCCTGTCCTGAGGGGACGTTCTTGAAATGCCAGAGGAGTGGATGCATTTGTCAAGGTCCAGGCCTGGTCCTTCAGGAAGTGTGAGCTTTCGAGACTGCCGGAGCTGGGGGACGAGGCGCCACCTGGTGTCGGGGTTGTTCGGAGTTTCCCTGTTAAGCAAAGAGGAAGCCTAAGGAACAAGGGGGAAGTCTGCACACACGTAAGTAACTTAAACTGAGAGGCTATCTTATTTTAGGCATCTTCTCCTCCTTTTCCTGCTTAAAAATATCCTTTGATGAAATGGCAGTGGGCTTTTATTTTCTGTATTTGGCAAAATGAAAATGCAGTGATTTGGTATACTGGAGCCCTAGGTTTCTGTTATTACTGAAATTGCAAAGGTCTGTAAACTTCGTAGTCTGACTGTGGCCTATAGCCCAGCAGGGTAACTGGACTCTGCAATGCTATATTGTACATTTAGAAATAACTAGAGGAGGGGCTGGCACTGTGGCGTAGCGGGTAAAGCCACCACCTACAGTGCTGGCATCCTATGTGGCTGCCGGTTCAAGTCCTGGCTGCTCCTTTTCTGATCCAGCTCTCTGCTATGGCCTGGAAAAGCAGTGGTGGATGGCCCAGACACTTAGGCCCCTGTACCCACGCGGGAGACCCAGAAGACGCTCCTGGCTCCTGGCTTTGGATAGGCCCAGCTCCAGCTTGCAAGTTGTCCAAGTTAAGTTTTTATCAGCTAAAACAACCATCAGATGACTTATGTGAGCTTAATGGTAACTGCAAAGTGAAAATTTGTCATAGAAACACAATAAAGGGAAAAATAATGATAACACTACAATCATCAAATCACATAAACAACACAAGAGAGGAAAGAAGAAACTGTAGAATAGCCAGAAAACAATCAACAAAATGTAACTAGTAACTCCTTATCAACGATGACTTTTTACTTAAAAAAAGAAATTTAGTTATTTGAAGGGAAGAGTGTACAGAGAGAGTAATTTCTTATCAATAATGACTTTTTATATAAAAATTATTTATTTGAAAGTCAGAGTGTACAGTGAGAGAGACAGAGAGAGATTTTCCATCTGTTGGTTTTCTCCTCAAATGGCTGCAATGGCCAGGGCTGGGCCAGGCCTAAGCCAACAGCCAGAGTTTCATCTGGGTCTCCCACGTGGGTGCAGGGGTCCAACTACTTGAACCATTCTCTGCTGCTTTCCCAGGCATATATATATATATATATATTTTTTTTTTTGACAGGCAGAGTGGACAATGAGAAAGAGACAGAGAGAAAGGTCTTCCTTTACCTTTACCGTTGGTTCACCCTTCAGTGGCCGCTGCGGCCGGCGTACTGCGCTGATCCGAAACTAGGAGCCAGGTGCTTCTCCTGGTCTCCCATGTGGGTGCAGGGCCCAAGCACTTGGGCCATCCTCCACTGCCTTCCCGGGCCACAGCAGAGAGCTGGACTGGAAGAGGAGCAACGGGGACAGAATCCGGTGCCCCAACTGGGACTAGAACCCAGGGTGCCGGCGCCACAGGCGGAGGATTAGCCTAGTGAGCCGTGGCCCCAGGCATATTTTTTTAAAGATTTATTTGAAAGTCAGATTTACACAGAGAGAGAAGGAGAGGCAGGGGGAGAGAGAGAGAGAGAGAGAGAGAGAGAGAGAGAGGTCTTTCATCTGGTGGTTCACTCCCCAATTGGCTGCAACGGCTGGAGTTGAGCCAACCTGAAGCAAGGAGCCAGGAGCTTAGCATGTAGGGGCCCAAACACTTGGGCCATCTTCTACTGCTTTCCCGGACCGTAGCAGAGAGCTGGATCAGAAGTGGAGTAGCCAGGACACAAACTGGTGCGCATATGGGATGCTGGCACTGTGCACTGCAGGCGGTGGCTTTACCCACTATGCCACGGTACCGGTCTCTCCTGGGCATATTTAAAACAAACTTTAATTGACATAATTTTCCTTGTTTATGGAATAGAGTATTATAATACAATACGTGCACACATACAGTGTGTAATTTCAAATTTTGCGGGCTTTACCCGCTGCATCACATCCCTGTGCTTTTGACATGAAATTTTGTCCCAATATTTCATTTAAAAAGCAGATTATGGGGCCAGTGCTATGGCGCAGTGGGTTAAATCCCTGGTTTGCAGCGCTGGCATCCCATATGGGCGCCAGTTTGAGCCCTGGCTGCACCACTTCTGATCCAGCTCTCTGCTATGGCCTGAGAAAGCAGTCCTTGGCCCCCTGTACCCATGTGGGAGACCTGGAAGAAGCTCCTGGCTCCTGGCTTCGGATCAGTGTAGCTCCAGCCATTGCGGCCATTTGGGGAATAAACCAGTGGATGGAAGACTTTCTCTCTCTCTCTGCCTCTGCCTCTCTGTAACTCTGCCTTTCAAATAAATAAACATATCTTTTTTTGAAAAAAAAAGGCAGATCATAAAACAGTGTACATAGTGCACGTGTGCACGTGTAATGGTTTTCAAGTGATTAACCCAGACAATTAACTGACAAATACCCAGAGACCAGGTTAAAACTGCCCAGGTGACTCCTGTGGAACCTGCCTAAGTTTTTGTCTACACAGAAGACTGCAGCCACCATCTCTGGAGTGCTCATTCTGGGCCAGGCTTTTAGTGTCCCCAGCACGCTGAATCTGCACAACAGCCCTTTGTGGGTAGCACTTTCATTATTCCTGCTTTCTAGATAATGTAGATAAAGACATTGAGAAATCCAGTGCCAGGCTTGGCTCACAGAGCATCAGTGGCAGGTTGGGAAGCCTGGAGCCCAGGCTGGGTAATTCCATGCCCCACCCCTAGCAGCCTGCTGCCCCCGGAAGCCTTGCCTGTACACGGGCCTGAGTCTGCAAAGTGTTGGGCGCTCAAGGAATCTGGGGGCAGATAGACAAGAAGACGACCACAGGTGGCCAGAAGTCAGTAGCAAGCACCGGCTGCATTCGGCCATGCTTAGAGAGGTCTGCAGGCGGAGTCTTCTCCAGGAGTGAGGCTGTCAGAGGCTTAGAGGAGGGGGACACCACACTGAGGAGCAGGAGGGAAAGGGAGAGAAGGGGGCAGAGGGGATGGGGGAGTCCTGTGTCCAGGTGATGTCACTCAGCAACCAGGCCAGGGGTCTGGGTCACAGAGCGTCCCAGGGCAGCAGCGGCTTCGGGTCTTCGCAGCCTCCAGTTAATCTTTCCTGGTCCAGCATAGGTCCATGGAGTTGTGAAGGGTATGAAAGGTAGACAGACTTCGAATAGCCAAAAACCTGCTTATTTGGGCCACATTTAGAACAACTGGATGTGTTGTTTGAGTTTGGTATTAGCCGCAGTCATCTGACTAACAGACCTCAGCTTTTGAAGAAATGAAAACCCGTGGGGCCAATATTCACAGGCCGGCTTTGGCTCATACAGCATCTTTGGCTTAAAAGCACGAGCCAGCAGCTCCTGGCAGGGAGTGCAGCCTGGAGAGGACAGGCTGAGCTGCAGGATGGCGGGTAAGAAAGCACTACTGCCCAGAGCAGGATCTTTGCGGGCCAGGGTGTCCCCCATGCGCTTCCCCTGAGACAACCTGGGTATGAGGTGGCTGTGGCTGAAGGGAGCAAGTACCCTTCCGTGGGGCAGGAACATATTTAAATTTTTTTCTTTTGGCAAAACATACATAGCATAA
This sequence comes from Oryctolagus cuniculus, assembly GCF_051225735.1. Lineage (NCBI taxonomy): Eukaryota > Metazoa > Chordata > Mammalia > Lagomorpha > Leporidae > Oryctolagus > Oryctolagus cuniculus. The sequence goes on along the minus strand of NC_142867.1, from coordinate 145,690,529 downwards.
AGTTTATCATTTAATCCCTTTTAAGTATACAATTCAGTGGCATCCAATATATTAAGAGTGTTGTACAACTATCATCCCCATCCATTTCCGGAACACTTCCATCATTCCAGACTGGAACTCTGTACTCATTAAACAATAACTGCCAATTTCCCTCTCCCCCAGCCCCTGGTAATCTCTGTCTGCTTTTTAGTGTCTATGAATTTGCCAAATCTGGGAACTTCATTGTAAATGAAATCATACAATATTTGTCCTTTTGTGTCAGGTTTTTTTTTATTTTAATTTTTTTTTTGGACAGGTAGAGTTAGACAGTGAGAGAGAGAGACAGAAAAGTCTTCCTTACATTGGTTCACCTCCCAAATGGCCACCACGGCCGGTGCACTGTGCCTATCCGAAGCCAGGAGCCAGGTACTTCCTCCTGGTCTCCCCTGCGGGTGCAGGGCCCAAGCACTTGGGCCATCCTCCACTGCCTTCCCCGGCCACAGCAGAGAGCTGGACTGGAAGAGGAGCAACCGGGACTAGAACCCGGAGTGCTGGCGCCGCAAGGTGGAGGATTAGCCAAGTGAGCCGCGGCGTCAGCCTTTTTTTTTTTTTTTTTTTTTTTAAGATTACTTACTTAAAGGAGTTACACAAAGAGGAAGAGTGAGAGATCGTCCATCCGCTGGTTCACTCCCCAAATGGCTGCGACAGCCAGTGCTCTGCCATGCCGAAGCCAGAAGTCAGGAGTTTCTTCTGATTCTCCCACGTGGGTGTAGGGGCCCAAGCACTTGGGTCATCTTCTGCTGTTTTTCCAAGTGCATTAGCAGGGAACTGGATCTGAAGTGGAGCAGCCAGGTCTTGAACTGGTGCCCAAATGGAATGCTGGTATGACAGATGGTAGCTTTATCTGCCATGCCACAATGCTAGCCCCTGTGTTAGGCTTATTTCACTTAGCATCATGTCTTCAAATCTTGGTCATGTAGAGCGTGGATCAGAATTTTATCCCCTTTTATTGTTGAATAATATTTCATTTTATGTATGTAGCGCATTTTGGTTGTCTGTTGGGCACTCAAGCCATTTCCATGTTTTGGCACTTGTGAATGACGTCCCAGTGAACACTGGCACACAAGTGTGTGTGAGAGTCCGTGCTTTCAATTCTTTCAGGTATATTCCTAGGCATGGGATCACGGAATCCTATGATAATTCTAGGTGTATCTTTTTGAAAAGCTACCAAGCAGTTTTCTACAGCAGCTGTACCATTTTACATTTCAATCAGCAAAGCCCAAGGGTTACAAATTCTCCCCATCCTAACACTTGTTGTTTTCTGTTTTTCTTTTTTTTTTTTTCTCACTTTATGTAAAGATTTATTTACTTACTTAATAACCTGTAAGGCAGAGCTACAGAAAAAGAGGCAGAGAGAGGGAGGGAGTTGAGAGAGAGAGAGAAACAGACAGAGAGACAGACGGACAGACACATCTTCCTTCTGCTGTTTCACTCTCCTAAAGGCAGCAACAGCCAGGGCTGAATGAAGCAGGCCAAGCCAGGATCTTCACTCTGTCGGGATCTCCCACATGAGTGGTAGGGCCCAGGCACTGCTGCTTTTCTAGGCACATTACCGGGGATCTGAACTGGAAGTGGAGCAGCCAGGACGTGGGCTGGCACTCTGATATGGGATGCTGGTGTTATGTGCCGAGACCATCTTTGCTTGTTTGTTTTTGGTATTGGCCTTGATAATAAGGTTGAAGTGGTATTGCATTGTGGGTTTAACTTGTATTTCACTAATAACTAATGGTATAGAGTGTCTATCTCTTCATGTGCATATTGGCTATTTGAATATCCTCTTTGGAGAAATGTCTACTCAAATCCAGTTGTTTCTTTTTGCTATTCAGTGGTAGTTTTTTATGTATTCTATATATTAATTATTTATCAAATATATGACTTGGAAATATTTTCTTCCATTTCATAGGTTACCTTTTCTTTTTTCTTTCTTTTTTTTTTTTTTTAATTTATTTGACAGATAGAGTTAGTGAGAGAGAGAGAGACAGAGAGAAAGGTCTTCTTTCCGTTGGTTCACCCCCCAAATGGCAGCTATAACCGGCGTGCTGTGCTGATCCGAAGTCAGGAGCCAGGTGCTTCTTCCTGGTCTCCCATGAGCATGCAGGGGCCCAAGCACTTGGGCCATCCTCCACTGCCCTCCTGGGCCACAGCAGAGAACTAGACTGGAAGAGGAGCAACTGGGACTAAAACCAGTGCCCATATGGGATGCCTGTGCCGCAGGCAGAGGATTAACCAAGTGAGCTATGGTGCCGGCCCCTCATTTTATTGCTTTCTTTGATGCACGAAAGTTTATAATTTTGATGAAGACCAACTTATCTACTGTGTTGACTATGCTTTTTTGGCAAGATATGCTTATTTGGCAAGATATCATTGCCAAATCCAGTATAAGGAAGTTTTTCTTAAGTTTTAGCTCTTATGGAAGTTTTTTTTTTTTTTTTTTTTTTTTTGACAGGCAGAGTGGACAGTGAGAGAGAGAGACAGAGAGGAAGGTCTTCCTTTTGCCGTTGGTTCGCCCTCCAATGGCCGCCACGGCTGGCGCGCTGCGGCCGGCGCACCGCGCTGATCCGATGGTAGGAGCCAGGTGCTTCTCCTGGTCTCCCATGCGGGTGCAGGGCCCAAGGACTTGGGCCATCCTCCACTGCACTCCCTGGCCACAGCAGAGAGCTGGCCTGGAAGAGGGCAACCAGGAAAGAATCTGGCACCCCGACCAGGACTAGGTGGAGGATTAGCCTATTGAGCCGCGGTGCCGACCTGCTGTGGCCCAGGAAAGCAGTGGAGGATGACCCAAGTGCTTGGGCCCTGCACGATCATGGGAGACCAGGAAGAAGCACCTGGCTCCTGACTTCGGATCAGCACAGTTCCGGCTGTAGCGGCCATTTGGGGGGTGAACCAACAGAAGGAAGACCTTTCTTTCTGTCTCTTTCTTTCACTGTCTAACTCTGCCTGCCAAATAGAAAGAAAGAAAGAAAGAAAGAAAGAAAGAAAGAAAGAAAGAAAGAAAGAAAGAAAGAAAGACTGTCCTTTCCCCATTGAGTGGTCTTTGCAGCCATGTCAAAAATCTATTAATCATACTTGTGAGTGTTTAGTTTTGGGTCTTCCATTGCTTTAAACTGGTCTCTATGTCTGCTTTATGCAAATATGATGCTGTTTTGTTTACCAAGTTTTGTGATAACTTTTTTAAAGATTTATTTATTTATTTTGAAAGTCAGACTTACAGATGGTGGGGGGGGGGGGGTGGTGCAGATCTTTTCCATCTGCTAGTTCACTCCTCAGAAGACTGTGATGGCCAGTGATGAGCCAGGCCAAAGGCAGGAGCCAGGAGCTGAATTTAGGTCTCCCAGGTGGGTGGCAGGGGCTAAACACTCAGGCCATCTTCTGCTGCTTTTCCTAGGCCACCAACAGAGAACTGAATTGGAAGTGGTGCTGCCAGGATTTGAACTGGTGCCCATATGGAATGCTGGTGTCACAGGGGAAGCCTTTGGTGTTATGGTGTACCATAACACCAGCCCCTATGATACATTTTTAAAATCAGAAGTGTGAGTTCAACTTTGCTCTTCTTTTTTAACATTGCTTGGAGAGCCCATATAAATTTTAGTATGGTATTTTCTATTGCTGAAAAAAATTTTAAATACAATGGTATTTTGATACTGACTGATTTGATCTATAGATCACTTTGGATAGTATTGGCATCTTAATTAAGTGTTCCAATCTATGAACATGGATGTCTTTCCATTTTTTCTGTTTTCTTTAATTTGTTACAACAATGTTTTACAGTTTTCAATGTAAAAAATATTTAAACTACTTAGTTAAGTTTACCCCTTAGTGTTGTTTTTATCATTTTGCTATTGTAAGTGGAATTATTTATTATTGTTAATGTATATAAATGCAGCTTATTTTTTTGTGTTGATTTTTTATCCTTCAATTTCTATTAATTCATTTATTAGTTCTAATACTTTTTTCATGGAATCTAGGATTTTTATGTGTGTGTGTGTGTTTAAAGACTTATTTATTTATTCATTTATTTGAAAGGCAGAGTTACAGAGAGACAAGAGATCTTCCATCTGCTAGTTCACTCCCCACATGTGACCAGGACTGGGCTAGGCCAAAGCCAGGAGCTTCATTTGGGTCTCCCACATGGGTACAGGGGCCCAGGTATTTAAATCTTCTTCCTCTGCTTTCCCAAATGCATTAGCCAAGAGCTGGATTGGAAGTAGAACAACCTGAACTGGAACCAGCACCTATATAGAACGCCGGGGTCATAGGTGATAGTTTGACCGTCTATGCCACAGTGCCGGCCCCTTTAGTGTTTTGTTTCACATATAAGTTCATGTCAGAGCCCGTGTTCTGACACAGTGGGCTAAGCCACTGCTTGGAATGCCAGCATCCCGTATCAGAGCGCCAGTTCAGGTGCCAGCTGTTCTGCTTCCCATCCAGCCCCCTGCTAATGCGCCTGGGAAAGCAGCAATAGACTTGGACACCTGCCACCCATGTAGCCCCTGGCTTCAGCCTGGCCTAGACCTGGCTGTTGTGGCCATCTGGGGAATGAGCCAGTGACTGGAAGATTCATATTCTCTTTCTCTCTCCCTCTCTCTGTCACTCTGCCTTTCAAATAAATACACAAATAAACAAAACTTTGTTAAAAAATGTCATCTGCAAAGAGAGATAGTTTTGCTTCTTCCTTTCTAATTTATTTTGTCTTTTATTTATTTTTCTTGCCTAAGTACTCTGGCTAGGACTTCCATACTATGTTGAATAGAAGTGGTGAAAGCCTGCCTCTGTGCCTTGTTTCTAACATCAGGGGAAGCCTTTGGTCTTTCCCCACAGAACATGATGTTGGCTGTGGGTGTTTCACAGTCCTGAGAATTAGGGTAGAAGATCTTAAGAATTGTTTTAGAATTTTGCTCACCTGGAGGCTATACAGGGCCCAGCATAATTGTGATCTTAAAGAGGCACCTGCAAGTACCTACTGGGGTGATTTTCTTTTTCCTACAGCTCCTCTCTCCATCCTTCACCTTGCTCCGGGCCCCACAGTGCTACCAGCCTTTGTGGATTTCGCCAATGGATTCGTCTGTCTTCTGGGTTCCTACTATGTTTGCTAATGGGAGACACCAGCCAAAGGTTAGCAGGTGGGAGGAGAGTGAGGAAGGTATTTACTCCCTGTCTCCACCCTTCTGGGTCAACACGGGCTGACTGTGTACCTTCACTGTGGAAGGACTTTCGTATGGCCCTCTCCTACACTTGTCTCACGAGATTGTGGGAACTCTTCCTGCTTTGTTCCTGTTAAGTCCTGGGGATGGAAAAGCTACTGCCCCACCCCTTACCTGAATCCACACCTTTGTAAATAATCCTTTATTACTCCACCCAGCTACCTCACCTGAGGTGGTCCATCTGTGTCCCTTGGGATCCTGACTGTTAAGACACTTGCATGCCAACTTCTCCAAGTCACCTCCATACATGTATTCTTTCATTCATTTCTTCACTCAACAAATTTTTTAAAATCATGTACTATATGCTAGACACTGTGCTACAGAGAGAGAGGTCTTCCATCTGCTGGTTCACTCCCCAAATGGCTGCAATGGCTGGAGCTGAGCCAATCTGATGCCAGGAGCTTCTTCCTGGTCTCCCACATGGGTGCAGAGGCCCAAGCACTTGGGTCATCTTTTACTACTTTCCCAGGTCATAAGCAGAGAGCTGGATTGGAAGAGGAGCAGCCGGGACACGAACCAACACCAGTATGGGATGCCAGCACTGTAGGTGGAGGCTTAGCCTAGTACTCCATAGCACCAGCCCCATGTTCTTGAAAGAATATTTTATAGAGTTCATACCAAAATATTTATGGATGAAATTATGTGATGCCCGAGATTTGCTTTACATTCAGGACAGGAAGGGGATGCACACCGATAAATACACCATTGGTTGTGAGCTGACACCTGCTGAGCTGAGTGATGGGTACATGAAAATTCATTACACTAGTCTTTCTGTTTCTATATCTGGGTGGAATATCCCTTAAGAAAATTTTTAAATAAATAAGTAAAGAGGATTACTATGGACTTACGAAATGAAAAAACAAATTTAGATTATACCCTAACCAGGAACCAAAACAAATTCCAGATTGATTAAAGAACCAAGCATAAGTAATATCAGGGAAGAGTCAGAGGAAAATATAGGTTAATGTTTAACTGATTGTGTTCATCGGCTTTTTGTTTCTTCAACTGAAATACCCCAGAGGAGCTCCTTGGGAAGGGATAAGTTTATTGTGGCTTATAGTTTCGAGGTTCATAGTTCAGGATCAGGTGGCCCCATTAATCTGCTGTTTGACGGAGGCTGGCAATGGCAGAGAACAATCACATGCTGAGCCAGGGAACGGAGAGAGAAGCTAGGCCTGTCCAGAGAGCTACCTCCTGAGGGCACGCTCCTGCCCACCTGCAGACCTCCCAGATGCCTTCAGAGCAAGTCTCCCCCCTTAATCCACCACCACCCATGTAAGCAGTGCGGAGGGTAAACATCTGCAGGAGTCTGGGGAGAAAAGTCCTGTCCAGTTCATAGCATAGGAGCAACAAAAAGTAAAACATCAACTGATTCAACTATGTAAAAATTAGCAAAGTCTCCACATTAAAACTGACAGAAAATGGCCTTTGAACAGGCCAACAGCAAACTGGGGAAAGTATTTATAATATATAGGACAAACCATTATTATATAAGAGAGCTTCTGTAAGATAATAAGAGATTGGGGCCAGCGCCACGGCTCACTAGGCTAATCCTCCGCCTTGCGGCGCCGGCACACAGGGTTCTAGTCCCGGTCGGGGTGCCGGATTCTGTCCCGGTTGCCCCTCTTCCAGGCCAGCTCTCTGCTGTGGCCAGGGAAGGCAGTGGAGGATGGCCCAAGTGCTTGGGCCCTGCACCCCATGGGAGACCGGGAGAAGCACCTGGCTCCTGCCATCAGATCAGCACAGCGCGCCGGCCGCGGCGGCCATTGGAGGGTGAACCAACAGCAAAGGAAGACCTTTCTCTCTCTCTCTCTCACTGTCCACTGTGCCTGTAAAAAAAAAAAAAAAAAAAAAAAGATAATAAGAGATTAACATCTCAACATAAAGTATCAAAAGACAAGGATGGGAAATTTATTTTATAATATAAATAAATGGCAAAAAAAAAAAAACCCCACAACTCAGTGAAAATTAAGAGGTACCCTTTTGCACCCATCAGACAAGCAAGTCTTTACAATGATAATACCTGGAGAAGGTGGGCGACAGAAATCAAGCACATTCATCAGTGGGATTAGAGTGATGATGTGACAGCACTTCCTCAGAGTGATTTGACAGTGTGCATCAAAAGACTAAAAATGGTTGTACTGTTTGACCTACTAAATCCACTTTTGAAATTTCTCCTTAGTAAGTAATAGCAGTACAAGTATATTGACATCATGCTTGTGTCTTAAAAAAAAAACAAGTATATTGATATTCTGTGACATTTGTTACAATTTTATTTATAGGAACACTCTGTAAACAAATAGAAATGTCCAAAAGTAATGCTTTGGTCCGTGCATAGGACATGTCATGCACCTTCACAGGCATTTTTACCAAATAATCATAGTTATGATTGGATAAAATAAAAATAAAAATAATAATGAAATAAAAATAAAAATAATTGATTTTTACCAAATAATCATAGTTTAAAGTACATATCACAAAATGGTAGCAATGGCTACTGTGAAGTAGTGGGTTAAGCATCTGATTTCCTCATCATATTTTTCTGCATGTTATAAAGATTTGACAATGAGCATATATGAGGATACTTCAAAAAATTCATAGAAGATGCATATTATGAAAAAACTATTCATGAATTAACATTTTTTGCACCCGAATAAACTCATCTTTTTTTAAAGATTTATTTATTTATTTGAAAGTCAGAGTTACACAGGGAGAGGAGAGGCAGAGAGAGAGAGAGAGAGAGAGAGAGAGGTCTTCCATCCGATGGTTCACTCCCCAAATGGCCACAACGGCCAGAGCTGCACCCATCCGAGGCCAAGAGCCAGGAGCTTCTTCCAGGTCTCCCACACGGGTGCAGGGGCCCAACGACTTGGGCCATCCTCTACTGCTATCCCAGGCCATAGCAGAGAGCTGGATCGGAAGTGGAGCAGCCAGGACTCAAACCGGCAGTCATATGGGATGCTGGCACTGCAGACAGCGGCTTTTCCTGGTATGCCACAACGCCAGCCCCCGAGAAGTCTGAAGGGACAGAGGCTGTCTTATGAAAGCAAGTGTCTGGGCCGGCGCCGCGGCTCACTAGGCTAATCCTCCGCCTAGCGGTGCTGGCACACCGGGTTCTAGTCCCGGTTGGGGCGCCGGATTCTGTCCCGGTTGCCCCTCTTCCAGGCCAGCCCTCTGCTGTGGCCAGGGAGTGCAGTGGAGGATGGCCCAGGTGCTTGGGCCCTGCACCCGCATGGGAGACCAGGAGAAGCACCTGGCTCCTGGCTCCTGCCATCGGATCAGTGCGGTGCGCCGGCTGCAGCGCGCCGGCCGCGGCGGCCACTGGAGGGTGAACCAACGGCAAAGGAAGACCTTTCTCTCTGTCTCTCTCTCTCACTGTCCACTCTGCCTGTCAAAAAAAAAAAAAAAAAAAAAAAAAGCAAGTGTCTGAGGAGCTGCTGTGAGAGGAGCCTGACAGGTCCCTCATTTTCATCTCACAACTGGATATTTACTCTGAGGCATTTGAAGTGCTAAAAAGCAAAAGTACACTTTCCTGGAATCTATCCACATTAATTAGACCTTAAAATGATACTTTCACATTTGCTGCATTATTTATAAGCTAGCTGGTGAATTACTGATTTTTCTAACCCTTCCAGGGCCTCACACAATTCTGCCAACAGGACCTTTTGCTGTTGCTTGCATTCGCATTTGCTTTTGTTGTTGTTCTGTTTAAAAAAAAAAACACACACACATTTTAATGTTTATGATTTTAATTCATGAGTGTGATTTTAAAAGGCAGATAGTAATAGAAACAAAAATAGCATCCCCTCCCCCTCCCTATCACTCCCTGGTCTTGAACAATCACAAGAAGTTGTAAGAAGAAACCGTGTTCAATTTGTTAAGCTGCTCCTTCTGCCATGTCCTCCACATCCCCAAGGCCTAAGCACATGCCGTTCTTTCTTCAGTTTATTTCCAGTGTCCTCACTTGTCTGCCTGTTCAGACAGACTTGGGCTTAACTCACATGCACTCTGCTCTTTCTCCTCGGTCTCCCCAGGATGATTAGCCCACGGCATTTGTGTTACTATCTGTATCGTGCAGCTACTGTTCACCTAAGTCACATAGAGTACAACATTTTTCTTAGAGTGAACCACCATCTCTCATGACATAGCTTAGTTTTCCACGTACCTTTCTTTACAGTCTCCCCATGTGCTTTTTTTTTTTTTTTTGACAGGCAGAGTGGACAGAGAGAGAGAGAGAGACAGAGAGAAAGGTCTTCCTTTGCCATTGGTTCACCCTCCAATGGCCGCTGTGGCCGGCGTGCTGCGGCCGGTGCACCACGCTGATCCGATGGCAGGAGCCAGGTGCTTCTCCTGGTCTCCCATGGGGTGCAGGGCCCAGGGACTTGGGCCATCCTCCACTACACTCCCGGACCACAGCAGAGAGCTGGCCTGGAAGAGGGGCAACCGGGACAGAATCTGGCGCCCCGACCAGGACTAGAACCCGGTGTGCCGGCGCCACAAGGCGGAGGATTAGCCTAGTGAGCCGCGGCACCGGCCCCCCATGTGCTTTGATCTGGCTGCAAACAGTCTCCACGACCGTAGACCCATGGCTTCCCTTGTCTCCAGTTGGGTCCTCTGACCCCCAGCATCTTCCATCCTGGCTCGGCACCTCCTGGCCCTGCCACGCACCTTGCTTAAGCCCTGTACTGAATGACCTGCTTTTGAATCCCAAGCCCTCCATGCCATGGGTTATAGGGTTATATTGCTGGGGTGCTTTCTCCAGTAGCCATCATGCATATACTAAAGAAGGTAAAAGCTTTGAGTGCTTGTGTGTGATTAAATGCCTTGCAACTGACTGAAAGTTTGGCTGAACAAAGACTGTTGGGTTGAACACTATTTCCCCCTGAATGTGGGAGATCATTTTTCTTGAGTTTCCTCGAGCTGCTGGTGAAGGCCTGGTGTCATTTTGGTGTCCATGTCCTGACATGGGATCTGCCTGCTTCTCTCCACGCAGCACTGTCCGACAGTTGTGTAGCACAAACCATCCATGGCATTTAAAATTTTCTAGTAGCCATCTTAAAGTAAAGATGAATATGTGAAATTAATTTTAATAATCTTTTATTTAACTCAGTATGTTACGGATATATTATACTTCAACATGTGATCAATGCTAAGTTATTGATGGTTTTACTTTTTTTTTTTTTTTTTTTTTTTGGTAGTAAGCCTTCAAGTACATCTAAGTTCAAAGCAGCCTCTTTCCAGTGTTGAGCAGCCGATACCCACCATATTGGACACGTGGATTTACAAGCTGTCAGCATGTTCTCTCCATCCCTATTATACTGAAGTTTCAGGCCAATATATGAGGGTATTTCAAGAAGCTTGTGGAAAATGGAATTTCAAGGTAAGTTTATTTTGGTGTAAAGAATTTGAGGCCGGCGCCGCGGCTCACTAGGCTAATCCTCCGCCTTGTGGCGCTGGCACACCGGGTTCTAGTCCCAGTCGGGGCGCCGGATTCTGTCCCGGTTGCCCCTCTTCCAGGCCAGCCCTCTGCTGTGGCCAGGGAGTGCAGTGGAGGATGGCCCAAGTACTTGGGCCCTGCACCCCATGGGAGACCATGATAAGTACCTGGCTCCTGGCTTCGGATCAGCACGCCGGCCGCGGTGGCCATTGGAGGGTGAACCAATGGCAAAGGAAGACCTTTCTCTCTGTCTCTCTCTCTCTCACTGTCCACTCTGCCTGTCAAAAAATAAAAAAAAATTAATTAAAGAATTTGAAACCTATGCATAAATAGGATATTCAAAAAGTTTTTGAAAAATACATCTTTGAAGAAAACTGTGTATTTGCTGCTCTGTTTTCTTTATCTTTCTCTCTTCCTTTCTTTACCTCTTTCAGTTCGGAGCCTCCCATCTCATCACTGTGTCGGCGTCTGGAGCTGCTACCCTGACGTCTACATACACAACTGAGCCGGGAGGAATGGTACCTATAGGTGATAAGAGGTAGGGCGAGAGGTCAGGGCAGCCTGAGCCTCCCTTTGTAGACTGCCAGTAATCCCTGCTCACCACCAGGGCTGGACAGCACCTGGTGTCGCAGGCCCTGGCACTCCAAGTCCCACAGCCCTTCACACTCTGCCCCACCCCCCTCCTCCTCTCCAGTATCAGCTGTCCAATTCCCATCTCTGTGCATGTTCCCTTTCACATTGATGGCTGTGGATTTCAGTTACTTTCTAATTCTGTTCCTCTATTTTCGTGAGATCTCTGGAGGAAGAGGGGGTGAAAACGGTTGCCCTCCCGTCTGTAACTGAAAGTGCTCCATTACAGACTTTGTACATAGGCTGCGCCTCATTTTTGTATAGAAAAAATTATGGTAGCCATTACTAAAGCTATGTCTATACGATTTCAGTGTAATTTGGAAAATAGTAATTGATTTATATAATTATTAATAATTATTTAATAGAGAAGTATTGGTTCCTTGTACCTTATTATGACATATATGAACAATATTAAGAAAACTAGTATGACTGATCATTTTTCCCTTGTGATTGCTAACACAATTTTCTTTGACAGGCAGAATAAGACAGTGAGAGAGAGAGAGAGACAGAGAGAAAGGTCCTTCTTCCGTTGGTTCACCCCCCAAGTAGCTGCTACGGCTAGCGTGCTGCGCCAATCCAAAGCCAGGAGCCAGGTGCTTCCTCCTGGTCTCCCATGGGGGTGCAGGGTCCAAGCACTTGGGCCATCCTCCACTGCCTTCCCGGGCCACAGCAGAGAGCTGGCCTGAAAGAGGGGCAACCAGGACAGAATCCGGCACCCCAACTGGGACTAGAACCCGGCACAGGCGGAGGATTAGCCTAGTGAGCTGCGGCCCCAGGCATATTTTTTTAATCCGGCGCCCCAACCCGGACTAGAACCCAGAGTGCCTGCGCCGCAGGTGGAGGATTAGCCTAGTGAGCCGCGGCGCCGGCTGCTAACACAATTTGATTGATAAAAATCTCTCTGGGAAAATTTTCCATACACCTAAAAACCATAAATGAGAGGTTGGCCTTGTTGTATAGCAAATTATGCCACCACTTGTGATGCTGGTATAGGGATATATTAGAGCATGGTTCAAAGCCCTTCTAATCCAGCTTCCTGCAAATATGCTTGGGAAAGCAGTGGGTGATGGCCAAGTGCCTGAGTCCCTGCTGCCCATGTGGGAGACCTGGATGAAGTTCATGGCTCATGGCTTCAGCCTGACCCAGCCCTGGGTTTGTGGTTATTTGGAGAGTGAACCAGGAGATGGAAGATCTCTCTCTCTCTCTCTCTGTCACTCTACCTTTCAAATAAAGAAATAAACAAATTTTAGAAGAAACTATAAGTGAGAATTTGACTGGTAGTTGTCGCTCCCCCTCTTCGTGGAGGAACGACACTAAGCCCTGCCTAGGCTTCATATCCGAGTCACGGCACCATTATGTCGCTCCCCCTCTTCGTGGAGGAACGACACAGGACCCTGCGCTGTTCTTTCGTCTGCTCGGCCCTCCCCGGGTTTGCTGCTGGTTCTTCCCGGGTTGGCTACTATCCCTTCCACCTCCGTGGAAGGGCAGTTCCCCCTGGCCGCATTCCCCACTTCCGCAGGGGAGCGGCACACCGCCGGCCGGCTTTTCTCGGAGGCTGCACGGGTGTTCCTTCAGCTAGATGTTCCCCATAGATGTTCCCGATGCATGCCGTCTCTCTCCTCCTTTATAGTCCTCCTCCGCCAATCCCAACTCGGCTGCCCACACGCCGAGCACGCTGCTCTCCAATCAGGAGCAAGTCCTACAGTTAATTGGTTGAACTGGAGGCAGCTGTGCGAAAGCTGTTTACTTCTCTCCCAGCGCCATATTGTGGGAGAGCAGATGCATAGAATAAGTCTTAATTCCAGTAACAGTCTAGTCCGAGCTGCTCCCCACAGTAGTCAGCAGATCCTCTCTGGCAAATTTATTTTCTATGTTTAGAAATATATACTAGAGTCTGGCATTGTGGTGTAGTGGGTAAAGCCACCGCCTGCAATGCTGGCATCCTATATGGATACCAGTTCATGTACTGGCTGCTCCATTCCTGACCCAGCTCCCTGCTAATGGTCTGGGAAAAGCAGCTGAAGATGACTTAAGTGCTTGAGTCTCTGCACCCATGTGGAAAACCTCAATGAAGTTCCTGGCTTCCTGGCTTCGGCCTGGCTCAGCCCTGGCCATTTAGGGAGTGAACCAGCACATGAAAGTTCTCTTTCTCTCTCTCTCTTTGTAGCTGTGAGTTTCCAATCAATAAATATATTTTTTAAAAATATAAACTGAAATTTTTACTTTTGTGTTATGCAAAATTAAACTTTTTAAACTGATTGATTACACATTTCATGTGTTACTTCTTTTTAATAATTAAATCATTTTTATGTACTTGTCAGGATTCTTCCAAAAATAGAGGGTCTATTCTTCTGGGATCCAAAACAGACTCTCAGGAAGGCTCACTGAGCAGGTGCAGGCAGGGCTCAGGGAGCCAGCAAGGGACTCTGTGGGAGCCAGGTCTGAGAGGACAGTGGGTGGAAATAGTGTGGCCCCGGGGAGTCTGGGGCTGGCGTCTTTGTGGGAGTCAGTCGCTGACAGGCAGGGAGGGAGTGCCGGTAGTAACAGCTCGACACCTCTCTCTTCTAGCTCTAGGTCTGTGATCTTCAACTGTTGACCAAACCCAGCCAAATGCAAGGGTCAGCTCCCAGGCCCTGAGCTGGAAAAGGAATGACAGAGCAGGGAGTCCATGTAGTGGCATGAGCTGCGTTACAACACGAAATTGTTGATGTGGGTGAATTTGGAGCGAACTTGAAAATTCTTTGATACACACAGGACTCGCGATGTCCCATTCCCAGCTGTTGTCTAGGCTCTCAATTCAGTATTCTCCTCAGGTTTGGCATGCTTGTGCCAAGGACTACTTGCTGGTTCTACGTGAGAATAAGCTAAACCAGTGTTAGCACACTTGGATTTCCTGAGGACAGATGGAAATGCTGATTGCAGCTCACGTACAGAAATGTCCATTTCCCCCGTAAACTCTTTCTTTCTGTAGTGCTAGCAGTTTCATCTAAAACTCACGGGACATTCAGCTCTTAAATCCATGTTAACCTTTCCATTTAATTTTGCCGCCTTCCTCGCGCTTCAGACTTGACATGTAACGCTCTCAGTAAAATGTTAGTGCTGGTTTTCTCTTCGTACCTACGAGAGATGGCACGTTTCACAAAGCGTCAAGTGTGTTCCTAGAAATTTGCTGTATCGTCGTCTTTTACTTTGATTTCATGGAGCTGTTTGGGGGTTAATCTTGGGGCCCTTCCACGCCCAGTCCCCCGTGAGTTCAGCGGGTTTTAATGTGCAAGAAGAACTCAGGAATCGGGCCTTTGGCTTGTTTTTGAATACTCATTAGAATTGCCTCTGCTGTTTCAAAGGTGATTTCCCAGACCTCTATTCATCAGTGGACTGCACCCTTTCTTCCCCTTGTGGTTTAGACAGTTCTAGCCCCTGCCCTCTTGTTGGTGTCCACAAGTTCTGGTCTGTGAAGCACTGTTGCCTGGCAACGGGCTAATGAGGCTTCCTCTCCATGGTGCTACAAAAGCTGATCAGAACCTCACACAGTCTTATTTACCCCATGGAGATAGGTACAGTTTCTTACGCTACATTAACGGCAGACGGGATAATTTTGTCTTTAAACTACAGCCTGATAGAAAAGTATGTTTTAAAATCAAGCATTTCTTATTAAAATTTGCATAATTATTGACTGATTTTTAAAACAATTCTTTCGCTTGGGGACAGGGCTATGGTGTAGCCAGTAAAGTCACTGTCTGCAGCGCCAGCATCCTACTTGGTACTGGTTTGTGTCCCCGTTGTTCCACTTCCAATTCAGCTCACTGCTCGAGAGCCTGGAGAAAGTAGTGGAAGATGGCCCAAGTGCTTGGGCCCCTGTACCCATGTGGGAGACCTGAAGGAAGCTCCTGACTCCTAGCCACAATGGCTGGAGCTGCGCTGATCCAAAGCCAGGAGCCAGGAGCTTCTTCCAGGTCTCCCACGTGGGTGCAAGGGCCCAAGGGCTTGGGCCATCTTCTACTGCTTTCTCAGGCCATAGCAGAGAGCTGGATGGGAAGTGGAGCAGCCAGGACTTGAACCAGCACCCATATAGGATGCTGGCACTGCAGGCAGCCACTTTACCCGCTACGCCACAGTGCCAGCCCAAGTTTTAAATATTTTTCTAAACCCCTATTTATTTGCTTATCTTTCATCTGGTTGTTCTATCCATTATTTAAAGTTTTTTTTTTTTTTAATTAGAAAGGCAGAATAATACAGACACACACACACACACAGAGAGAGAGAGAGAGAGAGAGAGAGAGAGAAACAGATCTTCCATCCTCTGGTTCACTCCCCAGATGGCCACAACAGCTTAGGGTGGGCCAGGCTGAATCCAGGAGCCAGAAACTCCATCCCAGTCTCCTAAATTCTTCCTAAATTTAAATCAAAGAAAATAGATAGGGTTTTAGGCATATTTTAAAAATTTCTCCAAAATTCCTTTTGTTATGAAGTTTGCTCCATATAAATAGTGTTCAAACTAGAATAGTGAGAACATCATCTTGATGCATCTTATATCAAAGATACAGTGGTAGCAAAGCCGGAAGACAGATGAAATACCATCACACTGAAAATAAGAAACTTAAAAACATCTTTAGGAAATTCTAAAGTTAAACTATACTGAACGGGAGAGAAAATAAATCTAAGGAGAAGTTTGATGTTTTTGATTTAGTCAAAAATCATAGCATTGAAGAGCCTTCACCCGCCAAACTGTTCTAAAGTCCCTGCTGCTAGGGAGGAAGATAAAAGGAGTATGTTCAAGTCACTCAAAACACTTTATTACCTTAAAAAAGGACCAAAAAAACCCCTCAAACTTTAATTTTACGACTTTTAGCATTTGGGGACTGCTCATATTGGCCAACATGGAGGAAATGCATTACAGTTTTCCTGTACCTCTCACCTGAACTAGAAGTTCTGACAGAATCAAATCTGAACTCCCTGAGGATTCTGAGAAGTTAGCAAACATTAGGCAAATAGAAAGTAGGGGTGGATGGGGCCAGCGCTCGGCTGGCGCTGTGGCGTAGCAGGTAAAGCCACCACCTGCAGTGCCAGCATTCCATATGGGCACCGGTTTGAGTCCCAGCTGCTCCACTTCTGATCCAGCTCTCTACTCTGGTCTGGGAAAGAAGCAGAAGATGACCCAGGTCCTGGGCTCCTGCACCTGTGTGGGAGACCTGAAAGAAGCTCCTGGCTCCTGGCTGTAGATCTGCCCAGTTTGAGCCATTACAGCCATTTGGGGCAAGAACCAGAGGATGGAAGACCCCTGTCTCTCTGACTCTGCCTCCCTGTAACTCTGTCTTTCAAATAAATAAATAAATCTTAAAAAAGAAAAAAGCGGGCACCTGCAGTGCCAGCATTCCATATGGGCACCGGTTCGAATCCTGGCTACTCCACTTCTGATCCAGCTCTCTGCTATGGCCTGGGAAAGCAGAAGAAGATGGCCCAAGTCCTTGGGCCCCTGCACCAACATGGGAGACCTGGAAGAAGCTCCTGGCTACTGACTTTGAATCCGCGCAGCTCCAGCTGTTGCTGCCATCTGGGGGAGTGAACCAGCAGAAGGAAGACCTCTCTATCTATCCGCCTCTGCCTCTCTGTAACTCTGCCTTTCAAATAAATAAATAAATAAATCTTTTAAAAAATTGTTTTTTGTTAGGAAAGATTAGTGTGTTCACAATTAATGTAACTATTGATGAAGAGAGTTTTACTTCTGCCATTTAGCTCTTTATTTTATATTTGTTTTGTTTTTCTTTTTTCTTTTCTTTTCTGACAGGCAGAGTGGACAGTGAGAGAGAGAGACAGAGAGAAAGGTCTTCCTTTTGCAGTTGGTTCACCCCCCAATGGCTGCTGCGGCCAGCGCGCTGTGGCTGGCGCACCGCGCTGATCCGATGGCAGGAGCCAGGTGCTTCTCCCGGTCTCCCATGGGGTGCAGGGCCCAAGCACCTGGGCCATCATCCACTGCACTCCCAGACCACAGCAGAGAGCTGGCCTGGAAGAGGGGCAACCGGGACAGAATCTGGCACCCTGACCGGGACTAGAACCCGTTGTGCCGGCGCTGCAAGGTGGAGGATTAGCCTAGTGAGCCACAGCACCGGCCTCATTTGTGTTTGTTCCTCAATTCTTCTGTTACTTGTTGGTATTTAATTGGTGTGTTTTTTTTTTCTTTTTTCTTTTTCTTTTTTTTCTTTTTTTGGACAGGCAGAGTGGACAGTGAGAGAGAGAGAGAGACAGAGAGAAAGGTCTTCCTTTTGCCGTTGGTTCAGCCTCCAATGGCCGCCGCGGCCGGCGCGCTGCGGCCGGCACACCACGCTGATATGATGGCAGGAGCCAGGTGCTTCTCCTGGTCTCCCATGGGGTGCAGGGCCCAAGCACCTGGGCCATCCTCCACTGCACTCCCGGGCCACAGCAGAGAGCTGGCCTGGAAGAGGGGCAACCGGGACAGAATCCGGCGCCCCAACCGGGACTAGAACCTGGTGTGCCGGCGCCGCAAGGCGGAGGATTATCCTAGAGAGCCGTGGCGCCGGCCTTTAATTGGTTTTGTAGTATATCATTTTCACTTCCTTTTCTGTATGTTTGTTATTATCAATTAAAGGATTTATAACAACGTAGTTTGATTAATAGCTGCTTGGTTACAATCGTTGACACTGCTGCTCCTATACATTCTCATTTCTCCCATTGTGTTGTTATTGTCACAGATTACCTCCTTATGCATTGTAGCCCCAATAACATGGATTTATATTATTTTATGCATTTACCATTTAATTAATGTAGGAAAAAGAAAAATTACAAACCAAGCCAAAATGATATTACTTTTACCTTCACTAGTGTTTTTTATTTTTTATGACTTGAAGTCACTGTCTGAGTCTTTTTATTTCAGCTTGAAGGACTCCCTTTAGCATTTCTTACTGGGCACAGCTACTGGTGTTGAACTCCCTTAGCTTTTGTTTACCTGGAATGTCTTCTTGTACACTGCTTTCTTTAAAGATTGATTTTTATTTATTTGAAAGGCAGAATGACATGGAAAGAGGGAGAGACAGAAAGAAAGATATCTTCTGTCCACTGGTTCAATCCCCAAATGGCCGCAATGGCTGGGGCTGGGCCAGGCTGTAGCCAGGAGCCAGAAGCCTGGAACTCCTTCCAGGTCTCCCACATGAATGACAGGGACCCATGTACATGGGCTATCCTCTTCTGCCTCCCTAGGCACATTAGCAGGAGCTGGATTAGAAGTGAAACAGCCAGGATGCAAACCAGCACTCCCACATGTAATGCCAGCACATTAACCTGCTGCATCACATCACTGGCCCTTGTCTCTTTCATTGTTGAAGGATATATTTCGCAGATATAGATTTTTTTTTTCTCTTTCACTTGAGAGGTTGAGAAAAAGAAAAGCAGAGGAAGACAGAGAGAGAATTGCTATCTGCTGGCTCACTCCCCAGATATCTGTAACAGCAGGCGTTGGCTTAGACCAAAGCAAAGTGCCAGGAACTCAATGCAAGTCTCCCATGTGAGTAGCAGGAACCTAACTACTTTTTTAAAAAGGAGATTTATTTGTTTGAAAGACAAACTTATATAGAGGGAGAGACAGAGAGAAAGAGAGAGAGAGAGAGAGAGAGAGAGAGAGAGAGATCTTTCATCCACTGATTCACTCCCCAGAGGGCCACAACAGCTGGACCTGGGCCAATCTGAAGCCAGGAGTCAGGAGCTTCTGCTGGATCTCCCACATGGGTGCAGGGACTCAAGCACTTGGGCCATCTTCTGCTGCTCTCCAAAGTGCATTAGCAGGGTACTGGATCAGAAGTGGAACAGCCAGGACTCGAACTGGCACCTATATGGTATGCCAGCATCACAGGCAGCAACTTTACCCACTGTACCACAGCACTGACCCCAAACCCAACTACTTAAACCATCACCTGGTGCTTCCTTGGGTTTTCATTGGCAGGAAGCTGGAGTCAGGACTGGAGCTGAGAATTGAACCCAGGCACTCCTATATGCTACATGGGCATCTTATCTACTGTCTTAACCACTAGGCCAAATGTCTGCCCTGGATGTAGAATTCTTGGTTCAGTTTTTTGTTCTTTATATTTTGTTATTGTTTTAAATCCAGGACTTTAGATATATCATCCCACTGCCTTCTGGCCTCCGTGGTTTCTGGGGGAGAAAACAGCTGTTAATCTCACTGAGGATGAGTTTACCTGAGTTGCTTCTCTCTCTCTCTCTCTCTCTCTCTCTCTCTCTCTCTCTTTTTTAACAGGCAGAGTTAGACAGTGAGAGAGAGAAAGAGACAGAGAGAAAGGTCTTCCTTCCATTGGTTTACCCCCACAATGGCCACCACTGCCGGCGCGCTGTGCCAATCTGAAGCCAGGAGCCAGGAGCTTCTTCCTAGTCTCCCATGCAGGTGCAGGGGCCCAAGCACTTGGCCCATCTTCTACTGCCTTCCCAGGCCATAGCAGAGAACTGGATTGGAAGGGGAGCAGCCGGGACTAGAACCAGCGCCCACATGGGATGCCAGTGCTGCAAGCAGAGGATTAACCTACTGCGCCACAGCATCGGCCCCCAAGCTATTACACTATATCACTTAGGGGATAATGATAAGAAAAAGTCTGTACATATTCAGTACAGGAGAAGTTTTAAATTTTTTTAATTTCAAAATTTTAGATTTTATTTTATTTGAAAGGTTGAGAGATAGAGGGAGAGATAACCTCCATCTGTTGTTTAATTCCCAAATGTCTGTAAAGGTCGAGGTTTGGCCAAGTGGAAGCCAGTAGCCTGAAACTCAATCCAGGTCCCCCAAATAGGTGCCAGGGACTAAAATCTTGAGCCATTATCTCCAAGGGTAAATATTAGCAGGAAGCTAGATCAGAAGCTGAGTTGAGACTCAAACCCAGCACTCTCATACAGGATACAGGTGTCCCAAGTGGCATCTTAACCACTGTGCTTAATGCCCATCCCCAGTGCAGCTTTTAAAATACGTATTTTTTAAATCCACAGTTTAATGAATCCATGCGTGCAGCACCCACAGATACAGAGTGCTGACTTACTGTTTCTTTAAATCTTCTTGCTAGGAAGCCACTTCTCCCTTTCCGGGTTAAAACAATGGCCAGCTTGCAGACTGGTCCCCCAGTGACCAAAAGCAGTGATCAGTAATCAAAATCCTTAAGCTCAAGTTTTGAAGGAAAAGATTCTTATTGCTTATCCTGGCTCCAACAAGCCACACAAAGGACTGGGCTGATGCCTCCACTGCTGACGGCTAGGGTGCCAGGGTGAGAGGGATGGTAGCCCCTAAAATTCTAACGTCCAAATTCATTTAATGAAATTTTCACCCTCTTAATCAAGTTCTTCCCTGGAAACTGGTCTGGTTCTTTAAGACCAGAGTGGAAAAATAGTTGCTCCAGGCAGTTCCTGCCAGCTGTGTTGTTCCTGAAGCTCCTTACTCTGTCATCTTTCCTCATATCTCTTCATTGTGGTTTCAATATTCATTTCATTAACTAATAAGATTTTGAACCGGCTTTCATGT
Organism: Oryctolagus cuniculus; assembly: GCF_051225735.1. NCBI lineage: Eukaryota > Metazoa > Chordata > Mammalia > Lagomorpha > Leporidae > Oryctolagus > Oryctolagus cuniculus. Next base: position 145,669,696 of record NC_142867.1, on the reverse strand, counting down.
GTTTATTTGTTATCTGTGTATTTTCAGTGGTGTTGTGACTGTTCAAATTATTTGCATAAATTACATACTGGGGGACTGGCATGGTGGCACAGCACGTTAAGCTGCTGCCTGCAATGCCAGCATCTCATATGGGTGCCTGTTTGAGTCTTGGCTGCTCCACTTCTGATCCAGCTCTCTGATAATGTGCTGGGAAAGCAGAGGAGGATTGCTCAAGTCCTTGGGGCCTCTGCACCCATGTGAGAGACCTGGAAGACACTCCTGGCTCCAGGCCTAGCCCTGTCTGTTGTGGTCATTTGGAGAGTGAATCAGCAGATGGACCAACTGTCTCTCATTATTTCTTTCTCTCTCTATATATATATATAAATATATATTTTTATAGATATAGATATATATCTGCCTTTCAAATAAATAAAATCTTTTTTTAAGATTTAATATATTTATTTGAAAGGTAGAGTTACAGAGATGCAGAAGCAGAGAGAGAGAGAGAATGAAAGACAGATAGTCCATCCACTGGTTCACTCCCCAGATGGCTGCAACAGCCGGAGCTGCGCTGATCTGAAACCAGGAACCAGGAACTTCTTCCGGGTCTCCCATGTGGGTGCAGCGGCCTGAGGATTTAGACCATCTACTGCCTTCCCAGGCCATAGCAGAGAGCTGGATCAGATGTGGAGCTGCCAGGACACGAACCAGCACCCATATGGGAGGATGGCACTGCAGGTGGTGGCTTTACCCGGTATGCCACAGCACTAGCCCCTAAAATAAATCTTTAAAAAAAATTACATACTGAATTTTTTTCCATAGAGTCTTGAGAGTTTTTATGATATATTATGAATACAAGTTCTTTATTAAATACATGATTTGTAAATATTTTCTACTGTTATAACTTATCTTTTCATTTCTTTAAAAACCAAAAGCAGAGTTCTTGGTTTTGATGAGAATAATTTTCTAGTTTGTTTTTCTTTTTATGGATCCTGTCTTTGGCACAGTCTAAGAAATCTTCAACCAAGGATCACAACAATTTTTTTCGTGTCTGTAGGTATCTATCTGGACTCTGTATTCTGTTACATTGATCTCTGTCTATCATTACGCCAGTACGGACTGTCCTAATTACTCTAGTTTTATAGTCAATTTTAACATGAGGTAATATGAGCACTCTACCTTTGTTCTTTCAACCCACAAAGTTATTTTTGCTGTCATAGGTCCTTGCATCTCCATATGAAATTTAAAATCAGTATATTGGAGCCAGCGCTGCAGCATAGCAGGTAAAGCTGCCGCCTGCAGTGCCAGCGTCTCATATGGGTACCAGTTTGAGACCTGGCTGCTCCACTTCCTATCCAGCTCTCTGCTATGGCCTGGGAAAGCAGTAGAAGATGGTCCAAATCCTTAGGCCCCTGCATCCGTGTGGGAGTCCCAGTAGAAGCCCCTGGCTCCTGGCTTTGGATCAGCGCAGTCTGGCTATTGCTGCCATATAGGGAGTGAACCAGCAGATGGAAGACTTTATCTCTCTCTCTCTCTCTCTCTCTCTCTCTCTCTCTCTCTCTCTATGCCTCTGGCTCTCTGTAGCTCTGCCTGTCAAATAAATAAATCTTTAAAAAAATAAAATAAAATCACATGTTGATATCTCTCAGAAGACCTATTGGAATTTTGGATGGGTTTGTGTTAAATCTAAAGATAACTTGATGTCTACTTATTTAGAGAGTACACATAAGGGGAGGTTTTTATGGGCTGAATTGTGTCCCCCTCCCCCTTAAATTTATATGTTTAGGTTCTAATCTCCGGTATCTCGGAGTGTAACTATGACTTGACATAGGCTAATTAGAGGTAGCTAAAATCAAATGAGGCCACGTGAATGGCCCCTAACCTAGTATAACAGGCAACCTTATAAAAAGAGAAGTTGCAGGGGCCAGCCTTGTGGTGCAGATGTTAAGCCATGCCTACCTATATCCTATATCCTATAGGAGTGCTGGTTGAGTCCTGGGTGTTCCACTTCCAATCCAGCTCCCTGCCAAGGCACCAAAAAAAGCAGCACAAGATGGTCTAGTACTTGTGTCCCTGCTACCCAAGAGGGAGACCTGGATGGATTTCCAGGCTCCGGGCTTCAGCCTGGCCCAGCCATGGCCATTGTGGTCATTTGAGGAATGAACCGGCAGATAGAAAATCTCTTTGTTTCTCTCTTTCAATCCCTCTCTGTCTCCACCCCTTCCCCCACTTCCACCCCCTTGTAACTCTGCCTTTCAAATAAATAAAATAAATCTTAACAAAAAACCCTGAGAAAAGAAGAGGAGGTTAGGAGGACACAGACACACGAAAAGGGAAGATCATGAGAAGACCCAGAGAGACTAGATGGGCTCCTGCGAGCCAGGGAGAGAGACTCTCAGAGCAAACAACTCTGCCCAAGCCTTGATCTTGGACTTCTATTCCTCAAATTATGGGAAAATTAATTTTGGTGTCTAAGCCACCCAGCATGTGGTATTTGCTGTGGCATTCATAGCAAACTAATACAGGAGAGGTTAAACCAGCCATGAAGAGAAAGAGGAGGTCGTGGGAAGCCATGCTGAAGACTGCCTGCCCCAGAACTGTTGGAGTATCCAACTCTATCGGGGTAGACAGGCATTGTGGTGCAGTGGGCTAGGCAGCTTCATGGGCTATCTGCATTCCATATCAGAGTTCAAGTCCTGGCTACTCTGCTTCAGATCCTCTACTTGAGATTCCTGCTAACACATCCTGGGAGACAGCAGATGATGGCTCAGGGGCTTGGGCTCCTGCACTCACATGGAAGACCTGGATGGAGTTCCTGGCTCCTAGCTTTGGCCTGGCCCTGGCTGTTGTGGGCACTTGGGAATGAACCAATGAATGGAAGCACTCTGTCTCTCTTTTTCTCTGTCACTATGCCTTTCAAGGAGATGGAAAATGAATATATAGCTTATAAAAACTTTTAAAAATCCAACTATAGCTCTAGATTTCTCTAGTTTTTTTCTGTTCTGTCAACTTTTGCTTCATGTATTTTGAAGTTGTATTATTAAATACAAAAAGCTATACATATATATATATAAATTCATCAGACCATACAACTGATAAATATATCAGCAGTGATATATATATGTGTGTGTGTGTGTGTATATATATATATATATATCAGTTGTATGGTCTTGATGAATTTATCCCTTTATCCTTATGAAATGACCATTTTTATTTTTTAATTAGTTGCTGAAATATATTTTTTATGAAATTAGCTATGCTCTTTTCTTTTTTATATACTTTTAGATTTTAACTGAAACATAAAAATTGTGTAATGTCCAAAGCATGGTAAATATATCTATCTTTGCAAACATGTATCATTTTTTATTTGGAAAACATTCAAAATCCTTTTTCTAGCCTTTTAAAAAGAAAAGTATATGGTACATTATCTTATCTTTCAGCGGTGGGAAATGTCCAATCCATGGGCTGTATCAGGCCCACGATTCATCTGGTCTGGCCGTACCCAACTGCAGGTGGGACTCGAAATTCAATAAATCTGCAGCAGACACATCTCTTTTAAAGATTTTTTTTTAAATTTTTTGACAGGCAGAGTGGACAGTGAGAGAGAGAGACAGAGAGAAAGGTCTTCCTTTGCCATCGGTTCACCCTCCAATGGCCACCGCGGCCGGCGCACTGCGGCCAGCGCACCGTGCTGATCCGATGGCAGGAGCCAGGTGCTTCTCCTGGTCTCCCATGGGGTGCAGGACCCAAGCACTTGGGCCATCCTCCACTGCCTTCCCGGGCCACAGCAGAGAGCTGGCCTGGAAGAGGGGCAACCGGGACAGAATCCGGCGCCTCAACAGGGACAAGAACCCGGTGTGCTGGCGCCGCAAGGCGGAGGATTAGCCTAGTGAGTCGCGGCGCTGGCCTAAAGAGTTTTTATTTGTTTGAGGCAGAGTTACAGACAGAGAGAGGGAGAGACAGAGGGCGAAGTCTTCCACCTGCTGGTTCACTCCCCAAATGGTCATAAGAACCATAGCTGGGCTGATCTGAAGCCAGGAGCTAGGAGCTTCTTCCAGGTCTCCCTTGTGGGTGCAGGGGCCCAAGCACTTGGCCCATCTTCTACTGCTTTCCCAGGCTGTAGCAGGGAGCTGGATCAGAAGCTGAGTAGCCAGGACTTCAACTGGGGATGCTAGCACTGCAGGCAGATGCTTAACCCACTAGGCCACAGTGGCAGCTCCAGCAGGCTAATTTTAAGTTGATAATTTTGTATGGTCCTTGGCTGATGTTATAAAAATCCATATAGTCCGTTAGCAGAAAAGTTTCTCAATCCCATATAGTCACCCTAGTGTGCAATAAAGCATTGGAACTTCTTACTCCTAATTGGCTTAGTACCCACCGAGTACTTTTTGCTCAGCCGTCCCTCCCTCATACTCTCCCCAGCCTCTGGTAACCAGTAACATATGCTGAGCTTCTATGATTTCAGTTTTTCTTTTTTAGAATGACATCATGCAGTACTTGTGTTTCTGGGTTTAGCTTATTTCACTTAACATAATGACGTCCAGTTCCATCTTTGTTGTTGAAATGGCAAGATTTCGTCCTTCTTTATGGCTGAATGGTGTTCCATTGTGTCTATGTACCACCTTTTTCTTTATTTGTTTATCAGTTGATGGACACTTGGGTTGTTTCCATTTCTATGTTGTTAACTGTGCTAAAATAAATGTAGGCGTGCCAATGTCTCTTTAGAAGACTGGTTTCATTTCCCCTGGATATGCCCAGTGTGCTTGCTGGGTCATATAGTAGTTCCATTTTTAGTTTTTTCAGGAACTTCCATATGCTTTTCCTTGATGGCTGTACTATATTACATTCCCACCAATGGTGTGCAAGAGTTTGCTTTTCTCTACATCTTCACCAGCACTTGTCTTTTTGATAGTAGACAATATAAGTGGAGTGAGGGGATACCTCACTGTGATTTTGACTTACATCTCTCTAATGATATGATGTTCAGCATTCATATATCTGTTGGCTATTTGTATGTCTTTCTTTGAAAAAATGTCTGTTTAAATCCTCTGCCCATTTTTTATTAAATTTTTTATTAGCAATAACTGTACATAGTGATGGAGTACAGAGTAATGCTTCAACACATATACACAAATATATTGATCAAATGAGAGTAATCAACATTTTCCTACTTTGATATTACTTTATTATTGGAGGCCGGGAGCTCCTTTCTTCTATGTGTTCATAAAATATACACTAGGTTATTGTCAACTATAGTAACCCAACCCTGCAGTGTAACACTAGGAATTTATACACTTGATCTGATTTGGTGCCAGTTATTCAAACTCTCTTTGTCCCAGCTACCTACCTCTCCCAGACTTTCATAATCACTATTCTATGTTCAGACTGAATTTTTTAGCTTCCACATATGAAGGAGAATACATGGTATCTGTCTTTCTGTGTCTAGCTTATTTCACTTAACAGAATGACCTCTAGTTCCATATATTTTGTAGCAAATGATGGGATTTCATTCTTTTTTTTACAGCTGAGTAATATCCCATTGTGCATATATGCCACATTTTCTTTATCCATTCATCTGATGATGGACACCTGTGGCTCATTTGGTGCTCATATGGGATACTGACATTGCAAGTGGCAGCTTAATATGCTGAGTCACAACATCAGCCCTGGTAGGTCTCTGTCTGTAATGGGGATATTGAAACCACTTACATTTAATGTAATTATTGATGTTAGAGCTCATGTTTGCCATTTTATTTTTTGTTTTCTATTTCCTTTTGTTTGTTTTCTGCTTTATTTTACCTGCTTTCTCATGGATTACTTGTTCATTTGTTTTTAGAATTAAAAAAGATTTATCTGTAATGTTTTTGGTGTATCTCCTTGAATACCTCCTATACTGGTTGCTTTAAATATTATATTATGTGCACACGACTTATCACTATCCACTGCTATGTCAGCATTTTGAAAGTTCAAGTGAAGTATATAAGCCTCACTACCCTTTGTGTCCCTTTACCTTTTCTCATTTATGATTATCTTAAATATTTTATCTATATATATTAAATATTTCCTCTACATATCATCATTCCAATTATCATTTTTGTATCATCATCATGTGTAATTTCAAAAATAAATATGTATTGTGATTACCTCTCTTTTTCTTTTTTCACTTCTTCCTTCTTTATTAATGTTCCATGGCTTTATCTTTTATTATTTCCTTTCTGTTTAAAAAGTTCCTTTGTCGCTCCCCCATTTGCTGAGGAACGACACTGGACCCTGCGCTGTTCTCTTTGCCCGGCCCTTCCCGGGTTAGCTGCCGTTCCCTCACTTGCGAAGGAACAACGCCGTCCCGGGTTAGCTGCCAGCCCCCCCCCCCCACCCCGCCTCCGTGGAGTGGCGGCACCCCCGCCGCTTTCCCCGCTTCCGTGGAGGAGCGGCACACGGCCGGCCGGCTCTCTCAGGGGCTGCTCAGATGTTCCTCAGGTGTTCCCTGGTGCATGTTGTTTCTCTCCTCCTTTATAGTCCTCTTCCACCAATCCGTGCTCTGCTGCCCACATGCCGAGCATGCTGCTCTCCTCCAATCAGGAGCAGGGTCAGCTCCTGCAGCTCGTCAGTCGAACTGGTGAGGCAGCTGTGTAGAAGTTGTTTGCTGTCTCAGCGCCATATTGTGGGATATCAGATGCATAGAATTAGTCCTAGCAGTTCCAGTAATTTAGTCTAGTCTCGGTTGCTCCCCACATTCCTTTAGCTATTATTTTAGGGTAGATTTGCTGTCAATAAATTTTCTTGGTTTTCCTTCTCCTGAGGATGTCTTGATTACTCCTTGATTCCTTTAGGATGTTGAGTGAGTTTACATTTCTTTTGTATGTGCATTTTTTTTCCTGTACCTATTCGTGTAAATTTTTTTAAAGGATATATTTATTTGAAAGGCAGAGTTACAGAGACAGAGAGGTGGAGACAAACAGATTTTCCATCTGCTGGTTCATTCCCCAAATGGCTGCAATGGCCAAGACTGGGCCAGGCTGAAGCCAGGAGCCAGGAGCTTCTTCCAGGTCTCCCACATGGGTGCAGGGGCCCAAGAATTTGGGCCATCTTCTCCTGCTTTCCCAGATGCATTAGCAGGGAACAGGATTGGAAATGGAGCAACTGGAACTCCAACCAATGCTCATATGTATGCTGGTGTAGCCTGTTGTGTGTGGTGGAATGAGAAGGTGAAATGGTCATGCCAAGATGGCTGCTGAGGTGAGAAGGTCATGCCAAGATGGCCACTGAGGTGAGAAGGTCATGCCAAGATGGCTGCTGACAACAGAAACTGCCTGGCAACAGGCTGTGATTGGATGGCTTCGGAAACCACATGACAACAGAGCCTGACTGACAACAGGCCATGATTGGGTGGTTTCAGAAACTGCCTGGCAACTGAGCCTGACTGGCAACAGGCTGTGATTGGATGGCTTTGGAAACTGCCTGGCAACAGGCTGTGATTGGTTAGGGCATAGACCGCCCCTTGACTGGATTGGCTGCCTTGGCTATATAAGCAGCTGTAGCAACTGAAATAAATGAGTCTGTGGGCTGCTCGCCTCTGTCCTGCTTTCACCCAACTCCCGGGGTCTGTGTGGTGACTCCATGCCTCTTGCCCCCACCATGCTCCTCCTCTCAGAACAAATCCTCTCAGAAACGAATCAGCCTCAACAGTTGTGCCACTACACTGGCCTCATTTCTTTCTTTCTTTTAAAATATTTATCTGTTTATCTGTTTATTTGAAAGGCAAAGATACAGAAAGAGAAAGGAGGTGGGGGGGAGAGGAGAGAGAGAGAAAGAGAGAGAGAGAGAGAGAGATATCTTTCATCCACTGGTTTGCTCTCCAAATGGCTGCAGTGGCTGGGGCTGGACCCGGCCAAAGCCAGGAGCCAAGATCTTCCAGGTCTCCCACATGGGTGCAGGGGCCCAAGCACTTGGGCTATCTTTCACTGCTTTCCCAGGTGCATTAGCAGGGAGCTGAATTGGAAGTGGAACAGCTGGGATTCGAACCAGCACCCATATGGGATGCCGACACTGCAGGCAGAGGCTTAACCTTCTATGCCACAATGCTGGTCCCCAGCCCCATTTCTTTTGCTTCTGTGTTCCCAAAAATATTTTGCCAGTTCCTCTTGGTTCCTATGGATTCTAATGAAGGATGCACTGTCATTCTAACTGATTTCTCCCTTTGGTAAAATTTTATTTCTCCCCTGCTGCCTACAAGATTTTTTGTCTTTAATTTTCAGAAGTCTGACTATGCTGTGTTTTGGTATTTATTTTATTTGGAGTTTGTTCAGCTTCTTTATAGCCTTATGTCTCTTGCCAAATTTGGGAAAATTTAAGTCATTATTTCTATACTTTCTTTTAAAAATTTAGCTTTATTGTTTATTTTCATTTTATTCAAAGTACTCAGAGAGAGAATATTCCAAATGCCCCAAACAGTCAGGGAGCTAGGGTGGGCCACACCAAAGCCAGGAGCCTAGGACTCAATTCAGTCTCATGTGGGTGGCAGGGACCCAAGAACCTGAGCCATCTTTGCTGCTCAGGCTGGGCAGTAGCAGAAAGCTGGCTAGGGTATGGAGAGGCTAGGACTTGAACCAAGCACTTCCATAAGGGATGTAGGCATCCCTAGTGGCAACTTAACTGTGCCAAATGCTCACTCACTCTGCACATACTTATTTAGCTCTACTCTTTTTATCCTTTCCTTCTTAGATTCTGACAACACAAAGTTTAGATCTTTCGTTATAGTTTCACAGCTCCCTGAAGTTGTTTGGGTCAGCTTGAGTCACTTCTATTGTTCTATCTTCCAGTCCACAGTCTCTTTTCTCTGTCTTTTCCATTTTGTTTTAATTGTCATATTTTTCAATTCTAAAGCTTCCATTTGGTTCTTCACACTATCTATTTCTTGGCTGAGACTTTCTATTTTCATTTGTTTTAAGCACTTTCACATTTCTCATTGAAGCATTTTCATGGTGGTTGCTTAAAATTCAAGAAAAAATAATTATGACATCTTTGTCATCATTGTATCCCATATGAATGCCAGTGCTGCAGGTGGAGGTTTCACCTACTATACTACAACGCCAGGCCCTGCAGTCTCTTTTGACACAAAGAGACCAGGCCTCATTACGTTTGGAGAAGATGAAAGTCCTAAGTCCCTACTTGGGCTTCTCTAAAACCACCCTGGTGGATGGGCTCCCTGGGGAGCCTCTTTAATACCCAGCACAGGTGAAAGACGAGGCTCCCTTCTCTGCCTTTTCTGATGTGACTGGGAGTCTTGGCTACAGTTTCTTCTGTGGTGCTTGCCTAGACTAGTGAAGTTTTTGTTGAAATTGTTTGAGACTGCCCTTTTCCTGGTCCTTTGTTCATAGCAGATGGGTTCCATATTGACATTTTTGGTTGTGTCCTTTGTCCTTCCATGTCGTCAGCTTCTTTGAGTCTTGGATACATGAAAGAAAAAGAAAAGCCATGGAGCTTGCTGCTATGGTGTTCCTGGGGCCTGGAGTGCCTCACCAACCTGTCATCTTTCCACTTTCTAAGGCTTGTTACGTTTGTATTCCTTAGCAGGAGGAATAGGGAAAAGTACTTCCACTCCATCATTCTGGAAACAGAAGTCCTAGGTAATTTATATTGAATTTGATTATTGATGTGATTTGATGTGAATCTACCATCTTACTATTTTATATTTGCTGCACGTGTCCATTTTTTTTTTAAATTTTCGTTTGTATCATTCGAGTATTTGGTATGATTTTGTTCAATCTCCTTTGTTGTTTTAACAACTATTATTTATTTAAGCTGATTCTTAAGATCTTAATTCTTCTTAGGATCTTTAATCTTTTTAAAAAAGATTTATTTATTGATTTGAAAGGCAGAGAGACATGGAGAGACATAGAGATCTTCCATCTACTGGTTCACGCCCCAAATGGCCACAACAAAGTCAGGAGTTAGAAGCTTCATCTGGTTCTCTCAGATGGGTGATAGGGGCCCAGGTACTTGGGTCATCTGCTTCTTTCCCAGGCACATTAACAGGGAACTGAATTGGAAGCAGAGCAGCCAGGACTCAAATTGGCATTCAAATACATGATGCTGGTGCTGCAAGCAATGGCTTAACCCACTCAGCCACGCTGTTCCCTTTAACTCATCTCGGTCTACTTTCATGTGATATTATATCACTTCACACACAATAGAAGAAACAGGACAGTGTACTTTCACTTCCCCTCTCCTAGCATGTGCTACTGTTGTCATATAAATGTAGAAAGTTTACTTTTACATGTTATAAACCCCACAATGCATACTGAATTATGTCCTCTCGAAGGCCATATGTTGAAGCTTTAACCCCAAATATATTTGGAGCTAAAGCCTGTAAGGAGATAATTAAGGTTAAATGAGGTCATAGAGTAGGGCTGGAAACAATAGGATCAGCATTCTTTTATGAGACACCGGAGAGCTCTCCAGGTATGTCTCCATCTTTCCCTGTCTTGCTCTGCCCACTGTGTGAGGACACAGTGAGAAGGTGGCCATCTGCAAGCCAGGAACCTGACCATGCTGGCACCTTGATCTCAGACTTCCAGACTGTGAGAAAAATGAGTACCTATCATCCAAACCTTCAGTCTATGGCAGTTTGTTACGGAGCTAAGTAATACCCAATATTATTTTGCTTTGAATTTTTTGATAAATAGTTGATAAATAATGATCCCTTAAAGAGATGTAAATAAAGGAAATTTGATTTAGCCATGTAGTTATCATCTTTGCTTCTCATTGATGTAGCTCCAGATTTCCATCTGGAAGCATTTTCCTTCTGCCCAAGGGATGTCATTTAACATTCCTTATGATGCAGATTCTTTTACCTTTTGGTTTCTGTAAAGGTCTTTCATTCTTTAATTGATATTTTGCTGCATAAGTAATGTTTGGTCAACAGGAGGTTGTTCCACTTTTTCCAGGCTTGTATTGTTTCTGATGGGAAATGTGCCATTGTCTTTGGTGGGAGGGCAATTGTTTTAAGATGGAGTAATTTTCCTCGTAATGTATACTTGGGGGTTAAGTTCTTGAGCCTATGAGTTTATAATTTTCATCAAAGTTGAAAAATTATTTACATTTTTCCATTCAGGGGATCTAATTGCATGTGTACTAATAAACATGATATTGTTCCATGTATTGATATTGTGCTTTTTTCCCCCAGTTTTTGCTGTTTCATTTCTTTTGTAATGTATCTAAGTTTTGCAATGCTTAATTCATTAATCTTATTTACTGTATTTTTCATTCAGATATTGCAGATGCTACCTCTTAGAAGCTCAATTAGAAATTTCAAGAATGTCTTCCAATTTCAGTATTTCCTCTATATCTTGAACATATAGACTATGTTTATAACTTTTTTCAATGTCCTTGTCTACTGATTCCATCATCTGTTCCATATCTGAGTCAGTGCTCATTGACTTTATCTTTGTGGTAAGTAGAATGATGCCCCTGCTACCAAGATGCCTACACCTTAATCCTCTGAATCTATGAATATGTTACCTTCCATGGCGAAAGGGATTTCATAGATGAGATTGAAGGACCTTGACATGGGGACTTCATGCTGGGTTATCCAGGTAGGCCCCTGTAATCACAAAGGAGACCAGAGAGTTAGAGACAGAGATAGGAGCTACTATGGTGGAAACAGAGTGGTATGGAGCCATGAGCCAGGGAATGTGGGGAGCCCCTAGAAGCTGGAAAAAGCAAGGAAACATTCTCCCCCCGAGCCTCCAGAAGGAATGCAGCTCTTAGGACTCAGTACAGACTGCTGACTTCCAGAATTATTTTTTAAGATTTTTTATTTATTTATTTGAGAGCTAAAGTTACAGACAGTGAGAGGAAGAGAGAGAGAAAAAGGTCTTCCTTCCGTTGGTTCACTCCCCAAATGGCCGCAGCGGTCGGAGATGTGCCGATCTGAAGCCAGGAGCCAAGAGCTTCTTTTGGGTCTCCCACGTGGGTGCAAGGGTCCAAGGACTTGGGCCATCCTCCACTGCCTTCCCGGGCCACAGCAGAGAGCTGGATTGGAAAAGGAGCAGCCGGGACTAGAACCAGCGCCTATATGGGATGCCGGAGGATTAACCTAGTGCGCCACGGCGCCGGCCCCTGACTTCCAGAATTATAAACTAGTAGATATGTGTGACTCTAAGCAGCTAAGTTTTGTGGTAACATGCTGCAAAAGCAATAGAAAATTCATACACTTTTCAGGAAGTGTTTTCCAGTTTCTTTGTTGCTTGGTGAGGTGTTTTTTTTTTTGTTTTTTTTTTTTTTGTTTTTTTTTAAGATTTACTTATTTGAGAGGAGGAGTTACAGACAGAGAAGTGGAGAGAGAGAGAGAGAGAGAGAGAGAGAGAGAGAGAGTGAGTTACCCATCTGCTTGCTGGTTCACTCCCCAAATGGCTGCAATGGCCAGAGCTGAGCCAATCCGAAGCTAGGAACCAGGAGCTTTCTCCAGGTCTCCCACATGGATACAGGGGCCCAATTACTTGGGCCATCTTCCACTGCTTTCCCGGGCCATAAGCAGAGAGCTGGATTGGAAGAGGAGCAGCCAGGACTCAAACTGGCGCCCATATGGGATGCCAGCACTGCAGGAAGAGGTTTAGCCTACCACACTACAGTGCTGGCCCTACTTTTGTATTCTTACAACTATTCCTGAGTTTGTTGTTTATCCTTGTTAGACAGGTCTGGAGTTGTGTGCTGTCTCAAGTTGATTTTTATCTTATTACTGGAGAAGACTTAATATTCTGATGACATTTGAATGATGTGATTTTCCAGTCTGATGTTGGGAAGAGGTACTACTTCTGATGTGTGAGCTTCAGAAACTGTACCCTCTCATTCTTTCTGCTGGTTTTCCTCATATACATGCACTAATCATTTTTAGGAGTCTCTGAGGGTCACTGGAGCCCTCTTCCTTGTCCAGTGTTCCTGTGTCCAGGACGCTGCTTTGTGAACTCTAGTCATCTTGCCCAACCCAGATTCCCAGTTCTGTCTCAACCCAGGGGAGACTGCCTGGGTCTGCTTGCCTTTTACTCACATCATGTCCTGGAAACTTATTCCAGGGAGTTGGATTAATTGGCTCACTTTGTTGAGTACAGTGTCTGGTATAAACAAGCTATTTTTTTAAAAGATTTATTTTATTTGAAAGATAGAGTTACTGAGGGAGAGGGAGAGGGGAAAAGAGAGGGAGAAAGAGAGAGAAAGAGAGAGATCTTCCATCAACTTGTCCACTCCCCAAATAGCCTCAAATGGCCGGGGCTGAGCCAGGCCCAAGCCAGGAGCCTGGAATTCCATCCGTGTCTCCCACATGGAGAGAGGCCCCCAACTGCAGGGGCCCAAGCACTTGGACCATCTTCTGCTACTTTCTCAGGCACATTATCAGGGAGATGAATTGGACGTGGAACAACTGGGACTCCAACCAGGGCTCATATGGCAGAGTTGCAGGCAGTGGCTTAACCTGCTGTTCCACAAAGCTGGACCCCTAAACAAGCTATTCTTAAAGATTGCTGACAGGGGCCAGTGTTGTGAAGCAGCAAGTTATCTCAAGTGTCAGCTGTTCTGCTTCCGATACAGTTCCTGCTAATGTGCCTGGGAAAGCAGTACTTGGGTCCATGCCAGCCACACGGGAGACCAGGATGGAGTTCCTGGCTCTTGGCTTTGGTCTGGCTCAGTCCTGGCCTTGTGGCTATTTGAGGAGTGAACCAGTGGATGCATCTCTCTCTCTCCTTCTCTCTGTCACTCTGCCTTTCAAACAAAGAAGCCTTAAAAAAATTACTGACAAACTGCAAAGACATCTAGTGTATATATTTGTAAGGAGAATTCTATGAATGATGTAATAGAGTTTTTAGGTTACAGAATTGAAACTGTAGGGGAGTAGCCTTATTTTATAATTTCCACATGTCTAGAAGTGGGTAGGCATCCATCAAAGACCAGAAGGATGTTTCATAAGCAATAAAGCACTGCAGAAATGTGACTGAGGTATTACTAATTTATTGAACAAATTACCATAATCTACTATGGGGTTAGGCTTAAGAATTAAGATCTTCCAGTGTAACAGCCATTAGCCACATGTAGCTAGTTAAATTTAAAATTTTGTTCCTCAGTTGTACTACACTAGTCACACATTAAAAACTCAGTAGCCATGTATGCCTAGTGGCAACCATATTATTACAGATCATTTCCATCATAATAGAAGGTTCTATTGGACAGTATACCTCAAGAAAAAGACATGCCAGGATTAAGATTACAATTTTTTCTAGGGATAGGAACTTTTGATTTGTGTATATAGTGCTTCCTAGTTGACAAAACTGGAGGTGGTTTATATGATGGATTAACAACATATCATGAATCACTGTGCCAAAATCCCTACTCCTGATTGCACCGGTGTGGTGGACAATTGCTCAGGCTTGCAGCTCTGAGCAAATGCTCCCTGCACCACACACCTGGAACCTGCAGCTGGAAGATGGGCTGTCTCTTGGGCTTTTCTTTCCCAGGTTCAAGGTCTTACTCCACCTTGAGGATACAGGTATGTAAACCTTTTTCTGTCTCCCAGAGACACTTGCATTCCCCTTGTAGCTCCACAAGCAATCCTGATCTCTTCCTTTGGCAGCAAAATCACAGGCCTGCCAGCAGCCGCAGCTGTTTCCAGGAGGACTGTCCAGTTCCACTTGTCTGAGCCACAGACTCCCTGCAGGAAGTCAGGTTCATGTGTTTTAGCTTGGTCAGCCCTGGAGGCTTCTCCTAATGTGGTGTGGGAGAACTACTCCTTCTGCAAGTTTTATTATGATTTGCACAAATGCAATAGACTGCTTAACTAGTCCCTAAATGACCAAATATTTAACACAGCTTTGTACTTAGGAGAATCTCTTTAAAAAATTCTCATTTGATTTACATCACATTTAAAAATAAAATTGCTTACTTTTATAAACGATTGATTCTGAAGATTCCATCAGGCAGTATTTAAGGGATGACTGTGAAGTTTTAATCCAAATGAGAGCAAATACACTCTGTATTTTCTTTTAAAGCAGTCTCTGTAGACACTTGTCCATTTACCATAGCAGCTCCTATTGCCCACACAGCTTGGGCCACCCCTTGGAGTTGCCTAGGGAACCTATAGCACCCATCTGGAAGTTCTCTATGACAACTCTTCTCTCTTGAGCAGAGCTATTTTTGCATCAGCCCAAAGTCATTTGGACACAAGTTTGGCAAGCATGGTAGGTAACAAAAAACAAGCAGGAACAACAAAAAGACAGTACTGTTTTAGAATGAAAATACAGACAGAAAACTCTGAGGTCTTACACAGCCCCAGGGAGAATATTAGCGGCCTTCAGCGGTGTGGTCTCATCCTGTGGCCTCCTCCAACTCGTGACAGTGTCTCTTCTACTAGCAATGACGCCAGTGCATACGGCTGATGAGAGCTGCCTAAGTAATGCTGTTTATGAGCAGTGGACCCAGGATCTACACATGGCCCTGGAGTGCACATGAAATTCAACGTGATAGGATTCTCATTTCTACCTTGGAGAGCAGGCCTGAAATGGCTGCTCAGTTACCTCATTAATCTTTTTATGCAAGTTATTGATGTTCTTAACAGACTCCACTGTAATCTGGCTGTTTACTTGCTGGTCTCCCCTGCTAGATTGTTTTCTTCATCTCCACGTCCCCAGTGCCTGTGTACAGTGTGCTCAGTGAAGGGTGGCGTCCTGTTTTGCTATTGACTCTGAGTTTGAGTGTGCCGCTTCACTGTCTTGCAGATCCGTGAAATGAGTAGGTGGGTGGGTGAAGACCTTAACCAGCTTTAGAGTTAAATGAAACTACCTTCTCGTGGAGGCAGCACTGAATTCTCATCATTACATTTCCTGCTCCTTCAGAGGAGGATTTGATCTAAAATCTTTCTTCCCGCATTCTGATGCCATCATATAACCCAAGAAACCCCTACAACATGGAGAGAGCTTTGAAACCACACCCAGAAGCTAAGGAGTGTGCTGTTTACCCTGGCACGGTGCACAGGGCCTACAAATCAATGGCTCTGCGCAATGACCTTAGTTTTCAAATTAGTCTCAAGAAGCATCGGCAGTGTTGGTGGCTTTGTATAGTTTGTTTAACGTACTTTGTGACTGACACAACAGCTTCTCAAAGAATAAATGGTAATCTGTCCTTTAGAGTATGAAATGCATTTTGTCATGGTCTCAAGAGTCTGTTGACCAGCTCAGTGCCTTCACTGCTGGTAAATCACAGCACTGCTGGGATCCACAGCCTAAAGACCAATGCTGTTCCTCAACGGCTGACCCTGGAAGGGTACAGTGTGACTAATTACTCATGTACCATTTAGGATGAAGTTCAGAGTTTGCAATGTATTAAGTTAGTGGTATTGTGAGTCACTCTCCTTCACTTACATTCCAATAAGGGAACTAGGAGAACATGGAGTTATGGATTCTCTTGCTCTTTTGAACATCATTCATCATTTGTGAGTAAAAAGGCAGAGACATGCAGACTCAAAGACCTTTCTACCAGGATTCTTGCTCTAGTGCAGGCAGGAAACTGTCTTTTCATTTGCTTTTTCTTTTTCAAGATTTATTTATTTGAAAGGCGGAGTTACAGAGAGGGAGAGGCAGAATCAGAGAGGGAGAGAGAGAGAGCTTCCATCTGCCAGTTTACTCCCCAAATGGGCACAATGGCCAGTGCTTGGCCAGGCCAAAGCCAGGAGCCAGGAGCTTCTTCTGGGTCTCCCATGTGGGTATAGGGGCTCAAGGATTTAGGCCATGTTCTAGTGCTTTCCTAGACACATTAGCAGGGAGCTGGATTGGAAGTGGAGCAGCCAGGACTAGAACTGGCACCCATATGGGATGCCAGCATTGCAGACTGTGGCTTTATCCACTACTGCCACCCCTTTCCCTTTCCTTTTTTTAAGTTTTTTTTTTTTTTTTTTTTTAATTTGAAAGGCCAAGTTACAGAGAGGCAGAGAGAGAGAGAGGTCTTCCATTCGCTGGTTCATTCCCCAGATGGCTGCAAAGGCTGGAACTAGGCTGATCCAAAACCTGGAGCCAGGAGCTTCTTCTGGGTCTCCCAAACGCGCGCAGGGGCCCAAGGACTTGGGCCATCTTTTACTGCCTTCCCAGGCCATAGCAGAGAGAGCTGGATCTGAACCTGTGCACATATGGGACGCCAGCACTGCAGGTGGCGGCTTTACCCGCTACGCCACAGTGCTGGCCTCTTCCTTCCCTTTCTGCCTGGCCTGTAGTAAGTCAGGGAGATGAGAATCAAGAATTTGATGTTTTGAGTATCCAGCTGCAGTAAAGAGGGAGATGGACAGGAAGAGGTTTTGGATGCCAGGCAATAAAGTGGCTTCTGAGTGTTCTAACAGTGGTAGTGAGGGGACACAGACAGTCCTTTGCAGACTTTCGATAGGGTAAGTAAAGAGAATCATTGTGGTGGACAGGGAAGGCCAATCCCAGTGATCCAGGGAGTGCAGAGACCTTTTGGCAGAAATGGTAACCAACTGATTACACAAAAAAACTGTACATAAGGCCGGCGCCGCGGCTCACTAGGCTAATCCTCTGCCTTGCGGCGCCAGCACACCGGGTTCTGGTCCCGGTCGGGGCGCCGGATTCTGTCCCGGTTGCCCCTCTTCCAGGCCAGCTCTCTGCTGTGGCCAGGGAGTGCAGTGGAGGATGGCCCAAGTGCTTGGGCCCTGCACCCCATGGGAGACCGGGAAAAGCACCTGGCTCCTGGCTCCTGCCATCGGATCAGTGTGGTGCGCCAGCCGCGGCAGCCATTGGAGGGTGAACCAACAGCAAAGGAAGACCTTTCTCTCTGTCTCTCTCTCACTGTCCACTCTGCCTGTCAAAAAAAAAAAAAAACAAAAAAACAAAAAACAAACCTGTACATATATTCTTGTTTTAACAATTGTGGTTGAGAGAGAAAATCAATTCACACCTGTGAAGAGATAAGGACTCTTCTTTTAAAAAAGATTTAATTGGCCGGCGCCGCGGCTGACTAGGCTAATCCTCCGCCTTGCGGCGCTGGCACACCGGGTTCTAGTCCCGGTTGGGGCGCCGGATTCTGTCCCGGTTGCCCCTCTTCCAGGACAGCTCTCTGCTGTGGCCAGGGAGTGCAGTGGAGAATGGCCCAAGTACTTGGGTCCTGTTTCTCTCTGTCTCTCTCTCTCTCACTGTCCACTCTGCCTGTCAAAAAAAATAAATAAAAAAATAAAAAGAATATTTTCCTGCTCTGGGCTGTAGATAAATTGATCAAAAACAAACTGGTTGAGATGGTGATGAAAGAGCAGAAAATATTTGATTGGTTTGTCACAAACTCATAATTTTTTCACTCCACGGGCTAGCTTTTTTTTTTTTTATTAATTGTAATTTTTTTTGAGTTTTTTGAGGGAGTAATTTTTATGAAAGCATAGTGTCATGTCCTTTTTAGGATTTTTATTCTTCAGGGTTTTCTTCTTTTTTTTTCTCTCTTGGGGCAATCTTGCGCAATTACAAATTTCTTTTGTAGTCTACGTGACCGTCCAAATACTAAGAGGGTGGAACCATTCATTGTGAAGATATAACTTTGTATTAAACACAGCCGTTTGCTTTTCCCTTAATATTTCAAAAATTTACCTTCAACTAGTGAATTTGAGCTGAGAATACAGTATATAAATTATTTGCTAGCCGAATATTTTGCCAATCATTAGTAATGTTACTTAAAAGATGAAAATAATACTCTTGAGCCGGCGCCGTGGCTCAATAGGCTAATCCTCCACCTTGCGGCGCCGGCACACCGGGTTCTAGTCCCGGTCGGGGCGCCGGATTCTGTCCCGGTTGCCCCTCTTCCAGGCCAGCTCTCTGCTATGGCCAGGGAGTGCAGTGGAGGATGGCCCAGGTGCTTGGGCCCTGCACCCCATGGGAGACCAGGAAAAGCACCTGGCTCCTGGCTCCTGCCATCGGATCAGCACGGTGCGCCGGCTGCAGCGGCGGCCATTGGAGGGTGAACCAACGGCAAAGGAAGACCTTTCTCTCTGTCTCTCTCTCTCTCACTGTCCACTCTGCCTGTCAAAAAATAAAAAAAAAAAAAAAGAAAAAAAAGAAAATAATACTCTTAAAAATATATAAACACAGAGCTGGCACTGTGGCACAGCAGGTAAAAGACACCACCTTCGGGCCAATATCCCATATGGACACCTATTCGCATAGAGGCAGTTCTACTTCTCATCCAGCTCCCTGGTAATGGCCTGGGAAAGCAGCAGAAAATGGCTCAAGTGTTTGGGCTCCTTCGCCCACGTGGGAGACCTGAAGTTCCTGGCTCCTGGCTTTGGCTTTTGAGTGAACCAAAGGATGGAAGAGTCCTCTCTCTCTGTGTCTCTTCCTTTTTCTGTAACCCTGATTTTCAAATTAAATAAATTAAAGGGCCAGCGCTGTGGCACAGTGGGTAAAGCCACCACCTGCAGTGCTGGCATCCCATATAGGTGCTGGTTCTAGTACCACCGCTGCTCCACTTCCAATCCAGCTCTCTGCTGTGGCCTGGGAAAGCAGCAGAAGATGGCCCAAGTGCTTGGGCCCCTGTACCTGTGTAGGAGACCCAGAAGAAGCTCCTGGCTCCTGGCTTCAGATTGGCCCAGCTCTGGGGCCATTTGGAGAGTGAACCAGCAGATGGAAAATCTCTCTTTCTGCCTCTGCCTCTCTGTAACTGTTTTTCAAATAAATAAATATTAAAAAATACATTAAACATTTTATGAAAATGAATTTTAAACTTTCAAAAATTAAAATAACTGGCCCATGTTCTCAAGTGTCAAGTCTATTATACAGTATGTGGAAATGATAACTACAAAAGCCAACATTTACTGTGCGTTTGTGTAACAACTGGGAGGTGCCACGTACTATTAATATCTTCATTTCACAGGTGATAAAAACCTGCTGGAAAAGGTTAAGTAATTTGAGCAAGGGCAGTCAAGATTGTAGGGGGTCTGACCCCAGACCCTTAGCATTTTACACGGCCTTAACGTGAAAATAAACTTATTTCCGGAGTCCTGGACACCTGCACTAAATAAAAACAGGTACACAGCGAAGGTGAATACAAGGAACGCTAAGCATGAGAATAGGCGCGATTAAATCTCTTAATCTTGTATCCCTACCACGGGTTGCACAGGGCAATCTGCTATTTCTGGGGAGCTAACTGTAAAATGGATTCCTCCCTCATTAACCGAGTGCCTGGGCGAGTGGCATGGGTGGCCACAGGCAGTTCTTTAAACATCAGAGATAACTCGTGCACCACCAAGCACACGTTGTCCGTGCGCGCGTCGTCGAGGCCCGGGTGCGAGGTCGTTACCGGAGGCTGAGCCCCACCTGCCCGTCCCGCAGCCAGGGGCGCGGCCCTCGGCGGCAGGGGCCAGCGCTCCTGGGCACGGCCGCCGAAGCGCGCTTTCCCGCTCCTGCGAGTTCCGGGTTCCCAAACGCCGCGTTCGGAGAGGCATGCATCGCTTTAAGAACGTTTTATGGAAGCCGAATCTGCAGACAGTCTAGCCTCGTGTTGGGAAGCAGTTACCGCAGAGCTCTGGGGCAGAAATCGCGGAAGCGACCTCCTCACAGCAGACGCTGGCGGCGCGCCGAGCGCACCCGGGGCCGTCCCTCCGCGGGGACCCGACACCCGCACTACTCGGGTCACTCAAGACTCGTTCCTGGCGGCCCCCGAAGCACACACAGCTCCGCTCGGGTCTGCGCGGGCGGCAGCCCTAGCGTCTGGGCCGCCATCTTGCAGCTGCCGTCCGGACTCCCGCGCCGGTTCCCGCGGGGGGAAGCCCGACAAGCCGAGGCGGACTCTCAAGGCGCCGGGCCAGGCCTGGGGGCCGACAGGCCTGAGGCGGGCGGGCTGAGGGCCCGTTCCGAGCGCAGCCTCCTCGGGCCCGCCCCGCCCGGCCTCCGAGCGCCCGAGCGGCCCACCCCCGGAGCTCGGCCCGCCCCTGCGGGCCTGAGAAGAGGCCGCCGCTTCCTCCCCTTCCTGCTTCTCCTCGTCTGCCGCCGCCGTCGGCCCGCAAGCCGGGCCAGGCCCGGGCCCGCTCGGCGCCGCCTCTTCCGCCCCGGGCCGCGCGGGCGGGTCCGCGACGTCAGCGCCGCCCACCCCGCCCGCCCGCCCGCCTGCCTGCCCGCCCGCCCGGCCTAGCAGCGCGGCAGCGGCGGCGGCGGCAGGTCCCTCCCAGACTCGGCCCAGGGAGGCGGCAGCACATGGCGGCCGCGGCGGCCATGAGCGCGCCCCCGACCCGCCCCAGCCCGCCCTAGAGGCCGCCGCCGCCGCGCCACGGCCCCGCCGCCCCGCGCCCCGCCGCCCGCGCCGCCGCGCGCCCCCCGCCCCGCCGCCGCCATGGGCGTGCAGGGCTTCCAGGACTACATCGAGAAGCACTGCCCGAGCGCCGTGGTGCCGGTGGAGCTGCAGAAGCTGGCCCGGGGCAGCTTGGTGGGCGGCGGGCGGCAGCGGCCCCCGCAGACCCCGCTTCGCCTGCTGGTGGACGCCGACGACTGCCTGCATCGCCTGTACGGCGGCTTCTACACCGACTGGGTCAGCGGCGGCCAGTGGAGCCACATGCTCGGCTACCTGGCGGCGCTGGCCAAGGCCTGCTTCGGCGGCAACATCGAGCTGCTGGTGTTCTTCAACGGCGCGCTGGAGAAGGCGCGGCTGCACGAGTGGGTCAAGCGGCAGGGCAACGAGCGCCAGACGGCGCAGCAGATCGTCAGCCACGTCCAGAACAAGGGCACGCCGCCGCCCAAGGTCTGGTTCCTGCCGCCCGTCTGCATGGCCCACTGCATCCGCCTGGCGCTCATCCGCTTCCACGTCAAGGTGAGGCCGCGGCCGGGAAGGCTGGGGTCCCTCGAGCCGAGGTTCGGGGCGGGGTCCGCAGAGCTGAGGTCCAGAGTATCCGGGGTCGGTGCTGGGCCAGGGTCCGGGAAGACTGGGGTCGCTGGACATTGGGTTTGGCGCTGGGTCCGGGTCCAGGGACCGAGAGCCAAGAGGGCCGGCGTCAGCGTTGGGCCTGGGTCGCTCGGGTGCGAGGTCGGAGCTCGGCCTAGTCCGTGGGTGCCGGGGGCTGGTGGTGGTGGGGGTCCAGGAAGCCTGGGCTTCGTTTGGGGCCGGAGTGTGGGAGAGCTGAGGCCGCTCGAGCTGAGGGTCGGTGCTGAGCCAGGGTTCTGGGCTGGACCTGGGTCTGGAAGGGTCCGACGGGTCGAGACCCGTGCTTAGGGGACGTCGGTAGTCAGTGTTGGGTCTGGGTTCGGAAGGCTGAGAGCAATCGGGCCGGGACCAGGCCTCGCTGCCCCAGAGCCTTTCCCGGGCGCAGCTGGTCTCCCTCCGGACCACGGCCGCCCGGGGATCCCCGGAAGGCTTGCGGGGGTCCCTGGAGAGCTGGCTGAGGGCCGGTGGGGCCGGGCGCAAGATGGACGTCCGGCGGTGCAGGCCGTGCACTGTTGCAGCCCGCCGCCCGCCGGCCCTCCTGCCGGGCCTGCTCGGGCCCCACGGGCGGCTGAGCACTCAGGATCGGTGGGAGTCCGCCGGAACTCGCTGTGGTGGTGTCATCATCCCCGATGTCTTTAATATTTCCCCTTCTTTAGCTGTAACAGAATACTCATTTTCCGGATTTCCCGTTCTTCCCTAGCAACAGGTTTATCGTGGAAAGCCAGAGGCAGAAATCGCAGTAGTAGGGGGATGCCAGGGCCGGGGGAAGGCGGCTGGAAACGGTAGTGCTGTCGCTGCCCTCGCAGGTGACAGAGAAACGTGTGTAAGACCAGTGCACTTGCCTCTTCGTGGGAAGGAAGAACTTAGAGAAATTGTGGTTTCTTCTGTTGGATTTCAAGGAATTGTAGATTTGACAAGATGGAGTTCCGTCAGTTCTGTAACTTAGGAGTCTGTGCGTTTATAGTAGTTTTCACTTGATGTATCTGATGGAAAAAGCAGTGGTTTAATCCAGGGACTAAGCTCATTTGTGCATCGTGCAGTACAGGGTGAACCTGCGGGATTACTTTTCAGGTGCACAGTGAATGTTCAGTGACCTTCAGCGGTGCCCTGATGGATGGGAAATCAGAACTCCTCATTGTGGGCCTCTGCTGCTCCTTTGGCAGAGGGCTCCATGGCTGAAACTGGACCAGAGGAAACCTCGTGGCCCAGCCCTGACTGTAAAGATAAGCACGTCAGTGATCCTGGGCTTCGGTTTTGAATGGTTGCTTTTTAGTTGGTTTTTTTTTTTTTTTTTTAAAGATTTTTTTGGGGGGCTGTTTTTTTCTTTCTTTCTCTCTCTCTCTCTCTTTTTTTTTTAAGCTCTGGCCACTCTGTTTTCCATCTCGTTGTTCTTTTATTTCTGCTTGGAATTATTCTCAAGCTTAAAGTTTGTGAAATTCTCCTTCCTGGTTGCCCGGCTGCCTATGATGAGATGGTGGTAGGTAAGCCTAAGATGACAGCGGAAGTCCCACCCAGGATCCTGTGGCAATTGGTGAAACGGTTTCTATGCCTGTGGGAGGAGGTGGCTGGGAAGCTGGCGATTGGCCTGTGAGCCTGGCAGGCAGGCAAGGCCATTCTGCAGGCAAGTTCGTGTGAGAGGAAATGAAGTATGTGCCTCTTCTGAATTGGAGCCTGGGGCACGGAGATGCCATTTCTCCGCTGTGATCTGCCTCCAGAAAAGATCACAGAAGTGTTCATGGTTTTATCTTGAGATGGAAGATAGCACTTAAAGACCGGATGAGCTTTACTTGTTTTAGGTAACAACAAGGCTGTATCCACTGTAAATACTACTTAGGATTAGAATCAGTTGCATATGTCTGGTCAGATGGCTTTGGAAGAACTGTTAGATTCTTTTTCCATTGTAGACTTATATTCCTCTTTGTGCCTCTTTGAGTGCCATGCAGACTTAGCAGGTGCTCTAAATTTTGACCAATGTTTGATTTAAACTATATTTAAACCCACTTGGGTTTCTGGGCATAGGATAATTTTGCCTATATTTTGCTTTAGACGAGCTTTTTAAACTCCTGATATGAAATTGTAGTGTAGTGTTGATCACAGGTTAATATTGTGAAGACCCAGTTAACCTGGTGAGGTCACTTACCTGGCAACTTGACCTTTTTGAGAAGTACCCAAGAAATTTAGCTGTTAAGAATTTCTCACCAACCAAAATACATATCTGGAAGTTCAGGTTCAGTGACAGGAAAAAACCAGATTCTTCCTTTCTTCGCTAGAAAATCCTTTAAGCTCCCATTCTCAGAGGAAGGGCTGCTTTTTTTTTTTTTTTTTAACTGTTATTTAATGAATATAATTTCCAAAGTAGGAAGGGCTGCTTTTTAAATGGAATTCTGCCGAGCTTGGTTATCTGGAAGAGGGTGAAGGGGAAAGCCTGCCAGAGGCAGGAGCACCATTAATAGCAAAAGGTGACAACAAGGGAGAAGAGTTGAAAGCTATAAAAAGCAGATATAATTCTAGGCTATTTTAGAAAAAGGAAAACAACCCTATGGACTTTAGTAGTTTCTGAGTATAGCACCATGTATTTAAGGATGATTTTGAGTCAGTTAGAAAAATTGATGTTCAGTGTTCTCTGTTCTGTTTAAAGGAGTGAAGCTCTTTTTTTTTTTTTTTTTTTTTTTTTTCCATTTTAGGTGTTGTATTCTCACAGATCAGGGAGAACATATGGTATTTGTCCCTTTGGGACTGGCTTATTTCACTAAGTTTGTTTTCCAGATTCATCCATTTTGTTGCAAATGACTGGATTTCATTTTTTTAACTGCTGTGTAGTATTCTTGTAGTGTACATATCCCATAATTTTTTTTAAAGACTTATTTATTTATTTGAAAGTCAGAGTTACATAGAGAGAGGAGAGGCAGAAAGAGAGGTCTTCCATCCACTGGTTTACTCCCCAATTGGCTACAACTGCTGGAGCTGCATGGATCCGAAGCTAGGAACCAGGAGCTTCTTTTGGGCCTCCCACATGGGTGCAGGGGCCCAAGCACTTGGGCCATTTTCTGCTGCTTTCCCAGGCCATAGCAGAGAGCTGGATTGGAAGAGGAGCAACCTGGACTTGAACTGGTGCCCATGTGGGATGCCTGCACTACAGGTGGTGGCTTTACCCGCTATGCCACAGTGCTGGCCCCTCCTATAATTTCTTTATCCAGTCTCTGGTTGATGGGCATTTAGGTTGATTCCACGTCTTAGCTATTGTGAATTGAGCTGCAATAAACATGGAGGTGCAGATAACTATTTTACTTGCTGATTTCATTTCCCTTGGGTAAATTCCCATGAGTGGGATGGCTGGGTCATATGGTAGGTTAGTATTCATATTTCTGAAGTATCTCCATACTGTCTTCTATAGTGGCTTTACCAGTTTACATTCCCACCAACTGTGGTTTAGGGTACCTTTTTCGTGAAGCTGTTTTTAAAAGATGCTCATTAAAATGGTTAAAAAAATAAAATTTAAAAAAACCCTGACAATACCAAGTCCTGGCCAAGACGCTAAACAGCTGGATTACACAAGGCTGGTGGGATTGAAGAAAGGCATGGCCACGCTGGGAAAGTTTGGAAGTTTCTTGTAATGAAACATGCATTTATCACATGATCTAACAATGTGGCTCCTGGGTGTTTTCTTGATGAAAACTTTTTATCTTTTTAATTTGAAAAAATAAAATTGAGCGAGGCAGATAGCGCCTATCTGCTGTGTTACTTGAAGTGCCTGCAATAGGCAGGGTTGGTTCAGATGGAAGCTGGGTGCAGGAACTCCATCCAGGTTTCCCACATGGGTGGCAGCAACCCACGTACTTGAAT
The DNA here is from genome assembly GCF_051225735.1 of Oryctolagus cuniculus. Lineage (NCBI taxonomy): Eukaryota > Metazoa > Chordata > Mammalia > Lagomorpha > Leporidae > Oryctolagus > Oryctolagus cuniculus. Next base: position 145,643,935 of record NC_142867.1, on the reverse strand, counting down.
CATGGCTTGCTGCCTCCCAGGGTGCTCATTAACAAGAAGCTGGAATTGGGAATCGAGCCAGGAATTCATCCCAGGTACTCTGCTATGGGGCACTGGCATCTTAACCAACATCTTAACCACTAGACCAAACCCATACCCCTTAATAAAAACTTTCTTTTAAATGATTTTTTTTTTTGAATTTTAGAAGCAGAGTTATAGACAGTGAGAGGGAAAGACATCCATCTGCTGGTTCAGTCTCCAAATGGCCACAACTGGCTGGAGCTGGGCCAATCTGCCAGGAGCCAGGAGCTTCTTCCTGGTCTCCCACGTGGGTGCCAAGGTCCAAGCACTTGGGCCATCCTCTGCTGCTTTCCCAGGCTGTAGCAGAGAGCTGGATTGGAAGAGGAGCAGCTGAGACACAAATTGGTGCCCACATGGGATGCCAGCACCCCAGGTAGAGGCTTAGCCTACTATGTCACAGTGCTGGCCCCAATGATAACTTATTAAAAAAAAAAAAGATTTCTAGGCCGGTGCTGCGGCTCAATAGGCTAATCCTCCGCCTGCGGCGCTGGCACACCGGGTTCTAGTCCTGGTCGGGGTGCCAGATTCTGTCCCGGTTGCCCCTCTTCCAGGCCAGCTCTCTGCTGTGGCCCGGGAGTGCAGTGGAGGATGGCCCAAGTGCTTGGGCCCTGCACCCGCAAGGGAGACCAGGAGAAGCACCTGGCTCCTGGCTTCGGATCAGTGCAGTGCACTGGCCGCAGTGCACCAGCTGCAGCGGCCATTGGGAGGTGAACCAACGGAAAAGGAAGACCTTCCTCTCTGTCTCTCTCTCTCACTGTCCACTCTGCCTGTCAAAAAAAAAAAAAAAAAAAAAAAGATTTCTTTGGGGCCGGTACTGTGGTGCAGTGGGTTAGGCCACTGCAGGTGGCTTACAGTGTGGGTGCTCCTTAGTCCTGGCTGCTCCACTTCCATCCAGTCCAGCTCCCTGCTATTGCTCCTGGGAAAGCAGTGGAAGATGGCCCAAGTTCCTGGGCCTCTGCACCCACATGGGAGACCTGGATGAAGCTCCTAACTCCTGGCTTCAGCCTGACCCAGCCGTGGCCATTACCTCCATTTGGGGAGTGAACCAGCAGATGGAGGACATCTCTCTCTCTGCTGCTGCCTTTCCAAACTCTCCTTAACTTTGCCTATCAAATAAATAAATAAATAAATAAATTTGTTTTTTAAAGATTTATTTATTTATTTGAAAGGCAGACTGATAGAGGGGGAGAGAGCGATCTATCGGGTGGTTCACTCCCCATGTGGCTGTAACAGCCTGGGCTGGTCCAGGCTGAAGCCAGGAGCTCAGAGCATCTTCATCTTCTCCCACATGAGTGACAGTGGCCCAGGCCCTTGCGCAGTGTTCCACAGCCTTCCTGGGCACATTAGCAGAGAGCTGGACTGGAAGCAGAGAAGCCTGGACTCAAACTGGCACTCTAGTACAGGATGCCACAATGCCTGCCCCTTAATGAAAACTTTTGTTCAGACCTAAGCCATCTCATAGCTTTATTCATAACAGCCAAAAGCTGGAAACAAAGTAATGATGTGTGGTCCCTCCATACCTCAGATTACTATTTAGCAAGAAAAAAAGAGCTATTGGTATATGTAGCAACTTGCATGAATCTTTAATGAAACTTTTGGGCTGAGTGACAGAAGCTGGCTTCCAAAGGTATGATTATTTATTTGACATTCTTGTAAAGATAAAACTATGTAATGATAAGTGGTTGTGAGAAGGAAGGGTGCGAGTATAAAGGGACAGTGGGCTGATAGAACTGATCTGAATCCTGATAGTGATGTGGTGACTTGTCTTAAGATCACAAGTATATATCAAAAACAAAAATTTTACCATATAATAATTTTAAAAAGTTAAATAAAAGGTATTGGCAAAGGAATTGGCATGAACACTATATAATTAGAGATAAATGGGATATTTGTCTTGCAAAAATGTACCATCTCACTGGTCTCCTGTAGTGTTTTGTAAACTGGCAGAAAGGCCTAAGTCTTTATGTAGAGAAACCTGTTTTGATTTAGAAAGTATAGCTAGAGTAATAATTGTATTTTTTGTACAGAAACAATTGTGCTCCTTTAATTATTAGTAATTGTGCATCAACTAATTTTATTTAGGTCATTGACGAGCCTAACTTCAGCTTAGCTTTCATTAGTTGGAGAATTTCTTTCTGTTTCTTGAATGAAAACCTTTGAAACTTCAGTGAATGACTTAAGTTTATTTAAAATATTGGTGACATTGAACCACTGGAGCTTTCCCAGTGTTTCTGCCATAGACCTGCATTTAGGAAGAAGTCCTGATTTTTTTTTAATTGTTAAGATTTACTTTCCTTTTATTTGAAATGCCTAGAAACAGAGATCATCTATTGGTTGGCTCATTCCCCAAATGCTCATCACAGCTGGGGCTGGGCCTTATTCAACAGAGTCCCAAATACAAGTTATCATCTGCTGCCTCCCAGGGTCTGCATTAACAGGGAGCTGGAATCAGAAGCAGACCCCGGACTAAAGCCCAGGCATTCCGATATGGAATGTGAAATGTGGGCATCCCCAGGCAGTTGTTAATGCCTGTGCCAAATGCCACCTCAGTCCTTTAGATCTTGAGCTTGCTTCCATTGGAATTTTGTTAAACCAATGCTCTGGGTACAAATACTCAGATCCTCCCTAAAATGACACTTGTGTTTTAAGGCAGTGGAAGAATATGAGATTAGACTGTGGTTTCAGATTTTCAGGGTGAGCATAACAACATGCTTGTGTTTAGGGCTGATGATCTCTCTTGTGAACTTCCTGGCCAAGTAAGTAACTACTCTCAGACCAGGTTCCTGCCAACTCCTTCCTCATACTTGCTGTCTCCTTTAGCCCTCAGAGAACATTTACCCTATTTTATGTGATCTGCTGATTAGGTGGCATCTAGGGTCAAGTCACTAGTGACCCCTGCAAGAGGGAAGTGCGGTGCTGAAATCAAAGTTCAGGTTCATTGTGTAAGTGCTTTGGGGTGTGCCTCCCTACTTCATCCCAAGCCAACTCTGATAACAGAATGCCTCTGCTCCTTTTTCCAGTCAGAGCAGGAACAGCAGAGTTTCTAAATGGAAGGAAAGTACCCATCAGTAGACCCTCAACTCTGGACATATTCTTTAATTGACCAGGAAATACTGAAGGTTCAAAATTGAACATATTGGAACTCAAACCACTCATCCGTTTAAAATGTGTACTTTCTTCTAGTATACCAGTTTTGTGTCTGTAGTCATGCATTCTGAGATACATCATTGTGCAGCTTGATTTGCACACCATGAAGTGTGCACTTAAACAAATCCGATAGTACAGCTGTATGCCTAAGCTATGTGATGTAATCCATTGTTCCTGGGCTCCACACCTGTGCAGCAGGTTGCTATACTGAATGTTGTAGGAAATTATAACATGATTGTTAGGTATTTGTATATTTAAATGTGTCTAAAGATAGAAAAGGTAAACATACTAGGCCTTAGGAATTTTTTAGCACTAGTAATTTTATGAGACCACTGTTGTATATGCTTCTGCTGTTGACTGAAATATTGTTACACAACACATGACTATAGTAGTTTAATTCACTCAGCACAGTGTCTTCAGGGTTCATTCATATTTGTAGCATGTGTCAGAACTTCTTTTTTAAGACTAAATACTATTCCATTGCATATATATATATATATATATACACACACACACACTCCATTTTGTTTGCATATTTAGCCATTGATGGACACGTGAGTTGCATCCTCCTTTGACTATTGTGAATCCTGAATAATGCCTTCATTGACTGTAGCATACAAATAAATGTTATAGTACCTCCTTTTACTTCTTTTGAGTATATACTCAGATGTAGAATTGCTAGATCGTATGTTAATATGTTTAACTTTTTCCAGGAAGTACCATACTGTTTTTCACAGTAGCTGTGTAAGCTGTTTATTTTATATCATACATTATACAATGTGTTATGTATTATTACAATATTGTTCTAATGTTTAACATTAATGTGTTAACACTATACTGTATTCAACAATTTGCTTTTTTTATAAGTAAGTAAAAGGTCTCTCCACACCTGTACTTAGAATTTTAAGTTCTTTTTAACGTCTCCATAGTGTTGCATAATTTATCCCACCCCCTACAGATGGTACACTCATGCCATAAATCTAAGGGTGTGCACATTTTAAAAACTATGCAGGATGATAGAGTCAACATTGCCAGGACTTCAGATTTTTCAAGAAATCCAGATTTTATTTGAAATGATCCCATTTTAAAAAATGCCAGCCAAGCAAAACAGGGCTCCAAGCCAGACTTAGCTTTTTTTTTTTTTTTTTTTTTAAGATTTATTTATTTATTTTGAAAGTCAGAGTTAGAGAAGCGAAGAGGCAGAGAGATCTCCATCTGTTGGTTCATTGCCCGTGTGGCATCAACGCCCAGCGCTGGGCCAGGCTGAAGCCAGGAGCTTCATCCAGGTCTCCCACATGAATGGCGGGGGCCCAAGCACTTGGGCCATCTTCTGCTGCTTCTCCCAGGCCGTTAGCAGGGAGCTGGATTGAAAGTGGAATGGTTGGGACATGAACTGGTGCCCATATGGAATGCTGGTGTCACAGGTGGCAGCTTTACCCGTTACACCACCACACTGGTCCCCAGATTTAGCTCTTGAGCTACCAGTTTGTGATTTGAGTGCTGAATCAACAGTTAGCATCCTTCTTTTTCTGTCTTTAGTTTCCCTAAGCCCACTCTGTCTTCCCTACTGGCTCACTGAACTGTTTTCCATTTTCAAAGCACTTGTAGTTGGGAGATCCTGATTGACTTCTGGCTCCTGACTTTGACCTGGGCCAACCCCAGCTGTTGTAGGCATTTGGGGAGCGAACCAACAGATGAAACATCTCTTTGTCTCTGTTTCTCAAATAAATGAAGTGGGTGTTTTTTTTGTTTGTTTGTTTGTTTTTTTTTTTTTTTGGTTTTTTTTTTTTTTGGCAGAACTGCAGAGGGAGGGAGGGAGAGAGAAAGATCTTCATTCTGGTTCACACCCCAAGTGACTGCAACTGCCAGGGCTGGGCAGACTGAAGCCAGAAGCCTGGAACTCCATCCTGGTCTCCCACATGGATACAGGGAGCCAAGTACTTGGGCCATTTTCCATTTCTTTCCCAGGTGCATTAGCAGGGAACTGGATCAGAAGTGGAGCAACTGTGATTCACTGGCACTCATAAGGGATGCCAGTGTTGCAGGCCTAATCCACTGTGCCACAATTCCAGCCCCAAAGAAAGAAATTAGTTACATTTCTGAAATATGACTTCACCTAAATGCCACCATTCTCCAACCTCCCCTCATATGTGTTTCCCTGTCATGGTTCCTAGTGTCACCTTTGAGGCTGATGCTGTCTTTGTGCTTAGTCTGCACCTGAGAGCTCCCTGGTGCTAGAATGATCCCTCTGTGTCCTGTTGATACGCTCTGAGTGTTCTCGTTTCGTTAGCTGCCTGGTGCTCAACTTGTATGGACCCTTTACTCACTGAATAAAGTGGCCTTGTTCTTGGGTCTCCCTTGTGAGCTGTTCATTGTGTTTCCCACCTGCCTTCTCCTTCCTGTGTCCTCTTTTGTCCTCTGTCCTGTTTGATGTCACTGAGCCTGACCCATTTGAACCTCCTGGTCACTTAGCACTGGGTCATACTCAGCACTGCCCCACAGCAGCCACCCTGGAGTCATGACATACTGTGTCAGTGCCAGCTCCATATTCACTATGCCCTTCCTGGTTTCTGCACCCATCCCCTGAATTCACCAGGTTCACTCCTAAAGTCTCACAAGTGCTTTGCAAGCCTGTTGGTGGGTTATGAAGCCAGATTACTGGGTCTTGATCAGCATTTAGAAAAAAGTAGCATGAAGTGGAACAAAAAAACCTAATGCAAGGCATGTACTATGGACCAGTTTCCTGACCCTGTTGTCTTGCACACCCAGCTGAGTAGCCAAGGCTTCAGGGAGACTCCTCCATTTGGGCTGATAGTTTAGACATTTGGCAGTGTCTGGAGGCATTTTTGATTGTTTCAGTTTGGGGAAAAGGTTGTTAACTGCAGGCATCTATTGGGCAGGGGCCAGGGATGCTGCTAAGCATTCCACAATGAACAAGAGGCCCCATAGCAAAGAACTTCCTGGCTCCAAATAGGGTATCAGTGGTACCAAAGCAACAAAATCCTGGTGTGAACAAATCAAAGAACCTTAAGATAATGCCATGTAAGTGTTTGAAATAGAGACTTCTAACTATATCAGAAAGATGAGGCTGAAAGTATAACGTAGTTTTCTAAATTAAAATATACCCATAGAGAGCGATTTAAAAGTTTGTGAAATTGGAATTAAATGATACTTTTATTTTGGTACAGAAAATTTTGAAACCATAAATATGAGAGGTCTGCAAAAAGGTCATGGAAAATGAAGATTATGAAAAAAGTGTGCAGGGACCTGTGCTGTGGTGCAGTGGGTTCCCTGGCCTTTGGCGCCAGCATCTCACGTGGGTCCCAGCTGCCTACTTCTGATACAGCTCCCTGCTAATGGACCTGAAGAAGCAGCAGAGGATGGCTCCAATGCTTGGGCCCCTGCACCCACGTGGGAGACCTGGAAGAAGCTCCTGGCTCCTGGCTTTGGATCTGCACACTTCTGATCCAGATCTTAGCTATAATGCACTTGGGGAAGCAGCGGAGGATGACCCAAGTGCTTGGATCCCTGCACTCGCTTTGGAGACTCAGATGAAGTTCCTGGCTTTGGCCTGGCCCAGCACCAGCTGTTGTGGCTGTTTGGAGAATAAACCAGCAGATGGAAGATTCTTTCTCTTTTTCTCTATAACTGTGCCTTTCACATAAATAAAAATAAAATTCTTAAAAATGACTCATCTGAAAAAAAGAATTACAATAAAAAATTCATGTTTTAATTCCATTTGCCATAAACTTTTTGAAGAACTCCTGTGTATACATCTTAGCTCTAATATTTTTAGACCCACATTGTTTTTGATTTTAGTTTTCTGAAATTTGTACTAATGGAAATTTTTACATACTCTATACATTCCAACTTTACACAATCAACCATATGCTAATCTGAAAAAAAGATATTTTAGAATTAGAAAAATTAGTTTTCTAATACGATTTATAAACAATTTCCTAAACAAAACAGATGTATGGGGGCCGGCGCTGTGGCGTAGTGGGTAAAGCTGCTGCCTGCAGTGCCCGCATCCCACATGGGCGATGATTCGAGTCCTGGCTGCTCCACTTCCAATCCAGCTCTCTGCTATGGCCTGGGAAAGCAGTAGAAGATGGCCCAAGTCCTTGGGCCCCTGCACCCACATTGGAGACCTGGAAGAAGCTCCTGGCTCCTGGCTTCGGATCCACACAACTCTGGCTGTTGTGGCCATCTGGGGAGTGAACCAGCAGATGGAAGACCCCTCTCTCTCTCTCTCTCTCTCCCCCCTCTCCCCTCTCCCCTCTCTCCTCTCTCTGCCTTTCCTTCTTTGTCTGTGTAACTCTTTCAAATAAATAAATAAATCTTTAAAAAAAAACCAAACAGATGTATAAATGGTTTAGATAAAAGTATTCTTAAGTTCTCTGACTCTTTCCACATAGCTCATCGTTTATTTCAGGTTTGTTTTTATTTTCGCTAGAAGTAAGTTCTGGGAAGACTTGCTCATTATTTAGCTGTGAGACAGTGTCTGGTGCACATGGATGTGACTCACAGTTACCCGTGTCCCCTGGAAGAGGGGCTGCAAGCAGCAGGAGGGGTGGGAAGGCAGGTCTTGCAAGTACAGTGGTCTGCAGATGGCTGGGGTCAGCCTGGCTCCTGGTTTAGAGGGTTGTCTGCGTAAACCTTTCCCACTTCTGTTGTATGAGTGTGAGGCGGAAGGGGTGACTGCTGGGGTGGACTGGCTGAATTTAGCTATCTTCTCATTGTATCTAGTTCTGTGGCACGTGGTTTTCAGGTGTTCCAGGGACAGGGTAGAGTTAAACTTGATACACAAGGGTATCTACAAAGGAGGAGGTGAATTTGCAGATGGTAGAAAAAATACGTCTGCGCCCCGGTTATTGGCATTTCTCAGTTGTCTTGGAATAGAAGAACTTTTTTGGAAAGAATAAATTTTTCAAGTTGGCATCTTGCTGGTAAGTGAGGGCCAGTTTCTGGAGTGCTGTTGCTGAAGGAATGACTGTTCACAGATGTGAAGTGCTCCTTGGGAACTGAAACACATCTGTGGGAGGGTAACACCAACCCAGCATGAGGGGATCACTGGCCCCTTGCAAGATTCCAATCACTTGAGCGTATAGGAGTTTGTAGGTGTCACTGTCTTAAAACAAATTGTGTAAATCTGAGATTCATTTTTCGTAAATTCTGATAATTTTGTCATTTCATTTTTTTGGTATGAAAATTTTTTATAAAGATTTATTTATTTATTAGAGAGGAAGAGAGTTTTCCATCCACAGGTTCACTCCCCAGATGTCCGCAACTACCAGAACTGTGCCAATCCAAAGCCAGGAGCCAGGAGCTTCTTCCGGGTCTCCCACATGTGTGCAAGTCCTTGGGCCATCTTCTACTGCTTTCCCAGGCCATAGCAGAGAGCTGGATCAGAAGTGGAGCAGCCAGGAATTGAACCGGCACCCTTATGTGATCCTGAAACTGCAGGCAACCGCTTTATCCATTATGCCATGGCACTGGCCCCTTGGTGTGAAATTTTAACAAGAATAATATTGCTAGGATTTAACCGAGTCAATAGACTTATCATAAGCTAAATAGAATCTGAATACAAACATTGTGGATATTTCCTTCTATTACCTTTTTTTAAGATTTTTTTATTTGAAAGGCAGAGTAAGGTAAAAACAGGAATCTTCTTCCACTGGTTTACTCCTCAGGTAGCCACAATGATTGGGCCTGGGCTAGGCCTCAGTTAGCCTGAAGCTAGGAACCTAGAACTTCATCCTTGCCTCCCACTGTGGTAGCAGGAGCCCAAGCACACTAGGCATCCTCCACTGCTTTCCCAAGCACATCAGTGGGGAGCTGGATGGAATGTGCAGCAGCCAGGACTACGACAAGCACCCCATATGGAATTCCCACGACACAGGTGGCAGCTTAGTACATTGAGCCACAGTGGTGGCCCCCCCTTTTACCATTTTATATTTTGATTTTAAAGGTCTATAAAGTTTTCTTTCGACTTTTTTTTTTATGAACCACTCCCTTATTTTTTTAAAAGGAAATAAAAGTTTTATTATTGAATAAGTATTGAACCAAATTATGATCACATTACAGGCACTTTGATAAAGTCAGAGAAAAAAGAAATCTCATCTTTTAATTTAGTCTGGCAGGTATCCATTACATGTGTCCTAATTGCTGTTATCTAAAGGAAAAATAAAACTGCCTTTTAACAGGTGGGAAGCTCCGTCTTAAAGCCAAGCACCTAGGCCTTCTGAAAAGACAGGGTAACAAGGCAATGTCCTTTTTATTATTGTTTTGAATTATGGTAAAATACAGGTAGCATAATGTTACTTATTTTTATTTATTTTTTTAATTTATTTGAAAGAGTTACAGAGAGAGAGGTCTTTCATCCGCTGGTTCACTCCCCAGTTGGCCACAGTGGCTGGAGCTGCGCCAATCTGAAGCCAGGAGCCAGGAGCTTCTTCCAGTTCTCCCATGCCGGTGCAGGGGCCCAAGGACTTGGGCCATCTTCTACTGCTTTCCCAGGCCATAGCAGAGAGCTGGATTGGAAGTAGAGTAGCTGGGACTAGAACCGGCACCCATATGGGATGCTGGCGTTTCAGGCCAGGTCTTTAACCCACTGTGCCACAGTGCCGGCCCCAGTGTTACTGTTTTTAAGTGTACAGTTCATTGGTGTAAAGTACATTCAAATTGTTGTGTAACCATCACCAATATCCATCTACAGAATTTTTTTCGTTTTGTAAGACTCTGTACCCTTTATATAACCACTCCCCCCATTCATCCCCCGTCCAACCCCTGGTAACCACCTTTCTACTTTCTGTCTCTGTGAATTTCAGTTCTCCATGAGTATCTTGTGAGTAGGATCATACAATATGTCTTCTTTTGTATCTGACTTTTTTATTTTATTTTTTAAAAACATTTATTTCTTTATTTGAATCAGAGTAAAACAGAGAAGGAGAGGCAGAGAGAGAGTCTTCCATCTGCTGATTCATTCCCCAGTTGGCCGTGATGGCCAGAGCTGTGCCAGTCTGAAACCAGGAGCCCTTCATGCATGCAGGGGCCCATGAACTTGGGCCATCTTCTGCTTTCCCAGGCCATAGCAGGGAGCTGGATGGGAAGTGGAGCAGCCAGGACTTGAACTGGCGCCCATATGGGATGCCAGCACTGCAGGTGGTGGCTTTACCTGCTATGCCACAGCACCAGCCCCCGTGCCTGGCTTTTTTCACTTGACATCATGTCCATAAGATTCATACATTTTGTAGCATGTCAGAAATCCCTTCCTTTTAAAGGCTGGATAATATTCTGTTATATGGATATATTACATTGCTTATCCTTCCGTGGATTGATATTTGGGTTGCATTGCTTTTTGTTTATTGTGAATAACACCGCCATGAACACGAGTATACAAATAAGTCTTTGAGACCAAATGTGCAGTTGCTGGACTATGTGATAGTTTTATGTTTAACTTTTTGAGGAGCCACTACTATTTTCCATGATAGCTGTACCATTTAATATTCCTACTAGTAGTGCACAAGGCTTCCAGTTCCTCCACATCCTTGTCAACACTTTTTGTCTTGTCCTGAGGCATTGTGTTATTGATTTAATGTATTTTAATGTATTTTTAAAGATTTATTTATTTATTTGAAACGCAGAGATATATAGAGAGGAGACAAGCCTTCCATCTGCTGGTTCACTTCCCAAATGGCTGCAATGGCTGGGGCTGGGCCAGGCCGAAGCCAGGAGGCAGTAGCTTCTTCCTGGGTCTCTCCCATGGTGCAAGGGCCCAAGCACTTGGGCCATCTTCTGCTGCTTTCATAGGCACATTAACAGGGAGCTGGATCAGAAGTGGAGCAGCTAGGACTCAAACCGGTGCCTATATGGGATGCTGACACTGCATGCAGAGGTTTAACCTGCTATGCCACAGCACCTGCCCCTTGATTTAATATTTCTCTAATGACTGGTGGGGCTGAGCATTTTTTTCATGTTTCCTCCCTCTTTCCTTCCCTCCCTCCCTTCCCCCCCTCCTGCCTTCTCTCCTTCCTTCCTTCCTCCCCTTTATTTATTTGAAAGGCAGAGTTACAGAGAGGCAGAGGCAGAGAGAGAGAGCCCTTCCATCTTCTTGTTCACTCCCCAGTTGGCCACAATGGCTGGAGCTGGGCCGATCCAAAGCCAGGAGCCAGGAGCTACTTCTGTGTCTCCCACGTTGATGCAGGGGCCCAAGGACTTGGGCCATCTTCTATTGCTTTCCCAGGCCATAGCAGAGAGCTGGATCAGAAGTGGAGCAGCTGGGACTCAAACTGGCACCCATATGGGATGCTGGGACTGCAGGCATCTGCCATGCCACAGCGCCGGCCCCTCCATTTCTTTATTTTAAAAGAAATCTTTTTATTGCTTTTCAGACTGGTGCACCCATTCTTATAGGGTAAACACAACAAAGTAGGTAGGAGAATCTTTTATTTATTTATATTTATTTATTTATTTATTTTTTGACAGGCAGAGTGGACAGTGAGAGAGGGAGACAGAGAGTAAGGTCTTCCTTTTGCCGTTGGTTCACCCTCCAATGGCCGCCGCGGCTGGCGTGCTGCGGCCGGCGCGCTGCGCTGATCTGAAGCCAGGAGCCAGGTGCTTCTCCTGGTCTCCCATGGGGTGCAGGGCCCAAGCACTTGGGCCATCCTCCACTGCACTCCCTGGCCACAGCAGAGAGCTGGCCTGGAAGAGGGGCAACCGGGCAATCTGGCGCCCCGACCGGGACTAGAACCCGGTGTGCCGACACCGCAAGACGGAGGATTAGCCTAGTGAGCCGCGGCGCCGGCGGTAGGAGAATCTTACTCAGCTATGATTTCAGGTTTCCTGACATTGTTAAGGTATGTCATAGCATTTGAATTGACCTTTTAAAGAAAACAAAAACAATCTGCCACCAAATTGTAGTTGGTTTTTATGCTCTCATTTGTCAGTGGGACAAGTTTGTAGCAGCAGTGCTTGAGTAAGCTCGACCCACCTGCCTAATACCTGTTGACACTGTGGGTGGTAGAGGTCCAGCCTGTTTTCATAAACTCAAGAATGTAGGCCAACTTGTGCCCCTGGGTGATCCAGGCTGACTTTTGCTAGTTGGATTGGAGAGAGAAGGCACACTTCCTGATATGGTGTACAAGTTTTCTGAGGGGAAAAGCCACATTTTTCTTTGTGCCAGCAGATCTATTTATGACAGCCCATAGTGTTTCAGGCGCTTATGAGCAGCACAAGGGAACCTTTTTCACATGACTTACTCAAGAAAAAATAGTGTGGGCATTTATGAAGTGGTTCCTATCTGTGAGTGATTCTGAGCTGTTTCATGTAGTTTGTTTAATCATCCCAGCTATCTTGGGAGGGAGAAGAGTGCTGTTACGTTGGTAGGTTGAGGGAAGGGGGTGCAGAGAGTGTTCCTAGGGTGGTGGAATTTCCCGCCTGGAGGCAAACACAGACTCTAGCTGTGGCTCCACTGGCCATCAGGCAGCGATGGTGCTGGGTTTTCATCCTCAGGGTTCGCCCAGTCACTTCTACTTGTCAAGTAAGAGGGGCAGTTTTAATCCTTGTTGCTTGTAAAAATGCCAAGTTTTATTTTCCTTTTTAATGATGAATTTGAAGCTGTTACCCAGGAATCTGGGATCAGTTTATGTTAGCATGGAGCTATCATTGTGAGCTGTGTACAGAGCACTTCCTTGGGAGCAGAAGTGGATCCTTTTTGCTGCAGCTTGAACTTTCTGTGCTCTCTGTGCTACTGTATTGCTTAGGATGAGGCTGTGGGCAGGTGTCTTACCTAGTACTGTCTCAGGCTGGTGTTGATGGAGAAGACTGAAGTGGATGCCCCTTAGGCTGTGTACAGGAGTGTCTGAGTTTTACCTCCTCCATCTTTAGTTGCATTTTGTTATGGTAATCATGCAGCCATGGCAAAAGTAATCCAAGTCTGGTGCTCTTGGCAGGGCAGATGGTCTCCTTGGGTGTTAGCCTGGGGTTTCAGTACAGAGGCATTTCAGAATTCAGTCTGCTTTGCCTTTGTTGGAGAGTGATTTTACCCCCTTTTAAAGGCTACTTGTAATTCAGTAGTTTGGGAGGGTTTAGTGTTTTGGCTTGTTTATACTTTTGGGGAGTTAAAATGCAATTATCTTCTCAACCTTGTATTTAGTAGTTTGTACTTCTAAAATTAAAATTAAGAACTAGAGTTGCAGGGCAGGGGAAGAGAAGAGGCAGATGAGGAGGTGAGGAGAAGGAAGAAATTGAAGACTGGAAGAGAAGCGATGATCCTCCAGTCTGCCAGGCTGTGGTTACCCAAAGCACAAGTCCTTATACTTCATTTTTGTTTTTAATTAAATTGTCTGTTAAGTCCCAGAATTCAGTCCCAGAATCTTTTTCCTTTTCCCATTCACACTTTTTTTCCCCCTGGAATCAAATCTTCCACCAAGGTTTTTAGTAAACTTTTTTTAAGTTAAAATTTTTTTTAAAGATTTATTTGTTTTGGAAGTCAGAATTACAAAGGGAGAGGAATAGAGAGAGAGAGAGATGTTTGATCTGCTGGTTCACTCCTCAGCTGCAATGGCCTGGTCAAAGCCGGGAGCCAGGAGCTTCTTCTGAGTCTCCCATGTGGGTGGCAGGGACCCATACACTTGGGCCATCTTCCACTGCTTTTCCCTGGCAATTAACAGAGAGCTGGAGCAGCTGAGACAGGTACTGGTGCCCTTATGGGGTGCTGGCGTCGTGAGCAGTGGCTATACCCACTACACCACAACACCAAACCCCTTTGACTTAAATCTTACTAGATGGTTTATGGGTGTCTTATAAATACTATCAGTTGTTTGATTGCATTTATTCATTCATGAATTTACAGTTAGCCAAGTTCTATGCCTTGTAGGCTTTCCTGTTTCTCAGCTGGACTGTCTGGGAAGATTTCTGTTTTCTGGCAGTGAGCTTTTTGAGATGGCTGTTTAGGCTAGCATTCATTTTTCAGGGTCTTATTTTTGCTTTATTCATCAAATTTTTTTTTTTTTGACCGGCAGAGTGGACAGTGAGAGAGAGACAGAGAAAGGTCTTCCTTTTGCTGTTGGTTCACCCTCCAATGGCCGCTGCGTCTGGCGCGCTGCAGCCGGTGCACCACGCTGATCCGAAGCCAGGAGCCAGGCCCTTTTCCTGGTCTCCCATGCGGGTACAGGGCCCAAGAACTTGGGCCATCCTCCACTGCACTCCCAGGCCACAGCAGAGAGCTGTCCTGGAAGAGGGGCAACCGGACTACAACCCGGTGTGCCGGCGCCGCAGGTGGAGGATTAGCCCATTGAGCCGAGGTGCCGGCCTCATCAAATTGTTTTGAGGTAGTCTTTTTGATGATATCTTGTAGAATATTGACTTTTGGGGCCAGTGCTATGGCGCAGCGGGTTAATGCCCTGGCCTGAAGCGCCAGCATCCCATATGGGCGAAGGTTCGAGACTTGGCTGCTCCTCTTCCGATCCAGCTCTCTGCTATGGCCTGGGAAAGCAGTAGAAGATGGCCCAAGTCCTTGGGCCCCTGAACCCACGTGAGAGACCCAGAAGAAGCTTCTGGCTCCTGGCTTCAGATTGGTGCAGCTCCAGCCATTGCAGCCAGTTGGGGAGTGAACCAGCGGATGGAAGACCTTTCTCTCTCTCTCTCCCTCTCACTGTCTATTACTCTACCTCTCAAATAAATAAATAAAAATCTTAAAAAAAAAAATCTATACTCGACTTGGTCATCTCCAAGTCCACGAAGCATCCAAAGGGGTTTACCTCTGATGAGAGTTAATGGATGCAGTTTCCAACACTTAAAATAAATAAATAAAAAATAAAAAAATTCTTTGAATTTTGGGATAATTTTTTTGTAGAAAAGTTGCAAAGATAGTAAAAGAGTTCCCGAATATGCTTCACTGGGCTTCCACAATGTTAACTTCCCACTGGCTCACACAGTGATGAGAATGAAGACCTTGGCCTTGGTGGAATACTGTGAACCATAATGTGAGCGTGGATGTCAGCTGTGTTCCCACCAGGGCCCTCATCTGTCTGGGGCACCTGCAGGACTCCATTCTGTGTTAGGTCCCTGTCTCCGCAGTCCATTCTGATCTGGCATGGCTTCTCTGGCTGTCCTTTGTGGTCCTGACACTTTTGAGGGTACTGATCAGGTATTTTGTAGACTGTTCCCCATTTGAGTTTGTCTGACGTTTTTTCTGGATTAAACTATGGCTGTGTGTTTAGGGGAGGAGTCACTCAGATTGGCTGCTTTTGTCAGTTGCCCTGCAGTATCCACAGGACCTGGATCACCCTGCTGGGGTTCTGTGTGTAGGTAGTGGCTCTGTGGGAGCATTTCCCCCTTTGCATATTGGTGACATCCATACTCTTTGGAAGCCATATTCAGGGAAGGGGGTGTGAAGTTAATCTTCATCTACAGAGATAGGATTATACATTGTTTGAATCCTTACGTATGGAAAATGTTGTCTTCTTACCCTCTTGTTTAATCATTTATTTATTTACTGTGGAGTGTGTACTTAAAGGACTATGATCGGTTTGTTTGGGATTGGGATCCAGTACTGTACTACTTGTCCTCTTTTTTTTTTTTTTAAAGATTTATTTATTTATTTGAAAGTCAAAGTTACACAGAGAGAGGAGAGAGAGGTCTTCCATCCACTGGTTCACTCCCCAACTGGCCGCAATGACCAGAGCTGCACTGATCCGAATCCAGGAGCTTCTTCTGGGTTTCCCACGTGGGTGCAGGGGCCCAAGGACTTGGGCCATCTTTTATTGCTTTCCCAGGCCATAGCAGAGAGCCAGATCAGAAATGGAGCAGCCAAGACTCGAACTGGGGCCCACATGGCATGTAAGTGCTTCAGGCCAGGGCGTTAACCTGCTACACCACAGTGTTGGCCCCTGTCTTGCTTCTTACATTATCACAGCTCTGGTCTTGAACGGTGGTTTTTTTTGTTTGTTTGTTTGTTTGTTTGTTTTAAGATTTATTTGTTAATTTGAAAGTCAGAGTTAGAGAGATAGAGGGAGAAACAAAGATAGAGATCTTAATTTGCTGGTTCACTCCCCAGATGGCTGCATCTGCCAGGGCTGGGCCAGGCCAAAGCCAAGAGCTTCATCTGGGGGGGTCTAATGTGGGTGACAAGGGGTCCAAGTACTTAGGTCATCTGCTGCTTTTCCCAGGCCATTAACAGGGAGCTGGATGGGAAGTGGAACAGCTGGGACTCGAACCAGCACCCATATGGGATGCCAGTGTCACAGGCAGCAGCTTTACCCGCTATGCCACAGTCCCCCCCACCCCCAAGTAATCTTAAGTTGGCTGCTAAGACCCTTGTCATCCTCTGTTTGGGAACTTCTCCTTGCTTCCAGGCCTTACAAGATACTTGGGACGTCTTAGGTTTCCCTGCTCCTGGGAGATGCCTGGACCCAGCGCTGGTCCTCACCACTGGCAGACAGGAGATTTGTGTGCACTAACCTGGGTGTGCATCAGCTCCACCTTCCTTACCTGTCTGTCTCTTCTGAGCGATAGTCTCATGCCAAGGGCTCATTCCAGTCTTCTCCCATGTTTGTACCTTCTTTTTCTGATGGGGAGAACATGGCTTAGGTACCATTTACCGGACCCTGGCGCTTCTGCAAAGTGGCTTCAGAACTATTAGTCCAGACCAAGTAGACACACTTGCCAAGTAGAGCACAGTGTTTGTCTTAGGTTCCTGTCAAGTAGTTGCCAAAGTTTCCCAGGCAACTCCTTCTCTGAGAGGTTATTTTGTACACTTTATAATACAGTCAGCTACATCGGTGGGACTGAGTTTTGTCCTGGCATTCCTTCACACATTAAAAATCTAGGTGATTTTTAATTTTTTTTAGATTTATTTATTTGAAATGTAGAGTTAGAGCAGAGGAGAGGGGAGGCAGGGAGAGAGAGAGAGAGAGACAGAATGAATCTTCCATCTGCAGGTTCATTCCCCAGATGGTTGCAACATCCAGGGCTGGACAGGCGGAAGTGAGGAGCCTGGAACTCCATCCTGGTCTCCCACATGCGTGCGGGGGTCCAAGCACTTGGCCGTTTTCTGCTGTTTGCCAGGTGTATTAGTGGGGAACTGGATTTGAATTGGAGCACTGGCACTTGAACCTGGTGCTCAGGCCCACTGGGGCACAATACCACCAGCTCTGTGACCTTTTAATTTACATATATTAAAATTCTTTCTTTGTGCTGTACACTTGCAAACATTTTGACAGATGCATAGAGTCATCTTGTGCCCATGGACTTAAACTCTCATTTAGGTTTACTTGTCGTTTTCCCATAACTAAATAAACCACATTTTGTCAGTTGCCCATTGGAAACGAGAATTTCTCGGTTGTCCTTGTGGTTTTTAATGCCATGTTGTATTTCCTCAGATAAGGTAAAATGAGTTTTAGCGTGGAGGAAGAAAACAAGAATTTTAGAGTTTGAAGGAACATTAAAGATCCATCACATTGCACCGTGGTAGTTGGGCTGGCTGTCCTGGCAGGTGGGGTACTGCAACAGAGCTGGAGCCCCAACAGTTTTTGTTCCCTGGAGGAAGGTGAGTCTGGAGTGGGCTCCCACCTTTGCTGCAGGTGTTCCTGGGTTGTTTCCTTTATCTTTTCTTCAGGACATTGCAGCCAGCTGTTTGTTTAATGCTGTGTATACTTTTGGGGAGGATTAAGCTATTGTTAATCATTTGTCAATTAGAGTTGGTTGTGAATAATTAGTAGTTCATTCACTTTAAAAATGCCAGTCTGACAATAAGTGTTCTGATGAAGAAGGACTTCAGCTGGGAGCTGGGGGAGGTGACTCTGCAGAGCCTCACATCCCATTTTGCTCTGTGGCCTATGGGAAGAGCTGTCGTTTACTAATTTTGTTGGATTATTTAAGGAATCTGTGGGGACTCACAGTGGGCCTCAAAATGGAACAGTTTTTAATCTTTCTGTGTCTTTTGGGTGCCAGGTGCCAAAGTTGTGATCCTTGTCCTCTGGTGAGACAAATGTGTAAAGTGGGAATTCATCCAAAATATGGAAGCAGAGAGAACCATTCTGTGGGTGTGGTTTATAATAGAACTTCAGCTTTTTTTTTTTTTTTCTTTTAAAAAAAGTTTATTTTAGGGACTGGCGTTGTGTCCTAACAGGTTAAGCCACTAGCTGAGATGCCGGTATCCCATATGGGTGCAGGTTTGAGTCCCGGCTGTTCCACATCTGATCCAGTTCCTGCTAATGTGCTTGGGGAAGCAGCCAAAGGTGGCTTATAATACTTGGGCCCCTGCACCCATGTGGGGGACCTGGATGAAGTTCTTGGCTCCTGGTTTTGGCCTGGCACAGTCCTGGCCTTTGTAGCCATTTTGGGACTGAACCAGCTGATGGAAGATCTCTGTGTTTCCCTCTCTTTCTGTAACTTTCAAATAAATAAAAATAAATCTTAAAAAACTATTTTAAAGCGTAATTTTACCACTTTGATAGAATTATGTTGAAGTTTGCCCTCCCCCCACACTCTTTCAGCAATATTATATTCTGAAATGATTTTGTTTAGTGTTTTTTTCAAAGCTTTTCCCAGGTATCTCCAGTACAATGTTGTTACTGTGTATACCTATCTCAGTAGTGGTAATTTATTTTTTCCATAGAAGTTTATACCATGATCCTTTTTATGCTTCTTTTTTTTTTTTTAAGATTTATTTATTTATTTGAAAATCAGTTACACAGAGAGAGGAGAGGCAGAGAGAGCGAGAGAGGTCTTCCATCCGATGCCGGCGCTTCAGGCCAGGGCATTAATCTGCTGTGCCACAGCGTTGCCCCCCCCCCCCCTTTTAAGATTTATTTATTTATTTGGAAGTCAGGGTTAGACAGAGAGGAGAAGCAGAGAGAGAGACACAGAGAGAGAGGTCTTCCATCCACTGGTTCACTCCCCAGATGGCTGCAGTGGCCGGAGCTGCACCGATCGGAAGCCAGGAGCCAGGAGCTTCTTCCGGGTCTCCCACATAGGTGTAGGGGCCCAAGGACTTGGGCCATCTTCTAACTGCTTTCCCAGGCCTTAGCAGAGAGCTAGATTGGAAGTGGAGCAGCTGGGTCTTAAACCAGCGCCCATATGGGATGCTGGTGCTTCAGGCCAGGGTGTTAACCCACTGCGCCACAGCGCTGGCCCCCTTTTTATGCTTCTAATGTTGTTTGCTGAATTGATGTCTTGGGCTCTGTTTCCAGAGTGAGGTTACTACAGCTCTTGAATACTGCTGCCTGCTGTTTGACCACACACACAGCGGTGTTTGAAGACTGCTAGATCAGACCTGATCCCAGACTGCTCAGACTTTGTCATCCTCACCTCTGCTGGGTCAGGACGTCAACCTCTGTGCTGGGAAGATGGGTGTTGTGTTGCCTTTGGGACCTTGGCACCTGCCCTGTGTGGACATTCTCCTTAACCACTCCTGATGCCTCCCTCCCACCCAGGCTGGCCAGTTCCCTCCCAGGCCCTGTTTCTCAAGCCCCTAGGCTGCACAGTCACAGGGGTAGGCTCTGACTTGCTGTCAGGCACAGTTTCCTGGAAGAAGGGGGTTAATAAACTACCTCATAAATGTGGAGCACACAGAACTCAGGGTGTGAGATTGTCTTTCTGCTGCGTCTCCTCTACTGGAGGTGGAGCTCCCATGGAGCAGACAGTGGTCCTGCTGCCTTTTTCAGTATTTTTCAAAAAGGTTTTTATTTTATTTATTTGAAAGAGTGATAAAGAAATATATCTTCTATCAGCTGATTCATTCTCCAAATGGCCACAGTGGGTCAGGCTGAAGCGAGGAGCCTGGAACTCCATCTGGGTGTCCACAAGAGTGGCAGAGGCCCAGGTACTGGAACCATCTTCTGCTGCCTTCACAGGTGCATTGGCAGGGAGCTGGATCAGAGCAGCTGGAATTTGAATCTGGACTCTGATGCGGGATGCTAACATCACAGATTTAACTTGTACTACCAAAGATGTCTGGAAAACAGTTGGTTATTTTTAGTGATTTAAAATACTTAAACACCACTGTAAACGTAAAATTATTTGTAATAGTTGATTTTGAGGTAAAGAACTCAGATTTAGAAATTACCGTTTCTGAGAGTGAGAGAATAAAGCCTGTCTCTCTCTCTCTTTTTTTTTTTTTTCCAAATTTATTTGAGGGGCCAGTGCTGTGGTGCAGTGGGTTAATGCCCTGGCCTGAAGTGCCGGCATCCCATATGGGCGCTGATTCTAGTCCTGGCTGCTCCTCTTCCGATCCAGCTCTCTGCTATGGCCTGGGAAAGCAGTAGAAGATGGCCCAAGTCCTTGGGCCCCTGCACACATGTGGGAGACCTGGAAGAAGCTCCTGGCTCCTGGCTTCGGATTGGCGCAGCGCCGGCTGTTGCAGCCATCTGGGGAGTGAACCAGCAGATGGAAGACCTCTCTCTCTGTCTGTACTTCTCTCTGTAACTCTGTCTTTCAAGTAAATAAAATAAATCTTTAAAAAAATTTTGAGAGGTAGAGTTATAGAGATAGAGGGAGCGACAGAGAGAAAAGTTTTCCATCTGCTGGTTCATTCCCCAAATGGCCACAACAGCTGGAGCTGGGCCGATCTGAAGCCAGGAGCTTCCTCCCATGTGGGTGCAGGGGTCCATGCACCTGGGCCATCCTCCACTGCTTTCCTAGGCCATAAGCAGAGATTTGGATTGGAAGAGGAGCAGCTGGGACATGAACTGGCACCTATAGGGGATGCTGGAGCCACAGTGGGAAGCTTAGCCTATCATGCCACAGCGCCAGCCCCTATTTTTTTTTTTTAACTATACTTACCTATTTTAGCTGATATATGATGTTTTTAGATTTAAAGATAAAGCGGCATTCTTTGTATTCTAAGAAATAGAACACTGGTTGACTAATTGAATTTTTCTTATAAAGTAAAATATTTTAATTGAAATATTGACCAAAAAAATCCAGGAAGTCATTTTTCCTTTCAATATGCATCTTTGTAAATTTTGGTTTGCTTCTCAGTGAGAATTCATTATAGCCAACTTCCCTGTAAAATTTGTTATAGACTTTAAAGTTGAGTGAGAAATGAGATAACTTTGCAATGATGTCCAGTAAAATTTCCAAGGTGATAGAAATGTTCTGTGTCGGTCTGTGATCTCCGGTTTATGTATTAGCTATTGATCACATGTGACTGCTGAGTGCTTGGTCTTAATTGTGAGCTTAGTTTAGTTTGGATTTTCATTGAATATAGCTACACATTGGACAGCAGTTCTAGAAATTTAAAGTAAAGGGCATATATTCTTATCCTGTCAGATTATCTGGAGAGTAAATTTGCCATTTAAAAATTTATTTATTTTTATTTTTCATATACTTAAAAAACAGAGTTACACACAGAGGCACCTTCTGTCTGCTGGTTCACTCTCTAAATGCCCATAACAGCCAGGGCTGAAGTCAGAAGCCCAAAACTCCATCCAGCTCTGCCACATGGGTGGTAGGGGCCTAAGCATTTGAGCCATCATCTGCGGCCTCCCAGGATGCATTAGCTGGAAGCTGAATTAGAAATGGAGTAGCCAGGACTCAGACTGGCTCTCTGATATGAGATGCAGGTGTTGCAGGTGGAAGCTTAATCCACTGCACAACAATGGTGGGAACGTTGGCACAGCCCAATTTGCCATTCTTAACTGTATCACCTGAGTTTATGTAAAATTCTGTTCTCTAAAATGCCGTATCTGTGTGGAAACATAAAACCTGCCCGGACTTCAGTTGCATGAATGAGGATGGCATCCACAGGAGAGACATTCATGGTCTGGGACTTGAAGCACTGTAGGAGCACATGTTTGCTTTCTGGTATATTTTTGGCACTTATCAGAGGCCTCACCTCCCTGCTTCCTCCTGGGTGCTGTGGAAGTCTGTGGCGGTGTGGATATGGCCTACTGCAAGTCATTGGCAGTTTTCATTGCTCAAAAGTCAGCTCATTTAGAGCCAGAACCCATGGTGGTCCCGACATTGTGAGACAGAAAAAGTGAGCACTTACTTTAGGGGGACCACGTGCAGCTCCTGTTGCCCCGATGCCGAAGGCCTCAGGAGTGTGAGGGCTAGTAGCCAGTGAGTGATGGTTAATACTTGGTATTTATTTATTTATTTATTTATTAAAGATTTATTTATTTATTTGAAAGTCAGAGTCACACAGAGAGGGGAGAGGCAGAGAGAGAGAGAGAGAGAGAGAGAGGTTCCCCAATTGGCCGCAATGGCCAGAGATGCGCTGATCTGAAGCCAGGAGCCAGGAGCTTCCTCCGGGTCTCCCACATGGGTAGAGGGGCCCAAGGACTTGGGCCATCTTCTACTGCTATCGCAGGCCACAGCAGAGCTGGATCAAAAGTGAAGTGGCCGGCGCCGCGGCTCACTAGGCTAATCCTCCGCCTAGCGGCGCCGGCACACCGGGTTCTAGTCCCGGTTGGGGCGCCGGATTCTGTCCCGGTTGCCCCTCTTCCAGGCCAGCCCTCTGCTGTGGCCAGGGAGTGCAGTGGAGGATGGCCCAGGTGCTTGGGCCCTGCACCCCATGGGAGACCAGGAAAAGCACCTGGCTCCTGGCTCCTGGCTCCTGCCATCGGATCAGCGCGGTGCGCCGGCCGCAGCGCACCGGCCGCGGCGGCCATTGGAGGGTGAACCAACGGCAAAGGAAGACCTTTCTCTCTGTCTCTCTCTCTCTCACTGTCCACTCTGCCTGTCAAAAAAAAAAAAAAAAAAAGTGAAGTATCTGGTCTCGAACCAGTGCCCATATGGGATGCCAGTGCTTCAGGCCAGGGCATTAACTAGCTGTACCACAGTACTGGCCCCCATTTATTTATTTTTAAATCCCTGTTTGACATACCTACTTTGAAGAAACTATTTTGAGGGTTGGTGTTGTGGCACAGTGGGTTAACTCACCACCTGCAACGCCGGCATCCCATATCCGTGATGATTTGAGTCTCAGCTGCTCCACTTCCGGTCCAGCTCCATGATAATGGCCTGGGAAAGCAGTGGAAGATGGCCCAAGTACCTGGGCCCCTGCATCCCCTTGGGAGACCCAAAAGAAGCTTTTGGCTCCTGCCTTCTGCCTGGCCCAGCCCTGGCCATCTGGATAGTGAACCAGTGGATGGGAGAGCTCTCTATCTCTCCGCCCCTGCCCTAACTCAGACTTAGAAAAAAAAATAAAAAAATAAACTATTTTGATTTTTCTGAAGGGGACAGTACTTTCTTCTCTCTTCCTCCTTCCCACTCTTTTTCTCTTCTGTTTTTCCTTCTTCCCCTCCCTTCTTTCCAATCAGTATCAGAAGGTGGTCAGCTGGCTTTATGTATTTTAAAGTAAGGGAATCTTTGTACTTGACAAGAATGGCAAGTTAATTTGCAGTCTAGATGGAATCATAGGCTACTGACGAGGTGCTTTAATCTGACTTCCCACAGAGCTGTTGGAGCTGTGTGCTGAGCAGTAGATCCTGGCACTTTTTGACCATGTGGATTCTTGGGTAGTTTTCCTTCAAGTTTTCAGCTTCTGTACAAACATGTGCTTTGAAGTGTGCTGTTCTGATCTCATGTCTGATGTTTGCTGTCCCCTTCTGTTGCAGGTTGCACAGAGCATTGAGGATCACCATCAGGAGGTGATAGGCTTCTGCAGAGAGAATGGCTTCCACGGCCTGGTGGCATACGACTCTGACTACGCCCTGTGCAACATCCCTTGTTACTTCAGCGCCCATGCTCTCAAACTGAGCCGCAACGGGAAGAGCCTCACCACAAGCCAGTACCTGATGCATGAGGTTGCCAAGCAGCTGGACCTGAATCCAAACCGTTTTCCTGTTTTTGCTGCTCTGCTAGGTAGGTGGGGCAGCGTGAAACCTCATCTTATTTTATAGAGGATGTCTACACTGTGAACACATCGATCTTTCAACTTGTTCAGTTTTGAGATGTGTGCCTTACATTTAAAAGAACCAAGGAATGGGCTCTTAGCATTTCTTCCCATTGCTTTTGATGTAGCTGATAATGTACTGCTTTTGTCCTTCAGTGTGTTTATGTATTGTTCTGTTCTGGTTGAAAAACTAATTTTGTGAATAAACTTCTTTAAAGTTTTAGAAAAATAATATTTCTAAATCACAGATGTTTACACATGCTCACTAAGATAATCAGACATTTAAACCTTTGCCATAAACTGTGTTTTTAATAGAAGCAGACATACTGTTAGCACTGTTAGATTTTCCCTCATTTTCAGGACCTTCACTATTTTAAAAGAAAAACAGCAACAAAAAAAATCATCTTCCCTTGTTTCCGTCACCTACCCTTTTAGTAAATGTATAAATGTCTTTAAAAATTCCCTTGTGGGTAGGTGTTTGGTGCAGCAGTTAAGGCTTCCCGTTGGATACCTGCATCCCATATCAGCGTAGTGCTGGGCTGAGTCCTGACTCCTTTGCTGCTAATCCAGCTTTAGTAGCAGATGATAGTGCCAGTGCTTGGGCTCCAGCCACCCATGTGGGAAACTAGGATGGAGGTGCTGGCTCCTGGCATAAGCTTGGCCCAACCCTGGCTGTTGCAGGCATTTGGGGGAGTGAACCAGCAGATGGAAGATATTTTTCTCTGTGTTTCTCCCTCTCTCTCTGTCACTTTGCCTTTCAAATAAATCTTTAAAAAGTTTTTTTTTTTCAAGACGTAATTTATTCATCTGTTGTTTTGTATCTGTCAGCTACTTTTTCTTGTGTGCTAAGTGTCTCAGTCTTGCTTTGATTTGCTGAGAGTTGGTAAGAATTGTGTCCAAATAGAGGTGTGTTCTAATCACTGCTGTGTTTAGAATCCTGGTTCTGATGGGATAAGGGCTGTTGGTGATTCAGAGTTCTGGAAGCTGTGTGGTTTCCACTGAAACTATTGCCTGGTTCTGTTGTATCCCACAGAGATCAGCAGCTCCATCCATCCTGCTTAAGAAGAGAATTATATTGTGGGCTATTTTTGAAATCCCTGGTTACTAGAAAGATTGTTATACATATTCCAAAATAGCTTATATAGTTAGAAATTTTACTGAAGGAGTCACAATATTGTGTGTTTTATTCTTTTTTTTTTTTTTTTTTTTTTTTTTTTTTTTTTTTTTTTTTTTTTTTACAGGCAGAGTGGATAGTGAGAGAGAGAGACGCAGAGAGAAAGGTCTTCCTTTGCCGTTGGTTCACCCTCCAATGGCCGCCGCTGCAGCCGGCGCACCGCGCTGATCCTGGCAGGAGCCGGGAGCCAGGTGCTTTTCCTGGTCTCCCATGGGGTGCAGGGCCCAAGCACCTGGGCCATCCTCCACTGCACTCCCTGGCCATAGCAGAGAGCTGGCCTGGAAGAGGGGCAACCGGGACAGAATCCGGCGCCCCAACCGGGACTAGAACCCGGTGTGCCGGCGCCGCAAGGTGGAGGATTAGCCTATTGAGCCACGGCGCCGGCTCTGTGTTTTATTCTTGTGGTAGCATTTTAAATTATATAACAATGAACAAAATTCTAATTTTACAACTTGTTTTTGTATCTAATCTCAAATTCTTAGGAAATTTGGGGGTTTGGAAGACTAAGACTAATCTTATATTTTCCAAATATTAATATATAAAAAAGTATTTCCTATGTTGAAATTGGTTAACATATGCAAAGCTCCACATTTGCATTAGTACTAGGCAGCTATAGCTTGGCAGATAATTGACTTTCATTGAGTATGAAAATTGCATACTCTTCGAATATGGATGTTTGAGCTGATTTGAAATATAGAAAAATATCTTATTTAAGAAACATTACATGTATTTCTTAGGCGATAATGCCAACTCATACTTTTCTAGCTAATTGCTTTGTGGAAATTTGAAGTAGATGAAAAGTACAATCAGTTGTAATTTGTCATCAGATTACTTTAAGGCTTGGTATCTCTTCAAAAAAAGTTTGTGCCAATTATAAGTAAACTTTTAGCTGGGTGAATTTTTTATTTTAGTTTTGAAAGTTTCAGTGTCTTCAAATATCAAAGCTTATTTTTTCTCTCCTTCTGTAATGTAAAGTATAACTGTAATTTTGTTTAGGAAAGTTTTGTGAAATAATAAAGGTACTTCAGAAATCTTGTAGAAAAATGGAATTAAAAGATAAATTTATTTTGGTGCAAGAAGTTTTTCATTAGTTTGCATTTTTCATGAACTTTTTGAAGTTCTCTTGTATTCATTTGTGTATTTGACCCATTTCCAGAGACTACTTGTATTACTGATGTTGGAATTGACTTTGTAGTTTTTCACACTGATGATTCAAAGATAATCTCTGGGCTGGCGCCACAGCTCACTTGGCTAATCCTCCGTCTGCGGCGCCGGCACCCTGGGTTCTAGTCCCGGTTGGGGTGCCGGATTCTGTCCCGGTTGTTCCTCTTCCAGGCCAGCTCTCTGCTGTGGCCCGGGAGTGCAGTGGAGGATGGCCCAAGTGCTTGGGCCCTGCACCCCATGGGAGACCAGGAGGAAGCACCTGGCTCCTGGCTTCGGATCAGCGCAGCACGCCGGCTTTAGTGGCCATTTGGGGGGTGAACCAATGGAAAAAGGAAGACCTTTCTTTCTCTCTCTCTCTCTCTCACTCACTGTCTAACTCTTCCTGTCCAAAAAAAAAAGATAATCTCTGACACTTCAGACTTGACAGTAAAATTCTGTGCAGTCCATTGGGGGAAAACCACGGAAAGCACAACAGTGCTGGACATGTGGGCCAAGCCTTGCTCATTGTGTGTGCTGGTAGTTTAGGAGCTCTGTGCTGTGTGTTGCTGTGTTTGGCATAATATATGAAGAGTTGCAGATGATCTTGCCTTGTTTCTGTTATCAACTAATTAATGAATTTGCTATCTTAATGTGGATATGATTAAATCACATTATGTTTAAAGACCACAGGAGTTATTTAAGAAGTTATACTGCTTTTAAATTGTTTTCAGAGAACTAACGTACTAAAGATGTTAGTGTATCAGGCATTCAGGCAGTACCATGAGAGTGGAGTATTCCTCTCAAAATGTAGTTTCTGCATTGAAGGCATTTGTAGACCGTGCACAGTACAGGTGATGAGGTAGCACAGCATGACTGTTATTGTGGGATGTGCTTTGTCAGATTGTAAAGGAAATTAGAGGAGCAGGTATTAATCCTTTTACAGTCAACAGTCACTGTAATGTTTAATCTTGCTAAGATTTTATAATCATGCAGATTCTACCTTTAGTTGTTGAACCTAGTTCACATAATTTTGAACCGCACTTGTTGCATGAATAAATGAAAACAGTTTGGTCAGTATTTGGCATCCTGGCATTACCACACCTGTTTGCAAACTGGTATTTACTGTTAATACTGCGCTGGGAAGTTGCTGAGGTTGGAGGCACTGTGCAGCTCTCATTTTGGATGCTGTTGGGACCACACTGGGAATCGGGTAGAACTCTAGGCTGCCTTGCGGATTGTCCCTGCTTGTGTTGCTCTCTGTTAATACATGAAAGTTGTTGTGGTATATAGGGATCATCAGGTTGCCTGTATCACTGTGATGCTTGCTTTTACGTCACCTACTTTTGTGTTTCAGGAAATCACATTCTACCTGATGAGGATCTGGCGTCGTTTCACTGGAGTCTGCTAGGTCCAGAACATCCACTAGCCTCACTAAAGGTACAGACTTCACCTCCCCTCCAGTCACATAGATCAGCATCTTTCAGTAGAGTTTGGTAAATTTTATAGCTTTCTCACTAATTTTGTAACAATCATAAAATAATCTAATTTAGGCTTACATGCTTTTTGGGTGATAGAGGACCTAAATTCATTAGAAAAACCTCCATTTGTACTGTTTTATTAAACATAAGTGGTTTTCTTATCTTTCTCCCTTTTAATCCCCTTCCTTTCTGTGATAGTAAAGAACATCAAAGAAGCACTCACCTTGATTCTCTGAAGTGGGACGGTTCATGTTGTTGTGAGTGTAGCAGTAGTGAGTGAGTTTGGGATGAGCCCCCAGGAAATTCCGGTATACAGACACACTCCTATGTGCAGGACAACAGTGGGATATGTCATGACGTACCCTTCCCCTAAGTGGAAAATACTGTAAGTTGGGGTTCATCTGTACTTGTTGGTGGTTCCTGTGACCTTGGCGGTCACTTGTTGGGTGCAAAGTGCCCTTGGTGACAGGGAATCAGGGAAGAGGGGCTCATGTCTGCTCTTAGCTCTGCAACTGCGAGAGAAGGTTTGAGCAAAGACTTCTGGAGGCAGACTGCCCTGCAAGATTCTCACTTCTGTCAGAAGTAACCTTCTCTACAAACAACTTTAACTGGCGGTTAGTTTCCAGTTAGAAGTTTTCTGCCCACATTTTAATTCACACTCATAATTCCTGAATATGCAAGCAGATGTTCTTTCCCACTTCTGACTGCCCTTGGCCGTAGTGCCTCTCCTGTATGTTTTTAGGAATGAAGTGATGGGTCTATGAAGCCAGCAACTGTGCTCATCAGCACTGTTGAACACTGGTTTATATGCACAGACATGGGTAGAAGCTCACTTCTCCAGAAGGGTCATTTTCTCTTGAAGAGCAGGGTGGGAAACTTGCAAGATCTCAAGCCTGAGTGTATTTAGTCTAGAAGTGTAGTCTGACAAAAGGGACAAGGGTGCACAATGAAATGTCCTTAAGAGCTGTGTATGGTGGTAGCAGGGTGTGGGTGGTCATAGACATGTAGCGAAACAGGTTAACCGTCACTTTGGTTGCCTCACATCTCATATTAGAGTGCCTGGTTCAAGTCCTGGTTACTTCACACACACTGGTTACTTCCTTCTGATGTACCTGGGAGGCAGTGTATGATGATCCAAGTACCTGGGTCCCTGCCACCCTTGTGGGAGACCCTGATAGGGTTTCTAACTTCTGGCTTTGGCTTGGCCTACCCCTGGCTGTTTTAAGCATTTGGGTTGCGAACAGAAGAAGGATCTGTCTCCTTCCATGTCTGTCACTTCGGCTTTCAAATAAATCTTTAGAAAAGAAAAGGAGAAGCTGGTGCTGTGGCATAGTGGGCTAAGCCTCTGCCTGTGGCACCAGCATCCCATGTAGGTGCCAGTTCATGTCCTGGCTGCTCCTCTTCCAATCCAGCTCTCTGCTATGGCCTGGGAAAGCAGTGGAAGATGGCCCAAATATTTGGGTCCCTGTACCCTCTTGGGGGACCCCGAGGAAGCTCCTGGCTTTGGATTGGCCCAGTTCTGGCAGTTGTGGCCATTTAGGGAGTGATCAAGTGGATGGAACACCTTTCTTTCTGTCTCTCCCTCTCTGTCGCTGTGGCTCTGCCTTTCATATAAATAGATAAAATCTTTAAAAAGAAAGGAAAATAACATGTAAATCCAGCATACTGTGTTTAAAAAGGAATTAATAAAAATCAGGAGAAAATTTCATTTTGTTACCATCTAATGTAAATCACAAATTTCCATGGATAGGAAATCAGGCATCAGTAGTCCATCGGTTGCCTCTGTATGGTGGCAGCACAGTGACTTTATTTACTTGTTTTGTATATGAGCAGCCCTCTTAGACTCATTTATTTATTTTTTTAAAGATTTATTTTATTTATATGAAAGACAGAGTTGCAGAGAGAAAGGTAGAGCCAGAGAGAGAGAGGTCTTCCATTCCATTGGTTCACTCCCCAAATGACCTCAACGGCCAGAGCTGAGCTGATTCGGAGACAAGAGCTTCTTCTGGGTCTCCCACGCGGGTGCAGGGACCCAAGGACTTGGGCCATCTTCTATTGCTTCCCAGGCCGTAGCAGAGAGCTGGATCGGAAGAGGAGCAGCTGGGACTTGAACCAGCGCCCATATGGGATGCCAGTGCTGCTGTCTGGGACTTTAACCTGTTGTTCCACAGTGCCGGTCCCTTAGACTCACTTTAAAAAAGTTATTATTTGAGAGGTAGATACAGAGTGAACACTCCCATCCACTGGTTTATTCCACAAATGCCAACAAGGGTCGGGGGCAATAGAGATGGGAGCTGATAATCCAAATCTCCCCAATGTGTGGTAGGAGCCCAGTTACTTAAATCATCACTGCTGCCTCTGGTGTGTGCATTAGCTGGCAGCTGGAGTCAGGAGTGGAGCCAGGTAGAGAACTCTGGCACTTTGATGTGGAATGTGTGTCTTAACCTCTTAGCCCAAATGTATGCCCCTAAGCCCATTTTCTTTAGCATGTCTTTACCTACTTCACCACTGCATCATATCTGCTCACTGTGAGTATGCCTCTCAACTCCTCTCGTCAGGTGGATCAGCAAGAAGCTGTCTACACCTCTGATGACATGAAAAGAACTGTGTGTCTCCTGTAGGGTGGTGAGCACAGAAAACCTGCAGTGCCCAGGGAGAATAGCAGGGGTGATGAGATCATTGGATAACACCTGAAACTGTGTTTTGTGCTACCTTGTTAATCAGTAGGTTGTGCTTAGTAGGAGATTATGAATGCAGTGCTGAGCACACTCGTGGCCTAGAATTGCAAGAAAGCAACTGGAAATAGGAATGATTTGGCTCCTCTAGCTTTATACATATCCACACTTCACAGTCAATATTGAGGTGCTAGCAAAAGGTGGGCATCAAGTTTATTACATTTAGAAGTCAAAAATATTTCATTTAGGACAGTGGGGCCCATTTCATTTAACATGTAAAATTCTAGGTTGAGGGGGGCAGCTTTGAAGACAGGGTCTACTCTCTAGTGAAAGGAAGAATATTGGGATTGTGTGTCAGTCCTTCTGCTGCCAGTGGGAAGTGGGGCTGCTTTGTGAGCCAGTGGGCTGGTAACAGGGTGTGTAGGGCCGCACACTGGCTGGGGGCCCAGTCCTGAGGCTGTGTTTTCCTTACTTTGCTTTAGGAAACTCAATCTGTTTTGTTTATAGGGACTTAGGAGAATGTTCTGCACATCTGTAATAGTTGAACTGTGCTCCTTTGATGCCTCGTTTCCAAATAATGGGGAGGGCTTCACTTATTTAAACTTTTTTCTGGTGAAAGTATTTCAAAAAGGATCATACTTACTAGCAAAATGGATGAAGCATTGTTACAATGTGTTTGTGACCCTGAGTTAGTGAAGATATAGTATGGCATCTATGAGAATGGAGAATGGAGAACGGGCCTGTGTGTGCTGACCTTTGGAAGAGGCTTCCAGTTCCTGTCTTGCCTGGGCTACCCTGCCCCTTCAGTTGGTCTGTGAGAGATGGGAAAGGCCTTGGGCAGCCTAGTGCTCTCCTAGAAAGCTGAGCAGGTGGAGCACAGGCTTTAGAGTCCACGGCCTGAGCTTTGCCTGTTCGTGCCTCCTCTGTGCTCTGGTCACTGTCTGGGTATGCCCCTACATAGCCTGGTGTAGCTATGAGCCCGCAGGTCTGTTGGGTATAGGCAGATGCCAGATGAGTGGTTTTAGAAATATGCTTTTGGAATTCCTTCCTTCCTTCCTTCCTTCCTTCCTTCCTTCCTCCCTCCCTCCCTCCCTCCCTCCCTCCCTCCCTCCCTCCCTCCCTCCCTCCCTCCCTCCCTCCCTCCCTCCCTCCCTCTCTCTCTCTCTCTCTCTCTCTTCTTTCTTTCTTTCTTTCTTTCTTTCTTTCTTTCTTTCTTTCTTTCTTTCTTTCTTTCTCAGGCAGAGTGGACAGTGAGAGAGAGAGACAGAGAGAAAGGTCTTCCTTTTCCGTTGGTTCACCCCACCAAGTAGCTTCTGTGGCTGGTGCACCGTGCTGGTCCGAAGCCAGGAGCCAGGTGCTTCCTCCTGGTCTACCATGGGGTGCAGGGCCCAAGCACTTGGGCCATCCTCCACTACCTTCCCGGGCCACAGCAGAGAGCTGGACTGGAAGAGGAGCAACGGGACTGGAAGAGGAGCAACCGGGACAGAATCCGGTGCCTTGTCTGGGACTAGAACCCGGTGTGCCGGCAGCGCAGGTGGAGGATTAGCCTAGTGAGCCGCGGCACTGGCCAAATTTTTTTTTTAAGATTTATTTATTAGAAAGGCAGAGTTAAAAGAGATTTTCCATCTGCTGGTTCACTCCCCAAATGGTTGCATCAACTAGGGCTGAGCCAGGCAGAAGCCAGGAGCCTGGAAATCCATCCTGGTCTCCCAGGTGGGTGTCAGGGACCCAAACACTCGGGCTGTATTCTGCTTTCCAAGGTGCATTAACAGGGAGCTGGATTAGAGCTGGAGCATGGCTGGCACTGTGGTGTAGCAGGTAAAGCTGCTGACTGTAGTGCCAGCATCCCATGTGGGCGCCGTTTCAGTCCTGGCTGCTCCATTTCTGCTCCAGCTCTCTGCTGTGGCCTGGGAGAGCAGTGGAAGATGGCCCAAGTCCTTGGGCCCCTGTACCCACATGGCTTCGGATCAGCACAGCTCCAGCTGTTGCGGCCAATTGGGAGGTGAACTAGCAGATGGAAGACCTCTCTCTCTCTCTCTGCCTCTCCTTATCTCTGTAATTCTGACTTTCAAATAAATAAATAAATCTTTAAAAAAAGACCATAGCAGAAATAAATAAGGGAGAATCTTAAGCAATATTAAAATTAATAAAACGAAGAGCTAGTTCTTTGAAAAGAAAAAAACAACTGGAGCAGCTGGGACTTGAACCAGCTTACAGTACCAGATGCCAGCGTTGCGGACTGCGGCTTAACTCTGCCACAACGTTGGCCCCTGTTTTAATTTTTTAAGGAAATGTTTCTGTAGGCCTTTGCTGGGCTTCAGTTGTATTTTACATGTTACCTTCTGTTGCCTCTGGTTTTTCTGAAGCTCGAGTTTTTGGATTGGTTTTCTTAATACACCTTATATTTGGTATACTGTTTATGTGGTATCATTAGTTACAGGACATCTGTTCATCAAATGTTTTTATGTGTTCCTAAAGTTGTGTTCCTTAGTTTCCTGTGTTTTGAGATTCTGTCCCTAGGGGTTGTTAGTGATCAGGTTTCCCGGCCACGGAGCCCCTTGTGCTGCTACGAGCGGATACGTAGCCTGCGGGCCTATGTCTGTGCTCGTACTCCCCAGCCACCCTCTCCTCCACAGCCCCTCCCTGTGCTTCTCTGGAGCCTACTTTTTCCCCAGGAGTTCCCTCTGGCACTGGCATTTCTTCCTTTTTGGTTTGAATATCTTTATCTTGCACTTGGGTTAGTTTCTTCCTTTACCCGCTTATCTTCTTGGAGGCCATTGACCATCTTCAACCACAAGACACTGAGAATACTTGCAGAAAGTGTCCATTAGAGATGTATGGCAGTGGAGTCTGGTTCTGAGAGGAGTGAGGATGCTCTGTGTCAGGTCTCTAGGACGTGGAGCAGACAACAGGCAGCAGTCAGGCGCTGGGCTTGCCAAGACTGTGTTGCTTCCACAGGGAGACGTACAACACAGCGCACAGCAGCCAGTGTGTTGTAGCTCAGTGTCCTTCAGGACAAAGAAGTCTGACTAGCCCTCCCTGGGCTTCCAGATGACTGCTCTGATACTGGACACCGGTGGCCCAGTGTCACCAGTCTGCGGCCCTCGGGCCCACGATGCCTGACCTCTTCCATGGAGCTCTGGCTGGGCAACCCTGTGGGTCACATGTGCCACTTGGTGCCAGCTGCCCAGAGAGTCTGCCACATGAAGAGCATATAAAGCTTTATATTATGCTGTATGTTCTCTGTACATGTACGGGAGATAGACTGACTACCAGCAGGTAACCATTACCTAGATTGCTATTTGATTCTCCAGAATTTAAAAAAAAAAAGTACATCCTGGCTGGCCCCGCGGCTCACTAGGCTAATCCTCCGCCTTGTGGCGCTGGCACACCGAGTTCTAGTCCCGGTCGGGGCGCCGGATTTTGTCCCGGTTGCCCCTCTTCCAGGCCAGCTCTCTGCTGTGGCCAGGGAGTGCAGTGGAGGATGGCCCAAGTACTTGGGCCCTGCATCCCATGGGAGACCAGGAGAAGTACCTGGCTCCTGCCATTGGATTGGCACGGTGCGCCGGCCGCAGCGCGCTGGCCGCGGCGGCCATTGGAGGGTGAACCAATGGCAAAAGGAAGACCTTTCTCTCTCTCTCTCTCTCTCTCTCTCTCTCTCTCTCTCTCTCTCTCTCTCTTACTGTCCACTCTGCCTGTCAAAAAAAAGTACATCCTGCAAATCTTTGTCATGATAACCATCATCATCATCATCATCATCATCATCATCATGCATGTCTGCCTGCTGTGTGTTCTTTCTGGTTAATAGATTCACTGTACTGAGTTTAAGCTTTTGGGTCTTGAAAACCTGCATGTAAGGAGAAGCTGCTAATTTTTAAATTATGTGGAATTGTTAGATGGAATGATTTTGAATACAAGACTGAACTCAGTATTTTCTGCTGCTTTATGTCTTCAGTGAGAACTTCCTTCTCTGTTCCCTGTTCATTTTAAAATAAAGGTGGAAAGCATGAAGTTCTAAGGGATCTGCTGGAGTCTGTAGGGAGCAGGACTAGTGTTTCTGTCTGTTTCAGTCCCGGCACCAGGGGCCAGGTGCTGGGAAGAGACTGTACTCCTTACTTGTCACATCATTCCTTTAGCTTGGCTCCCCTGTGCAGTGAGGGGATTGCCAGGCAGTGGGAATAGGGGTAAGGCCAGCAGAGCGGGCTGCACAGCCTGAGTGGTCTGAGAAACCAGTGCTTCTCATGGCCTGGGGAGATTGAGAGTGAGTGGGCCACAGGAGGCTCAGCATTGCTTCTGTAAATAACAGTGTAGAGGTAGGTATTTGGTCTAGTGGTCAAGACACCTGCGTCCCTTATTGGAGTACCTGGGTTGGATTGCTGGCTCTACCCTTGATTCCATCTCCCTGCTACCGCAGACCCTGGGAACGAGTGGGGATGGCTCAAGTAGTTGGATCCCTGCCACTCATCTGGGAGACATGAATTGAATTCCTGGCTCCTGACTTTAGTCCCTAGCTCATGGCTGTTGCAGGCATTTTGGGAGTAAACCAGCAAAAGGGAGCCCTCTATATCTGTCTCTCTAAATATATATTTAAAAAAAAAAAAAAAACAGTGTAAATAGTTTGTAATTCATTTCCTACCTGATGAGTCCTTGGCCTCAACCTTCTTGTTGCTTCCTGCAAGGACTCTGGCCTCACTGTGAACGTAATGACGGTGCTTGGTGCTGCTTCCTGATCCTCACCTGATACCACCTCCTCTGCCTGGGCAGATGACACAGACCCTGGTGTCATCTTCTGGTGAATATTAGAGGCTCCAGGACAGCCACCAGCCTGGGGAATGTCACCCTTTACTGATGTTAGTCCCTGTGTGCCCACAATCCGGCTTACCTGAATGTGTCTTTCTCTCCATCTCTCCCTCTCCCTCTTTAGTATTTATTTATTTGAGAGGTAGAATGACAGAAAATAGAGATCTTATCTCTGCTGGTTCATTCCCCAAATGTCTGGGCCAGGCTGAAGCCAAGAGCCTAGAACTCCATTCAGGTCTCCCACATGGGTGGCAGAGTCCCAAGTACTTGCTATCTTCTGCTGCTTTCCCAGGTGCATTAGCAGAGAACTGGATCAGAAGTGGAGCAGCCAGAACTAAACTGGTGCTCAGATGGGATGCTGGCATCACAGGTGGTGGCTTAATCCACTGTACCACAATGCTGACCCCATTTTCCCACCTTGAGGCTGGGGTGTTTCTGGAATTCTTTTTTTTTTTTTTTTTTAATTTTTAAAGATTTATTTATTTGAAAGGCAAAGTTACAGCGAGCAGAGAGAAAGAGAGAGAGTTCTTCATCTGCTTATTCACTCCCCCAAAGGGCCACAGTGGCAGGAGCTGTGCAGATCCAAAGCCAAGAGCCAGGAGTTTCTTCCAGGTCTCCCACATGGGTACAGAGGCCCAAGGACTTGAGCCATCTTCTACTGTTTCCCTAGGCACATTAGCAGGGAGCTATATTGGAAGTGGAGCAGCTGGGACTTGAACCAGTACACATATTGGGATGCTGGCACCGCAGGCAGTAGCTTTACCCTCAATACCACAGCACTGGCCCCATTCCTGGCATTCCTGAACTCTTATCATGAACACACTTTGCAGGATAAGTACTTCTGGTATACCTCTGGTACACTGTCCTGTGAGCACCTTAGTCCTGTGTGCTTTTTCCCTTGCTTGCTTCTCAGCTTCAGTTTGTAAATATAGTTAGTTTTCTCCTGTGTTCCCCACCACCATCTGCCTGTCTCCCTGTTCTCACTACATCTGTCCCTGAAAGTTTAATCTCCCTCATTGGAGGCCTTGCTGTTGAGATTATTTTGATCAAGACTGCTGATGCCTCCATTGCCTAACCTTGAATGTGGTTGTCAGCCTTACCTTCTCCCTCCCTGTGGCTCTGCTGCCTGGCTCCCCACATTGGTGGTGTGTGTTGGTCCTTCTGACAAGTTCTTTTTGGAAGGAACTGTGGTTCTTACCCTCTTGGCAGGTCTTCATTGAAATGTCCACCAGTGCGTTCCATTTACACGTTCCACCCGCATGCTAAATTTGATGTTTTGATTAAATGTGTCATCATCCTTCCCCTCCCCCCCCCCACCCCAGTTATCTTCCTGTTTTGCACTTCCTAGGCTGTGATACCATTGCCCTGCAGTCATCAGGGTAGAATTGCAGTCATTTGATTTTCCCCACTCCTGGGTCTATTCTGACGATTCTTCTCCATACTCTGCCTCTGTTGCCACTCAGACTTGGACTTGAGCTGGAGCTTTGTGTCCTCCCTCTCTGTGACTGCCTCCTCCCTGTCTCCCTTGTGGCTAACATGGCTATCTATCTCCATCTGCCTTATCCCCTGCTTAGGGTCTCAGTGCCTCTCATCTATAGAGTGGTTTGAGTTTCATAAATCTGTTAAAAAACTAAAAAAAGATGAGGGACTACAGTTGTTGATTTCTAAGCTTTCTATATAAGAATATTAGAAGAGGGGACTGTGCACTGGTGTAGCTAGCAGGTAAAATTGCCGCCTGCAGTGCCAGCATCCCTTATGGGTGCCGGTTTGAGTCCCAACTGGTCTGCTTCTGATCCAGCTCTCTGCTATAGCCTAGGAAAGCAGTAGAGGATGGCCCAAGTCCTCAGGCTCCTGCACCCACTTGGGACACCTGCAAGAAGCTCCTGGCTCCTGGCTTCAGATCAGTGCAGCTCCGGCCTCTGTGGCCATCTGGAAGCGGGTGGAAGACCTCTCTCTCTCTAACTCTTTCAAATAAATAAATAAATCCTTTCAAATAAATAAATAAATCTTTCATATAAAAAAAGAATATTAGAAGAAAAAAGAATTGCCTATCTGCCATCTTTTCATTTAAAGAAAGCACATCCCAGAGTAAAAGGAAAGGACCAGCCCATAGTGGCCAAATGTGTTGAATTCACTCAGAGGCTCACCGGCAGGTCCGGCACAGGTGGTGGCTCCTATGGGTGGGGTGGGAATGGTGGTGTCTGTCCTCAGTGTGGTGGTGATGATAAGTGAGAGGCATGTGTTTAGAGAAGTTCGTGCACACAGTGCTCACTGAGCTGCTAGGACACAGCACAGCCTACCTCCAGGCAAGAAGGACCTCGGGGCACTGTGGGCTCATGGCACTTCTTCCTTAGGAGACCCTGCCACCTCCATAGGAGGGTGCCCAGATTCTCCTTTGGGCCCTTAGCCTGCAGAATGAGGTGAGGAACTTGTCCATTACAAGGTGCATCAGCCTGCAGAGCTGTGATCACTCTTAGTATTATTTGTGATTAGTTGCATTTGGGCAGCTTATTCATGGCTTTATTTGGGCAAATTACAGAAGGTACTTATATATCATGACTTTTTAAGAGTTTGGGAGGCATGACTGTTAGTGATTAACAATTATAGCATTAAGTATTTTCTTTCTCTTGGCTGTTTTAATAGCAAACGTTGGTCCTGCTCAAGGGCATGCTAAATAAAGCACAGATTATTGGAGCCTCTACCGTCTCCCCTCCCCTCAGTAGATCTGGGCTGAGGCCCAGCACTGCAAGGGTGACAGATTCTTAGAGACCACACCTTGAGCCCTGCCTACCACTGCTGGTACATCCAAGGAAGCGTTTCTCTCCCTGTCCTCCTGGGTCCAGCGTTTACCTCATCCTTTCAGCATCTTGCTGTCAGGGAACTTGGAGAGCCCTGGCATTCTGCTGTCTAGTGTGTGCCTCTCCCACAATGGAGTGTTGACTAAATCTAGTTTCCAGTTCAGTTCCCTGAAATTTTGCCAAGAGAGTTATTCATAATCCTTATACTTTAGTGTTCTGCGAGTGATGAAGTGGCCAGGTCTCCACCTCCATGTGCTATTTGGAGCTGCACACTGGTCTCAAAGCCATTCAGTCCTGGTTCCATATGCTGTGTTAATCAGCTTGTGAGAGCTGCAGGTACATGCTGCTGATGGGTGCTGAAGGTCCAGGTAGACACACACATGATGAGCATATGAAGGGTGATCTTATTGTTGGTGTCACTGTCTGGGTCTCTGTGCTATTTCTGTTGTTGCTGGGAAACTGATGCATATTCTTGTCTGTGCATTGCATCATGGTGACGAGGTGGTCTTCAGAGTTGATAAAGCATCAGTAATGCGCATGATGAGTCGCATTCACAAGATGCGGGTCACAGTCTTGGTGAGCACCAGGAAGGGTCTTCTATTTCTTGTTCTTTTCATGTAATAAAGCTTTACTTCAATGCTTAGATGCATTCAGCTAATCATGATAGTGGTACTACACTTTCCTGTCATATACAAATACTTCATATAAAACCTTTGAAAGGGTAGATACTAATAGCACTTTTAAAAAAATACTTATTTATTTATTTGGATGTTAGAGTTACACTGAGAAGGAGAGGCAGAGAGAGAGGTCTTCCATCTGCTGGTTCACTCCCCAGTTGGCTGCACTGGCTGGAGCTTCATACATCCGAAGCCAGGAGCCAGGAGCCAGGAGCTTCTTCCCAGTCTCCCACATGGGTGCAAGGGCCCATACACTAGGGCCATCTTCTGCTGCTAAAGCAGAGAGCCATAGCAGAGAACTGGATTGGAAGCAGAGCAGCTGGGATTTAAACCAGGGCCCATATGGGATGCTGGCACTGCAGGCTGTAGCTTTACCCAATATGCCACAGCGCCGGCCCCACAATAACACATTTTAAGGTGTCCTTTAAAAGTAAAATAAAATGCCAAAAAATTTGACATCCTTACAAGGATATAATTAGCAGTAAGAAAATGGATATATGACATAGTATTATTCAAACAAAGCAAATACACATCTGGTTTTATACTTTGTATATTTATTTTTAACTTGAAGACTTTGCTTCATTTCTTTTTTTTTAAGATATATTTATTTATTTGAAGTATAGAGTTATGCAGAGAAAAGGTGAGAGAGAGAGAGAGGTCTTCCATCTGATCCAAAGTCAGGAGCCTGGAGCTTCTTCTGAGTCTCCCACATGGGTGCAGGGGCCCAAGGACTTGGGCCATTTTCTGCTGCTTTCCCAGGCCATAGTAGAGAGCTGGATCAGGAAGTGGAGCAGCTGGGACTTGAACCGGCACCCATATGAGATGCTGGCACTGTAGGCAGCAGCTTTACCTGCTACACCCCAGGGCTATTCCCTTCATTTATCGAAGTTTCTAAATTTCTAACTTTTATTTAGATTTTCTAAACATGTGTAAAGAAAATATCTTTTTTTATTTTAGAGATAGTTTTGATTTTTCTTTAAAGGTTTATTTATTTATTTGAAAGGCAGAGTTAGAGAGAGAGAGAAAGAGATCGATCTTCCATCCACTGGTTCACTCCCCAAATGGCTGCAACGGCTGGAGCTGAACCAACCTGAAGCCAGGAACCAGGAGCTTCTTCTGGGTCTCCCACGTGGATGCAGGGGCCCAAGCACTTGGACCATCTTCTGCTGCTTTTCCAGACCATAGCAGAGAGCCGGTTCGGAAGTGGAGCATCCGTGTCCATATGGAATACTGGTGCCCCAGGCGGTGGCTTTATCCCCTATGCCACAACTCCAGCTCCAGATTATGTCTAGTTAATATCCTGTAAAGTAGAACACAGTCCAGCTGAATGTATCAATCGTCCTCTATTTAGATATCAGTTTTAGACAGCATTTTAAAATATCTTTTATAACCAGTTTACTAAAGTCAGAGTTCTTATTTAAGGAAATTTGGGAACACTGATTTATATTGAATTATTATCACTTTAAAAGTTGCTTTCCACAAACTTTATTTCGCACCGCCAGATGTAAGTAAAACATGCAATGCATTTACTGCTTCAGGAGTTCTGACAGCTGTGGCTTTAGTTTTCTGGGCATCCAGAAATTCAGATTTCTGATAATAAAAGAAAGATACCTAAATGGCTAAAAATCATATATTTTAAATTAGGTTAATGGAGAGGTTGAGGATTATTTAAAGAATAATTTGGGGCTGGCGCTGTGGTGTAGTGGGTAAAGCCGCTGCCTGCAGTGCTGGCATCCCATATGGACACTGGTTTAAGTCTTGACTGCTCCGCTTCCAGTTTAGCTCTCTGCTATGGCCTAGGAAAGCAGTAGATGGTGGTCTAAGTTCTTGGGCCCCTGCACCCATGTGGGAGATTCAGAGAAGGCTCCTGGCTCCTGGCTTTGGATTGGTGCAGCTCCAACCATTGTGGCCAATTGGAGAGTGAACCAGTGGATGGAAGATCGACCCCTCCGTCTCCCTCTCCCTCCCCCTCCCCCTCCCCCTCCCCCTCTGTGTAACACTGACTTTCAAATAAATAAATAAATCTTTATTAAAAAATAAGTAAAATATTATTATTTGCCTTTCACGAGCTGTATGCACTGGCATTGAGTTACATTGTGCACACAAACCTCCAGTAGAGTTTAACTGGGTCTTATATACTTTCCTGGGGTGAGGACACCTCATTTTTTGTGTTAAGAAACTGGTGTATATAAAGGTGTTTATCTAAATTTTGTAGCCAAACTAATGCTGAAGTTTTTTTCCTTGAAAATGCAGTACTGATAGGCATGGTTCTCCCTGTTCGTGTGGAAAAGGGAATCAGTGATGTGACAGATTAGGTTTCTTAACGGATGTGATTATGAGGTATTCTGCATAGAAAAACTGACTTAATTGTTATAAAGTAAAATGAAAAAAAAAATTTGAATGAGAATCTGCGTCCTTAAAAAGGGGAAATAGGGGTAGGCATTTGGCACAGCTGTTGCAGTGCTGCTGGGGACAGTCCTCTTATATTGGAGTGCCTGAATTCAAATCCCAGCTCTGTTTCCAGTTCCAGCTTCCTGCAGTGATAGCTCAAGTACTTGGGTCTCTGACTGAGTTTGGGGCTCTAGGCTTTGGCTTGGCACTTGCTGTTTGT
Organism: Oryctolagus cuniculus; assembly: GCF_051225735.1. Taxonomy (NCBI): domain Eukaryota; kingdom Metazoa; phylum Chordata; class Mammalia; order Lagomorpha; family Leporidae; genus Oryctolagus; species Oryctolagus cuniculus. Next base: position 145,602,527 of record NC_142867.1, on the reverse strand, counting down.
GGGCATTTGGAGAGTGGACCAGCCAATGGAAGATCTTTCTCTTTCTCTTTCTCTCTTTCTCTTTTTCTTTGCCTTTCAAATAAAGAATAAATTTTTAAAAACTTTAAGAAGGGAAAACTGTTAGCTAATATGAAAAATAAAACACTTAATTTGGAAAATGCTTGTTTTCTTTGTCTCTAAAACATAAATAGAATGGTCTGAGTGGGGTATTGAGATCACTTAGAATTTGGGGCAAAGTCTATTACAAAGATAGACATGGCTTGCTCACTGATACGGCCTTATGAAGGAAATGACTGATTAAAATGACACTTCACAGTTTTCATGAAGTCTAGTAATTTTTTAAGATTTTATTTATTTATTTAAAAGGCAAAGTTACAGTGAGAGAGAGGGAGAGAGAGAGAGAGAATATCTTTATCCAGTGGTGCAGTCCTCAAATGGCTGCAAGGCCAAGGCTGGGCCAGGCTGAAGCCAGGAGCCTAAAACTCCATTCAGGTCTTCCATGTGGGTGACCAGGGCCCAGGTACTTGGGGCTGTTTTCTGCTGCTCTCCTCAGTGTATTAGCAGGGAGCTGGTTCAGAACTGGAGCATCTGAACTTGAACTAGTGCTCATATGGGATGCAGTGTGGCAAGCAGGTGGGGCTTTAACAGCTGTGCCACAGGGCCAGCCCTCTACAATAAAATTTTGATGCATGGTATATCAGAAGTGTGGGTTTCCCCACATTCTGTGGGATACAGATCATGTAGTACAAGCAGACCTCAGAGACTGGACCTACAGGCTGGGGGGGGAGGGGGCTGGGGAGGGTTGCCACTTCACACCTGTGCCTTTTTAGTCCCACTGTTGAAAGATCCCTTCAGGTGATCCCTTTTCAAGGTATTTAGAAAAATTGTGAAAGAGTTTTTATCAATGTATTACATGAATTTTGATCGAATTGTTTGAGTACTAGCTTGACAAACATATAGCAGTTGGATGTAATATGGTGACATCATTTAATCAGATTCACAGCTACAGGAAAATACTTGATTTTTAGAACAGAACAAAGAATAAAATTATAAAATTAAAAGCCATGAAATATTAGCAGCTAATGAGCAAATAAATGACTAGCATCAGTCACTTTTTTTTTTCCTTCAAGAGCTTGGCAAGTGTTATTTGGGTTTCAAGTGTTAGGATATAGTTATTTTGTAGTTTCTTATTGTACCCCTTGAATAGCTGAAAAAATTGACCAAAGAATCAAGTCTTTTCTGTCTGGGGTGCCAGCAAGTGGTCATAGTGAAGGCTTTGTGTCAGTCCTTTAAAAAAAAGAAAAAGATTCATTTATTTATTTGAAAGTCAGTTACAAAGAAAGAGAGATTTTCCATCTGCTGGTTCACTCCCCAGATGGCTACAGTGGCTGGGGCTGGGTCAGGCCAAAGCCTGGAGCTTCATCTGGGTCTTTCACATGGGTAACAGGGGCCCAAACACTTGGGCCAACTTCTGTTAGTTTTCCTAGGCCATTGGCAGGGAGTTGGATCTGAAGTGGAGTGGTCAGGACACAAACTGGCACCTGCATGGAATGCTATTATCACAGGTGGTGGCTTTATCCTTTTGCCACCATGCCAGCGCCTTTTTGAGGACATGCACGCCTGGGGTTTCTGTGGACTTGTTGTGTTCTGGAATGTGGGAGCCATCCTGCACTCACCACTGTCTAGGTACGTCTCTGCCTCCAGCTGTGTCGGAAGTACTTGCATAGTGAATATGTCCAGGAGTGTGGCTGGCTGGCACCCATGCTACCAAACCAGTCTAGGGCTTGCAGCCTCATGCTGTTTTTTTTTTTTTTTTTTTTTTTTTTTAAAGATTTGTTTGAAAGGCGGAGTTACAGAGAGAGAAGCAGAGACAGAGAAGGAGGTCTTCTATCTGCTGGCCAGAATGGCTAGGGCTGGGTCAGGCTGAAACCAGGAGCCTGGAATTCCATCCGGGTCCTCCATGTGGCTGGCAGGGGCCAAGAACTTGGGCCATCTTCTGCTGCTTTCCCAGATGCATTAGCAAGGAGCTGGATCAGAAGTGGAGCACCTGGGACCTACAAATCAGATGCGAGTGTTGTAGGCAATGGCTTAACCTGCTGTGCCCCAGTGCAGAGGTCTTAAAAATACAAATTAAATTACAGGAGCTTATCATGAAACAGGAAATGTCTACTGCCTCATGGACTGTGATATGTCAAAGAGATGGAGCCTGTGCAGTAGGTTGCTAGGCATCTTTGTTCCGCAAGCACTTTCCATATTAGGCCTGTCACTGATGGAGGTTGTAGCACAAATTTTTTTCAGTATGGAGTGGCTAGAAGACTGGGGAAAGATGATGCCAAAAGTGGAAATCTCATTTAAGAGAATCTTTTTGCCTAGAGACAATCATCAATTTCCACCAAACATTGCCTATGTATTTAATTTTCTTTTCTGCAGGAAGAGGAATGCCTGAATCTCTGTCTTGTGCAGACCTAAATTTCTTTTTATTTTTAAACATTAATTTTATCTATTTGAATGGCAGCGTTAGAGAGAGGGAGAGACAGAGAGAGAAATCTTTGGCTCACTGGGCCAAACCAACGCCAAGAGCCAAGTGCTTCATCCGGTGCCCCATGTGGATGCAGGGGTTCAAGGACTTGGGCCATCTTCGGCTGCTTTTCTAGGGAGGAAAAAGCAGGGAGCTGGATCCGAAGTGGATCAGCAGGGACTTAAACCAGCACCCACATAGGATGCCTGCAGCTGAACCTGTTACGCCATAATGCAGGCCCCCTAAATTAATTTCTTTGCTTAGGAAGCAAGTAACTAACAACTGATAAAATTGCTACAGAGTCCCATGAAAAAGGCAACTGATCATGAACATTTGCTTTCTTTTTCTTAAAAATGACGAAAGAAAAAAGAGGAAGAAATGAAATTTTCATTACAGTATTTTTGTAGCCTGTTTGTGTTTTTGAGCAGAAAGGACAGTCTTCATTAACCCTCCTATGCAGTTATGGCTGTGATGAGATGAACCGAGGCTATTTTAGAATCCAGCACAGCCAATGACATGTTTTGTGAGTAAGCAAGTCTTGGTATAGTTTTCCCGGTTTAAAATATGTTGATAAATAGCTCTATCTATATGATACATGTACTTATGTAGTTATGTGTAAATATCAGAGCTCTTCAAAGAGTTCGTGGAAAATATATATTATGAGAACGAGGCTGGCGCCGTGGCTCAATAGGCTAATCCTCCGCCTATGGTGCCGGCACACCGGGTTCTAGTCCCGGTCGGGGTGCCGGATTCTGTCCCGGTTGCCCCTCTTCCAGGCCAGCTCTCTGCTGTGGCCAGGGAAGGCAGTGGAGGATGGCCCAAGTCCTTGGGCCCTGCACCCCATGGGAGACCAGGAGAAGCATCTGGCTCCTGCCTTTGGATCAGCGTGGTGCGCCGGCTGCAGCGCGCCAGCCGTGGCAGCCATTGGATGGTGAAGCAACAGCAAAAGGAAGACCTTTCTCTCTGTCTCTCTCTCTTTCACTATCCACTCTGCCTGTCAAAAAAAAAAAAAAAAAAAATTGTGGGTTTCAGGAATTTTTGCACCAAAATAAACTTTTAATTCCATTTCTAAGACCCTTTTGAAGTAGGGATCTTCAAAAAGTTTGTGGATAAATGGAATTAAAAGATAAAAATATAAATTTTATTATTTCTTGGCATTAGCTCTATTATGTTCAAGACACTTTTTTAAGTGATAATAACAAGCACTAGTTGGTATTAGAACAGAGAGTCCTGTGAATTTAGTCATGTCAATGCAGTGGTTTTTTTACATTATTAAATGAAGACATTAAGAAACAAGAATAAGAGGAACCAAATCAGGACTGCAGAGTGGGAATCTCATGACTTCCTGTTAAAACATTGCCTTTGTTTGGTATAGAGGCATGATGAACTTTGTCAAAGCACTCTGGTGTTCCGCCTAACAGTTAAGATGACTGCATCTCAGATTGCAGTGCCTGGGTTCAGTTCCTGACTCCAGGCCCTGACTGCAGCTTCCTGCAAATGTGGACCCTGATGGCTCAAGTGATTGGGCTCCTGCCACCCACATGGGAGGCTTGCATTGAGTTCCTGGCTCCTGGCTTTGTCCCTAGATAGCAGCTGTTGTAGTCATTTGGGAAGTCAACTAATAGAAGAGAGCTCTCTGTTTCTTAAAAAAAAAAGAAGAGGATTCAGAATAAGCAAATGTTATTTCCCTTTCGTTTGGAAAGTCAACAAGGAAAATGCTTTGAGTATCCCAAAAAACTGTTACCACAACCTTCTGCTTTGTCCCGGTCTGCTTTGAGTAGACCACTTTTACCTCTATGTGCTTTGTCTTCAGGACTGTACAGGTAAAGCCATGTTTCGTACCCTATTCCAATTATTGGAAGAAATACCTCAGAATCCTAATGATACTTTCAAAAAATTTCCATTGAAAGTTCTGATCTTTTCTGCAGTTGATCTGGGTGCAACAATTTTGGCATCCACTGAGCAGAAAGTTTGTTCTATTTGACTTTTTCATTCAAAATGATATAAGCTGAATCCAGCGTATATTGAGATACCCATGGTGTTGGCTGTTGTCTCTGTAGTTAATCATTAGTTCTCTTCAGTTAGGGTGTGAGTAAGATTAGCAGCTGATGTGGATGGTCTGCTGCTGAGGGCTTCAGCATCACCTTGTCTCTTAAAGAAGTTACCGATTTGTAAGCTGCTGGCTGGGGGAGCATTGTCCCATAAATGTCTGTAAAGCATCACCAGTTTCACTATTCTTTACCATCAATTTGATGTTTGTTTTTGTTTCAATTTTAGCAAAATTCATGTTGTTTTGATATAGACTCTTTTCAACGGGTGTACTTTTTTGGACCTCAGACTAGATCTTGTCCAGATATATAACAAATTAACATGAGTTTACTTTAATGCAAAAGAATTTTGAAATACATGCAGTTTATAATCTGCATTTTATGAACTTTTTGGAGATTCCTTATAGATTCTATGTTTGTAAATATATTCATTTAAATATATCAGGGAATGTTGTTACTACAATGAATTCTCTGGTAAATGCTGTTGAAAATGTCACGTATAGAATCTAGGTATTCAGTTGTGTGCTGTGGTAAGTTTAAGTGTCTCAGTGCAGTAAAATCCTCCTGCCTGTCCCTGTAGCATTATATTTCTCTGTCCCCAGCCAATTTCTTGTGGTAGTGGTGGGGGGGTCTACTGGTATGATCGTGCCCTAAGGATGTTCCTTCAGGATACTGTCAGCAAACTCACCCTCAGCTGGGTTGGAAACCAGTCAGGTATGGCAGGTGTATGTTGGGCTACAGACACCATCTGGGCTGTATTTTCCATGTCTAGGCAGAGTCCCAACTTTGGTGGTGTTTAGCCAATCAGAAGGCTTTAGGGGACACTTTAGTTTTTTTTTTTTCCTAATTTTCTTCTTCCTTTTTTTGTTTAATGAAACAACAGATTTATTACCTTTATGTTAGAGAACAGAGATACAAAACGAGGCTAACTGGGCTAAAATCAAAGTGTGGGCAGGACTTTACTTTGCTCCTTCTGGGAAAGCCTAGGAGAATATTCCTGACCCTGTCCAGGTTTTCCAAGTTTCTTGGCTTGTGGCCCCTCCTTTGTCTCCGAGCCAACCACAGGCAGTGACTGACACTAACCCCTCTGCCTCCTTTCCTAGTGGTTGCAGTGGCCTGTCTGAATTACCCGTGACAGTCTTATTTTTTGAGCAACCTTAATCCCATCTTGCTGCCCAACACAACATACAGGCTCTGCAGAGTGGCTTTGGACAGCCTGGGGAGGCCGTTACTCTGATTAACATAAAGCCCCTCCTTTTAGATGTATTTTTAATCATCATTAGATTTTTTTTAGACTTCTCATTGGTGATGGAAGGCTGCTGGTGGTGTTTTTAACCTGACGGGTGTAAGCAGCTGTATTGTATTTCATCCATGAAAAGAAAGCCTAGTTCTTAAGCGTCACAGCATGAAAGCTCCGGAGGAGAGCACTGGGCCGAGGTCTCATGGATGGGTGAGGATTGGGGGCTGACAGGTATGTTGTTTTCCCAGGTCCGGGCCCACCAGCTGGTCTTGCCACCCTGTGATGTAGTGATCAAAGCTGTCGCCGACTACGTCCGCAACATTCAGGATACCTCTGACCTGGATGCCATAGCTAAAGATGTTTTCCAGCACTCACAGGTAAACCTCAGATTTGCAGGGTAGGCTTTGCCCAGTGGTGTACCAGGTGAGGGGGGCTTAGGAGGCACAAGCTGATTATTTGTGTCTGAGCACGTCCTTGGCCATCAGGCCACTCTGAAGAAGCCCTGGGCTCTGGGCTTCCAAATTCTCCATCTTAATAGGATTTGTGTTGCAGGATTTCAAGTTATCTACATCAGATGGGTCCGAGGGTATTGAGTCTTTGATGTGTGTGTTCCCGTCAGGGGATTGTCGGGGGTTTTCTTCCCTTGGGGAGTAAGGCATGCAGGCAGGCCAGCTTTAGCAGAGAAGGTGAGGTTTGAGGGACTCCTGTTCTGCCTCTGGGAAACTGAAACCCTGGGCAGATGTGTTCAAGTTGCTGGCTGCTCTCAGCTCCGTTGACTGCAGATGGTGAGTAAGGCCTCTCTGCGCGGGACCAGGGGCGTGGCAGAGAAGGCGGAGGTTGTGGTGCTGGAGTCCTGGCTTGGCTGCCGCCTCCCAGTTCTGCTTTCCTGCTGTATCACTTTCGGAGTTAAGGTTCAGGAATAATCTCTTAACTTCCTGGGAGACTTTAATGTCACTCTGACTTCTGTCTAACATGAAAAGCTGAACTATAGAAATGTTAGTGCACATGACCAGTGGCATCCTAATTTACAAAGGCTTTCCTACGTCTGTTTCAGTCTAGAACAGGTGACAAAGTCACTCGATTTAAGAGAGCGATTGGATATTACTCAGCAACTAGTAAGCCTGTGTCATTTCACCCACCACATTACTTAGGTAAGTAAATACGGGCCTCAATGATCAATACTGACCATTCAGTAATCCAGAGCTGTAGATGTTCATGGAGGATGCTTGTTTTGAAGTGTCGATTTTCTGTGGTTGTACAGATAAGTGCAGCTGAGCTTCCTGGGCAGACTCAGGCAGTCCCTGACCCTGCTGAGGGCATCCCTAGAGTGGAGGAGCTGAGTGGGCCACGTGACCAGGCACGGCCCTGCAGGGTGGAGCTCTTACTGTCTGTGTTCCTCCAGGGCACAGGCGGCCGAAGGAGCTGCGGAGGGCTTCATATGTGCGGTGGACTTGTCGCTGCTCCTTTATTGCCTTTTATTTATTTATGTTTTGGAGAAGAGATTTGGAATTGGGAAAAGGGAGTAAATGGAAACTGTCAACGCAGGGCCTGCTTGCAGGTCCTGTCTCCCGGGGTTGGGAAGCCCTCAGCTGAGCACTGGCGCCCCCTGAGGTGTATGGGCCTCCTGTGAGTCCAGAGCACTGCGCGTCTGGGAAGTAGTTCCCAGCTTTGCTGGGATTGTGAGGTTTGCTTCGTGTCAGCTGTTAACCAAAGAAGGCATGCTCCGGCTCTGAGGGCAATCAGATTAATTCCAAGGTTGAAAATGCCCCTGAGAGCAGTCCTTTACTGAGACAGTGTCCTTGTGTGCACTGTATTACTGGCTGCCTGTGTCCAGACACTGGGGCCACAGCCTAGAAGACAGTGCTGGGTTGGGGTAACTGTGTGGGAGGTGGGTGGGCAGCTCAATGTGACCATCACTGCCTGCCCCAGCCCCTCTTTGGGGCACGTTCCTTGCTGCCTACTCCCCTTCAGTTCAGCCTCCTCACAGCAGCCAGAGTGACACTGAAAGTGTATACTGGACAGCTCTAGCACCTGAAACCCTCTGTGGACACCCATCACACTCAGATGAACTCCTAGCTTTTTACCTGCTCTCACCCCTGATCTACCCCTGCCTGCTATCTGCTCCTTACACTGAGGCCCATCTTCCTTGAGTGAACCAAGCTGCCTCTGCTGTGGCCTTGGTGGCCATAGTTGACGTGAGGTGCTCCTTGCTGTGGCTGATGTGTTGGGCTTTTCTGAGCTAGGAGAACCTGGCTTGGATGTCCCTACTCTTAGGCCACAAGCTTGTCAGTGAATAAATATTTGAGTTAATCCACTAACGGGTTTTAAATCTGGGGGATGAAGTGACGAGTTGTGTTGTAGGATTACTGCTAGAAAAGTGATGTGAGCTGTTGGGAGGATGGAGACTAGCTACACAGGGTTAATTAACGTATGTCTACTATGTGCGTCACACACAGAAGACTTTAATAGTGGGTTATGGAGACAACGGAGAGCAAGGAGTTGACACCAAAATCTGCATCTGGCCCTGCTGCTCTGTGTTTTTGGACAGAGGTTATTATGTGACTATCAGGAAGAAAGTGTGCAGTGACGTGGTTGTTCCGTGGCAGGTACCGTCACTGTTGCTCCTCAAGCAGAGTGACCTCAGCAGGCACTGAGAGGTCAGGCATTGAACTGGACAGTCAGGAAGGCAGATGGTACCCACGGGTGGGAGTAGCACCCCTGATGGCCCTGCCAACACTCGGCTCCTTCTCACACTGTCTTTGGGAGGAGTTGTCACCATGTGCTTGGGATTAGGATGGTTTGTTCAGGAGGAGGCGAACAGGAATGTAAACGTGGATAGGAGCAGTCTGCCTTACATTGGCATTGGTCTGGGCTAACAGTCACAGTTCTGAATAGACAAGGAGAGTGCTAAGTCACGTTAGCATGTGGTAGACTGCCAGACACCTTCCTGCCCTTCTGAAAACATCAACCTGGCGTTGCTGGTGAGTTTTTCTAGATGATACTGACCCTGGGTCATTTCTTTAAAATATTTTTAAAAATTTTTTTATTTTATTTTTTTGACAGGCAGAGTTAGACAGTGAGAGAGAGAGAGACAGAGAGAAAGGTCTTCCTTCTGTTGGTTCGCCCCCCAAATGGCCGCTACAGCCGGTGCTGCGCCGATCCGAAGCCAGGAGCCAGGTGCTTCCTCCTGGTCTCCCATGCAGGTGCAGGTGCCCAAGCACTTGGGCCATCCTCCACTGCCTTTGACCCTGGGTCATTTCTACTCAGGAGTTTATGGAGAGGAAAAGTAGAATTGATAAAGAATTAGGGATTTCTAGAAAATTATTTTCAGGCAGGCAGATGCACATGGTAACTGCCTGTAAATCCTGTACAGAACTCCTTGACGCTCTGACTGTGGCAGAAATCAGAATCATATGAGGGGCTCAAATCAGTGCCAGGTGCACAATTATCATGCTGGATATTGGCAGTGCTGAACTTGTGGGTGGTGGTGTGGCCTGGGGCAGCAGGAGATGAGGTTGAATGGAGCCTGAGCAGGACTGGGGCAGGCTTGTCTTAGGCTACATGTGCACCGTGTAGAACCAGCAGAATCGACTCTTTAACAACTACCTTGGTCGCTTTTCTGATAGTTCTAAAGAAGCAAGTACTGTGTAGAAGGGTCTTGCTGGTTTCACCTCTGCACCCTGCCAGGGAAGCCAGAGGGCAGGCCTGGAAACCAATAGGAGTCCACAAGACGCTGCGTGGATGTGGGAGGGCACTTTTTGGACACCTTGGTTGGAGCCCAAGAAGTATTTCCTATGAAGTGTATTCACTTGAGTGGCAGGTGAGGCATGAGTGGCCCCTGGCAATCTATGTTAGAACCTTCCCATGGTGCACTGTGTTGAAAGAGTCATACTAAAAGATTAGAGTATGGCCACTTGGGGAGGCGGTGGTTAGTTGACCTTAACTGGAGGTTTATAATCTTAGCTGGAATTTCTGATTTACCTCAAAACTGTCAGGCTCTTTTTGGGGCCTCAGGAATCTCTGTTTACAAAACAAAGTATCCTTGGCTTGACCCCAGCCATCTTACACTTTGGGAATCACTGCTCACCCTTCGTTCAAACCTGTGGGTCTTCTTGCAGTGTTGAGAAAAAAAATTCAGATTTCCAGGAGTTGATGGCAGTACAGTTCATAGGAAATACACACCTTGTTCTGTTGCCCCAGCAGTGCTTTCTGGGCAGAGGCAGGGCATTGTTCCTGGGTGGGAAGGGCGGGCTCTGGTATATACTGACTCTGCACCATGCACTCTCTGAAATGTTACTCCCAGCTCACTTATTTGTGTTGGCTTGGAAAGTGCTTCCTTTCAGGCTTTCACTGTGTCATAGATACTGTGGGGACCTGCAGACTAGAGGCAGTTGCAGCTTGTCCTTGCTGTCATAGCGCATGGTCTGCTGTAGCTCATCGGGAAGCACCCCTCCCAATGCCAGCACACAAACAAGATCAACTTGTCAAAATATTTGGTTCCCTGGTTACACAAGTAGCTTCAAAATCATTGGCAGAATTTTCATAACACATAACATAGGTGCTGGGATCCCGCCTCTGGTCGTGCATGTAGAATTTGTGGCACTAGCTAGTCCTGTCATATATTTAGAAGGGCGCAGGTGGAGCTGAGGCCCCCTGAGGCTGAAGGAGCAGCTGCTGTGTCTCACTGGCCTTCCATGGAGCACAGTAAGTAAATGAGCTCCTACTGCACATGTGTTGAAATGACTAAAGCATAAAACTGCACCTACACCCAGTGCAGGCGAGGATGTAGAGCAACAGGAACTCCTCATTCACCACTGGTGGGAATGCAGAGTGATACAGCCACTTTGGAAGATAGTTTGTCAGTTTTTTGCAAAACGAAACATGAGTGTACTCTTGCCGTGTGATCCAGCAATCATTCCTTGGTGTTTACCCAAAGGAGCTGACAACTTGGGTTTATACAAAAACCTGCACTCAGATATTTATAGCAGTTTTACTCACAAATTATAAAATTTAGAAGCAACCAACATGTCCTTTGATAGGTGAACGGATAAATAAACTGACACAAGTTAGGAAAAGACAGGGAGGGATTTTAAATACATTATATGATGTCAACAAAACTGATCTGAAATACTCCCTGCTGTGTAATTGCCACTCTCTGACCTCAAAAAAGCAAAACTATGGAGCCAGTAAAAAGATCAGTGGCTGCCAGGTGTTAGTGAGGATGGGGGATGAGTAGCTGGAACACAGGACTTTTAGGCAGTGAAACTATGTTATGTAGCTGTAAAAGTGGACATATGTCATTATGCATTTGCCCAAACCCATAGAATGTACATCTCTTAAGAATGTATTCTAGTGAAGACTACTTCAGGTGGTAATGATGTGTAGGTTCCTCAATTGCAACAAATGAACCTCAGCAGTGCAAGGTGTGTACTTTCTCAGGTGTCCTTTAAACCTAAAAATGCTCAAAGCAATAAAGTCTGTTAATCTTTGTTTAAACAGAAGAAAGTACATTGATTTGTTCTTTCCATGCCAGGCGTTGTGCTGGGTGCTGGATTATGTGGCAAACAAGAGAGCTCTCATTGTTGCCCTTATAGGTGAGTGTACAGACTAGTGGGGGAGACCGACACCAAGGATCCTGCATGAGCAAGAACAGGAAGCTCAAGGAAAGGCAGTCTGAGGGAGCTAACACAGATAAGATCAGCCCTCTGATTCTGACTGATTAGATTGATGTTGAGGGTGAGGTTGGAAGTTGGTGGGGATTTAGTGAGGTACTGATATGGGAGGAAGGGTACTCCTTGTAGCAGAGACAGTGTGCAAAGGCCTTGAGGCAAGAGAACATGGTGTGGAAGCAAAGGAAGACCCTGTTCGAAGCCAGGAAGCAGAGGAGAATGGGTGGTGATGCTGAAGGTGCAGTGCAGGGCCACGCACCACCATGGATTTCAGACTTTGCTCTCAGGACAATGGAAGTTCATCCGAGGAGCTTTCATTATAAAAACTCTGAAGTTTTGTAACTACTGTGCTATGATGTATTGTTAGTAGAGCACTATTAGTATTTTAACTCTCTTATATATTTGTCTCTGGTTGCATTCCCCAGTAAATTTGGTCTTCATTGTTCCCTTTTCTGTATAATTTTATCTTGTCTCTGTCCCTCAATACTAGATAGTTTCATTTGTCTGTCATGAAATGAAATCTCATGGCATGTAGTGTTCTAACTTGCTCTTTTAGTTCAATAGTAATGTGACCAGATTTCACTCATGTTGGTGTGATTCTATTTTTGATTGCTATATGACATTCCATTGCATCAGTATATACTTGTGCATTCTGCTGATGGAAGTTGGGCTAATTCCAGTTGCTTGGCATGTACTGACAGCGACGTTGAGAACATTCCTCACGGGCCTGCAGGGTTCCAAGCAGACTGCGGGGCAGGGTCCTGCTCGTGCTCCCAGTGTAGACTTCCCGTTTCTTCTTCCAGCAGAAGACAGGAAGCCCTCTAGTTACTCCACTTTTTTTTTTTCCATCTAGTGATTGTGAAACTATATTTCATGATGGTTTCAGTTTTTGTTTCCCTGGTTACTAATGGGGTTACATGTCTTTAAGATCAGCAGTTCATAGTATTTCCCACTTTGAGAAATACCTGCTCATGTTGTGTGCCTGGGTTTCTATTGGCTTGTTCTTCTATGCGTGTGTTGATTCATGGGAATACTTTATATACATATAAAGTGTGTGTGTGTATATATATATATATATATATGAGGGGACTTCAAAAAGTCCATGGAAAAATGGAATTAAATAAGTTTATCTTGGCACAAAAATTTTTTAAAATCCATTCTTAGTTTTTCACAATCTCATTTTCTTATGAATTTTTTGAAGACGCCACATAGGTGTGTGCACCAAAATAAACTTGTCTTTTAATTCCATTTTTCATTAAATTTTGAAGTGTCCTCCTTATATGGATGCCTCTTGTCAGGCCATGTGGATTGCAGACATAGTCTCCCAAGTTTAGCAGTGTGCATTTTTCTCTTTGTGATGTGCTTTTAGTTTTATTTATTTATTTTTTTTAATTAAGATTTGTTTATTTATTTGAAAAGCAGAGTTACAGAGAGGTAGAAAGAGAGAGAAGTCTTCCATCCACTGGTTCACTCCCCAAATGACCATAAAAGCCAGAGCTGGGTGGATCTGAAGCCAGGAGCCAAGAACTTCTTCTGGGTCTGCCACGTGGGTGCAGGGGCTCAAGGCCTTGGTCCATCTTTTACTGCTTTCCCAGGCAATAGTAGAGAGCTGGATTGGAAGTGGAGCAGCCGGGATTGGAACTGGCGCCCATATGGGTTGCCGGCACTGCAGGCAGCAGCTTTACCCACTATAGCACATTTGCTGGCTCCTGTGCTTTTAGTTTTAACATCAATGCATGATTATTTTCCTTCATTGTGTGTGCACTGTTGAGAAATTCTGTTCTGTGTTGGTGAAACGATATTGTGTCTGAGGTTTGCTTCATAAGAATGTAGCACTGGGGAGGAAAGCTAGACATGCAGTTAACAGGGCAAGTAGGTGGGTCATTGGCTCTTCATTTGTTCCTTTCCCTCTTGTGTGTGCTTTGAAGATGTATTCAATTGAAAGGCGGGGTGCTGGAGGGGGACAGAAATCTCTTCCATTTGGTTCTCTCCCCAAATGCTCACAATAGTCAAGGCTGAGTCAGGTTAAAGCCTAGAGCCTGGAACTCAATCCAGTTCTCCTATATAGGTGGCAGCAACGCAAGTATTTGAGCCATCGTCTCCCAGGGTGTTCATTAGCACGAAGCTGAATCGTAGACCATTCTGAGACTCAAACCGAAGGCCTCTGAAGTGAGATACAGGTGTCCAAGCATCAACCCTGATGTCTTTTTCTTTTTGATCCTTAAATTACCTGAACCAACTGTGACCTGGAACACACTATATAGTAGAACGTAGGGATGGTGACTATTCTCTTGTAGTTTCTGATCTAAGGAGGAAAGTTTGGGGGCAGGTGTTTAGCCTGGTGGTTAAGATGCCGATTAGAATGTCCAGTTCCCCTTATCAGAATGTCTGGATTTGATTCCAAGCTTTGCTTCTGATTCTAGCTCCTTACTCACACTCGTCCCGAGAGGCAGTGGTGGTAGTTCAAGTACTTGGGTCACCTGCCACCCATGTGAGAGACCTGGGTTGACTTCCCAGCTCCTGGCTTCCACTGGCCCAAACCCAGCTGTTGTTGGCATTCAAGGAGTGAACCAGCTGATGGAAGTTTGCTCTTTCTGTCTCACTGTCTCTCAAATAACTCACTCCAAATTTTAAAAATAATAAAATAAAGGGGAGAGCTTAACTTTTCATCACTTGACACTTAGCATTATCTACCCGCCTTTGCAGATGAACAAACATCCTTGTTCAAGAGGTGTATTCTGAGGAGTGCTATATGCAAGCTCATCTCAGTCGCTGGGCTTCAGTGTGGCGTGGGCAGGAGCAGGTGTGGGGAAGTGGTGAGGTAGGTGTATGGCCACAAGGCTGGACCCTGCACAGAGGAGGAGGAAGGAGAAGGAGCAGTTCACAGACTTGAAGATAGCCTAGCAGGTGCTGATAGTTTGGGAACTATCTCCCAGGTATTTGGCCTGAGCAGCACAGATGCAGGTACCATTTGTGAGACAGAAAATTAGAGGTGGGGCATCTCCAGTTTTCAGTAAGCAGGTGAATTCCCAGGTGGAAGCAGAATGGGGGTGCCAGTCCTGACCTGGGATTCCTTGGTACATGGTACTGGCTGGAGCTGTGGGACGGCATAAGCAGTGAGGAATCTGAGACAGTGCCTCAGGCCAGGCCAAGGAGAACAGTGCAGCAGAGAATGGCCCTAGTGAGGCTAAGGAGACCGGTGTGTCGTACGAGGCGGGACTAGGGAAGGCGGCAGACCACCAGTGGAGAGTCAGAACAGCAGCAGGCCTTGGCCACACCCATGTGCGTTTGGTTGCTTGGCTATCAACAAGGAACCAGGAGTCCTAAAATATAGTGTTTAGCAGGGCCGGCGCCATGGTGCAGTGAGTTAAGACTCTGCCTGTGGTGCTGGCATCCCATATGGGTGCCGGTTCTAGTCCAGGCTGCCCCACTTCCGGTCCAGCTCTCTGCTATGGCCTGGGAAAGCAGTGGAAGATGGTCCAAATCCTTGGGCCCCTGCACCCACGTGGGAGACCAGGAAGGGGCTCCTGACTCCTGGCTCCTGGCTTCAGATCAGCGCAGCTCCAGCCCTTGCAGTCATTTGGGGAGTGAACCAATGGAGGGAAGACCTTTCTCCCTATCTCTTCCTCTCACTCTCTGTAACTCTAACTCTCAAATAAAATAAATAAAATCTTTAAAAAAAAATAGTGTTTAGCTTTCTACCTGTTCAGCAGGGAAAGCCAGAAGGGTATGGCCAGTGATATCCTCCAAGTCTGCCTCTGGTCAGACCTACCCATGAAGGGGTGGGATTCTGAGATGGGAGGGGGGATTACACACGCTTAAGTTGTGACAGGGCTGAATGAACTGAGAGGGGAGACTTGATGACCCAGAGCTGTTTTGCAGAACTTATATGGAGAAAGTAGCTTGTGGCAAACCGAAGTGTGCGTTGTGCACTCCCTTACCTGTACTTTAAATGTTACTGCAGCCTGTAGCACTATCACTTTGCTCTGTACACTGTGCTAATGGTTATTTGGGAAATAAAGTGCACCTCCAAAATCTGTGGAAACGAAGAAACTGTGTGAAGAATGGTGTTAGCCACTGCAGAGACCCCCAAGCTGACAGAGAGGTGGTCAGTGTCCAAGGGTGAGAGCTGGACCCGTGGTCTAACTGAGGCCATGCAGACCCTCCAGAAAACAAGCCACTTGTGACCTGCCTGAGGAAGCTTGGACATCCGTTACAGGAACTCTAGGAAAAGGGCTAAAAGTGAGAGAGGCTGTGTGGCCACCACCCAGCTCAGGGCCTCCCCTCCCTTGGTCTCACAGACCCCCAAGGCCGACGAGTGGCCCATCATGCAAGCTGCACAGTAGCCAGCCTGCTTTCAGTTCCCAGCAGCCTGTGCTGTATGAGAACAGGGGCGTGGTGCTCAGAGGGTGCTTCACTGGTTCACCCTGCCCCTGCTGCCAGCACCTAGAGCATGTTCAGTTTTTGCGATTAAAAACATTTTATCTCCGCCAAGTACTCTATTTTTGCTCTACTTGACTAATAACTTTTTTTTGAAGACATATTTATTTGAAAGGCAGTTAGAAAGAGGTGGGGAGGGAGATCTTCAATCTGCTTCTTTACTCCCCAAATGGCTGCAGTCGCCAGAGTTGGGCCAGGCGAATACCAGGAGCCTGGATCTCCTTCTGGGTCTCCCACATGGATGGCTCAGGTAATCTCCTCTGCTTCCCCAAGCACATCAGAGGGAGCTGGATCAGATGTGGAGCAGCTGGGACTCAAACTGGCACTCATATGGAATGCCAGCACTGCAGGTGGTGGCCTAACCTGCTACAAGACAATTGGCAACTCCTACTAATGACTTTTTTTTTTTTAATGTTGGAGAGAGCGGATTTCTTTTCTTTCTTTTCCTTTTTTTGAACATTATTTGAAAGAATTAAAGAGAGGCCGGCGCCACGGCTCAGTAGGCTAATCCTCCATCTTGCGGCGCCTGCACACCAGGTTCTAGTCCCGATCGGGGCGCCGGATTCTGTCCCGGTTGCCCCTCTTCCAGGCCAGCTCTCTGCTGTGGCCAGGGAGTGCAATGGAGGATGGCCCAAGTGCTTGGGCCCTGCACCCGCATGGGAGACCAGGAGAAGCACCTGGCTCCTGCCTTCGGATCAGCACGGTGCGCCGGCTGCACCGCACCAGCCGCATCGGCCATTGGAGGGTGAACCAACGGCAAAGGAAGACCTTTCTCTCTCTCTCTCTCACTGTCCACTCTGCCTGTCAAAAAAAAAAAAAAAGAGAGAGAGAGAGAGAGAGAGAGAAAAAAAAAGAATTAAAGAGAGACCTTCCCCCCAACTGGTTCATTTCCTAAGTGGCTACTGTGGCTGGGCCTGGGCCAGGCAGAAGCAAGTAGCCCCTTAGAACTTCAACTGGATCTCCCATGTGTGTGACAGAGGCCCAAATATTTGGGCCGTCCTCCACTGCATTCCCAGGCATGTTACCTGGTAATTAGATTGGAAGCAGAACGGCTGGGATTCAGATTGGTGCTCCCGTATGGGATGTTGGCATTGCAGGCAGCAACTTAGCTGTGCCATAACATTGGCACCTCCTTCTGCTTTTTAAATACACCAGGCTATAATGAGAGTCATTATTTTGCCCCTTGAGCTTGCTTTTGTGTTTTTTTAACTCACACTTATTTACTATTCCGTAAGAGTGTTTTGATTCACTATTATCTTTACATGTTCTGCACTTGATTTATTTTTTGAAATATGTCCTGTTCATCATTCTCAGTTTTTATCCGTTTAGAGCTAATGCGTTGAAGTCAAGAGTTTGATGGGACAGGCAGGTGGCATCTGCTGCAGAGAAGCGGGGCACTGTTAAGGCTGGGTGGGAAGTCCACTGAGCCTTCCTATCCAGCCCAGATTTTCCAAGTAAAAGTTGGAGTTTCCTGAGTCCCACTGGAGCTTTGCTTTCCAGACCATGTTCTTGCACCCTATCATTTCATTTTCAGTGTGTTTATTTTAGCTGATGAGTAAAATGAAGCTGTCTGGTCTTGTGGTTTTGAAAGATCTTTGTGGCCTGTGGAAGTTTGTGTGTGTGTGTGTGTGTGTGTGTGTGTGTGTTTCATGTATTTTGAGAGAACTGAGAAGACATCCGTCTTCCTATGCAACTGTGTTCTGGTCTGAAAGAGTGAAGATGTGACTGCCCAGGAGGGACATGATTAGGGCTATCAGTGTTGTTTAAATCTTAGGTCCCAGGACAGGAATCAGTTCAGTTAACCAGTGACTCTGAGTAAGGACCCATAGACTCTATAGGAGTAGCTTTCTAGATTGCCTCGAAGGACGGACATTAATTTATCTTATTTAATTGCTGACTGCTACACCACTGAGGCTTCTTGCTCTGTTTCTTCTGCATCCTGAGCTTTCCCCTTCAGTGCAACTGTCCTGCTGGCCAGACTCCTGAGAGATGGACTGTAGGGCGTGGAAGCCACAATTGAGTATATGTAGGTAACGTTTGCATCTCAGGACTCAGGTGCTGGGTGGACTTTGTTAGTGGGGCTGTGTCCCTTGAAGTCTCCCTCTTGCCATCCACGTTCAACAGCAGGAACGTTTGGTAAGAGGCTTGAAGCTCTCATGTGCAGCCTCACGTTGTGAAGGCAGCCCCTCTCAGTGTTGACTCATCTGGTTCTGGAAGTTCTTGCTTATGTTGACTTGATTGACTTCCACGGTTCAGTTATTTTCCATTGTTCCCGGTGCTTCAGGTGCTGCAGAGTTGCCTGTTGCGCCTACTCACTTTACCAGTATTTTTTTCACTTCTTTGCACAAAGCTGTCCCCAAGCTGATTACCCCTCAGGGTCTGCAGCTTCACTCTCCAGGATGGTGACTTTGCACCTGGTCTCTATTGGGGATTGGCCACCCAACTTATGTAGCTGGGCCCCCTCTGCCTACAACTGCACCCAGACTGTCCTTGCCCCTTATCTGGCACTCCAGGGCCACCCCTGTCTTTCCAGAACCTGTCCACTTGCAGGACAATAGGAGCAGAGTACATGAACATTCTTTACCATAACTTTGTGTCTTTTTTTTTTTTTTAAGATTTCTGTATTTATTTGAAAGTCAGAGTTACACAGAGAGAGAAGGAGAGGCAGAGAAAGAGTCTTCCATCCACTGGTTCACTCCCCAGTGGGCTGCAATGGCCAGAGGTGTGCCGATCCAAAGCCAGGAGGCAGGGGCATCCTCCGGGTCTCCCACGCAGGTGCAGGGGCCCAAGACCTTGGTCCATCTTTTACTGCTTTCCCAGGCTGTAGCAGAGAGCTGGATTGGAAGTGGAGCAGCCAGGACTTAAACTGGAGCCCATATGGGATGCCAGCACTACAGTCGGCAGCTCTACCCGCTACGCCACAGTGCTGCCCCCAACTTTGTGTCTTAACTTCTATAGAATATGAGTAGTTAATAAATATGCCTCTCTAACCATGTTTAAAATATTTGGACAATTGTGCTTAAAAAAAAAAACACCTCTTTTTTTTTTTTTTCTTTATGATAACACCTCAGCAACAATATGCCAAGTACAAGGGAGGCTTCGTAGGTTGGACTAGGAGTAGGGCTATGCAGGGCTGCTGGATAGCGGTTCTGGTTTAACTCCATCCCTTGTTAAATTTATCTTACTTTAGTTCAGAGCAGAACTGGGAGTCACTGGAGGTAGTCCCAAGGTGAAAAGCCTGCAGGGCACGCCAGGGCCTTCTTTTTTCATCCTTAAAATGGTCTTCATACTTGAAACACATGTTTAGCACAATGAAAATGATTTGCGTGTGGTAATTAAGTGGTCTTTCTGCATTTTCCTCCATCTCTGTCTTCAGTCTGCGTACTTTTCCGTAACAGTCTACTGCTGCAGTCAGTGTAAATGAGGGTGGAGGTGCTGTGCTGGGTGCCATGGGCATGCTGCTCAGAGGAGGCCGCAGCCCTCAGGAGCAGCCTTTGGAACAGTGTGCACAAATCTGTTCGCTTACTGGGCTGAGTTAGGAGGGAATAGTGCCTTGCTCTGTGGCTTCACAAGGGTTCATTGACGGTTGATGATTGCTGTCTGATTTTAGAAGATATTTTTTCCTTTGCAGCTATAATAAGGTTTGTGTAAAGGAAAGTTTAGGCTGTTGAGGAACTTTTTAGCACTAATAGCCCCAAATAGAATAAAACAAAAATGATCATCTTCACCCAAGGGCTGTTACTATTGGATAGGTGAGTCCAGTCTTTCATTGTTGCTACTCAAAGATTAGGTTTGCAAGGTTGGCTACCAGAGTTTGTGAACTAGACTTTTTATGGTAATTTAAGTTATAGTGCAAGAACCTGAATGGGTTTTGTAATAGTCTGTGCTCTGAATCTGACTGATTCCGAATCACCTGAGAATAGGCCCTTTACAGGTACATGACTTTTATCTCTCACTTGGAGGCACAGAACTAGTGGACATGCTGTTTGGATGTCTGCTGTGTGCAAATGTGTCCATGTTTAACTGTGCATGTTGCATGCTGAGTGTAGCTTGCAAGTGAGCATGCACAGTCTGTACTCCCAGAGCTACAGCTTTCTTTGTTCAGCACAAAGGTGGAAGCTGTGCCAGGACTCTCCGAGCCAGGATCAAAGGCTCGTGGCATTTCAGAACTTGGGAGCTGACGGCCCTTGGAGATAGGAAGATTGCAGCTTGTACAACTTCTGGGCCGTCCTCTGGGTGGGTAGAAATAAGCAGGGGGCCTGGCCTCCACGCCCATGTCTTTGCTTCCAGGAGGCTGCAGGTCCAGAGCGTCAGGACAGGGTTCACACTGCTGGTTTCACCATGGCTTGTGTTTGCTGAGCAAACGTCTTGCCAGCTCCACAGCTTTCAGAGTCTGAGAGGGCAGGTTGGGGGCTTTCGTGGCTTATTTATCTTGGCGAGAGGTGGTGGTGTGTGGCTGTGCTCCTCCTGCCAACGCTGTTTTCTTCAGAGGCTAGGAAGCCACAGCCCAGTATGAGGGCCAGGCAGGCCTGTGGTGTTTCCTCATGGGTTGTGTGTTCTCTATGGCCCTGGCAGGCCGAGTCTCAGCTGTGCCCTCTCTGGCTCCTTAGGTCACTGTTCAGTATCGGGGCAGTGCTGTGCAGGCCATGCTATGACCCACGTGTATTTGCTTCCTGTAGTCTGCAGTGTTGCCATGGGGATACCCATGCTTCATGTACCTCAGGTTTGGGTCAGCTTGGGAAATCCTTTACCGGCTGCTTTGCAGAAAGTCAGTGGTTTCTTTATGGCGTTGATGTGGCCCCTGAAGCCTCCTTAGGTCCCACAAAACTATGGGGGGGGCCCAAGTGTTGAGAGATCGAAGTACCTGGTGTCCTGTGTCTTTCCCTTCCCAGACAGAATTCATCACTTTACAAATTAGCGTGAGAATAAAATATAAGTATACCAGTGTGCATCAGAATAGGTTTGTCACATTGTCTTAGGAGAGCACAAAATCCCAAATTACTGATACTATAATATTAAGATGTGTAACCTAGTAATGGTTTTGCTTTAGCATTAAAAACAAACCAAAGTAGCAGCAGCAATAATCACCCTTTTTTAAAAAAAATTTAATGTATTTATTTGAAAGAGTTGGGGAGGGGGGTAGCTGTCTTCCATCCCCGATTCACTCCCCACTTGACCACAACAGCCAAGTCTGGGCCAGGCTGAAGCCAGGAGCTTGGATCTCATTGGGGTCTCCCACGTGATTGCAGAGACCCAAGCACTTGGGCAGCGAACTGGATCAAAAGTGGAACAGCTGGGACACGAACCGGCTTCCAGATGGGATGCCTGCACTGCAGGCAGCTGATTTGCCTGCTATGCCACCATGCTGACCCCAATTATCACCTTTTTATATTTCAAAATTTGGTGGATGAGTGAGAACTTAATTGTAAAGCTAAAGTAAAATTCTCATGCCTATGAAAGCCAAGGAAAATGTCTGTTTTGTTCCTTTGATGCCTGCCAGGGCTCCTGGTTCTGCTGGGATTTCAGGCTGGGAAAGACTGAGGCAGGGACATGTCAGGCATGTGGGGCTGCATGAGAACAAAAAGACCATCAAAAGTTAACTGAGACATCTGGGAAGTTAAAACCATAGCCCACATGTATCAAAGTGGGCATTATAAGACTGAGCATTTCCTAACATTAAACCCCAGTTTCTCTGAGAAGCAGGACTGGTGGGGTCAGCGTCCAGAGGTGAGAGCCAGGGCTGTAGGCTGGCCCTGGGATGCCCTGGGGTGATGGTGTTCTGCTTACAGTTGTGTTATTTTCTTCCCCTGTGGTTGACACAGCCAGACCAAATCCATTTGGCATGCCTGGGATGGTGCCGCCCTGTGTTCCCCCTCAGATGCTCAACATTCCACAGACCTCTCTGCAAGTGAAGCCCGCGGTAAGGTGACCCCGGCGGGGGGCGGCTGGTCTTGGACGCTGCGCATGTGTCACATTTCAGTGAATGCTTGAGCCATTTCTTAAGCAATGGGATTGATTTGTGAGGTAGTTCCCAATGTTGAATTAAAAATTAGCAAGGAAGAGGCAGCCTGGGCCTTCGTCTGGCCCTGTGCATGTGACCTGTGCCTTATGCTGTCTGCTTCAGGCCCCACAGGTGCCCGGCCCAGGGGGCACCCCGGGCCAGGGGCCGTACCCCTACGGTCTGGACACGAGCGGGAAGGCCCTGGTGGAGCAGAACAGCTACAGCAACATTCCGCACGAGGGGAAGCACACGCCGCTGTACGAGCGCTCCTCACCCATCAATCCAGCGCAGGGTGGCAGCCCCAACCACGTGGATTCCACCTACTTCCCTGGCTCTTCCACTTCATCGTCTTCAGACAACGATGAGGGCAGTGCAGGGGCAACAAAGTAAGTGTGCACAGGCCATGGGCTGCCCCTGCAGCCTGGGACCTAGAGGGCCACCTGGGGCGCAGCTGCACAAGTGTCGGCTCAGAGATACTTGTTATGAGGGTGGGAGGTTCACTGTGTTCAGTGTGAGACTCTCTGGCCTAGAGGAGTGAGGCAGGTTGGCCGTCTCTGGAGGGTTCCCATCCACGGCCTGGCACTTCAGGAAAGATTCGGGGGAGGGCTTTGACCAAAACATAAGGGGTATCATTCCCTGGATGGCACTATTCACTCTCACACACCAACCCCACCATTCCCCCAGAGGCCTCTGAATCAAGAGGATGCTGCATTTCCTCGCCTTCTAAATTCAGCAACCCGTAAGATTGCTCATGAATTAACACTGCCCAACCCAAACCACGGAAAGCAACCTAGACCCAGGCTCTGTTCTCCTAGAGGAGTGTTGTAGTTCACAGATCCACATTTGGTTAGCATCTGATTGAGGAGATCTTACACTTAGAGCCATGCCCCTAAACTATCTTACGGTTCAGAAAAGAGAGAAGAAAGGACAGAGCGTTTTTCCTTTGAGTCTGTCTCCTTTTCCTTAGTGTGAACTCTACTGTATGGGGTAGCTAAGAGGGACAGTTCCCAGCCTTTGTGAGGGTTTTCTGTTGTATCACCTACAGCACTCATGTTTCCTTCTGTCCTCTGACCGCCTGTGGAATGGGAGCAAATGTCTGCTGGCCTTGAGAGAGTCATTGGAGAGTTCATTGCCACCAGGGATTGCCCCCTCTGTCACAGAGCAGGATGACACTCAAACGTTCCTTTGCCGTTTGTGCAGTTCTAAAACTCTAGAATGAAGTAGAGAGTTATAAATGATCCTTCTAGCATGATAGATTGTATTTATGATATCAAGCCAGAAGTTCTGGGTTGGGGCCCAGAAATCTGCATTTAAATAAGTGAGTCTTAAGCTCCTGGGAGTGGTTGCCACGTGGCAGCCTAAGAACTGGCAGATGATCTAAGAAGCCTCGCTCCAGAATTCCAAGACCCTGTGGATTTTCTTTTAAAAATTGGCAAAGTAGGATCAAAGTGTGCGAGACAGGCTCATCTCAGCACGCAGTCTTCCTTCTGAGCTCTGAGACATACGCAGCAGCTATAAGCTTCTGACTTGGCTTCCTGTGCCAGTGACTGGCAGGCACAAGTCCAGGTTGAGGTGCCTTCTATGTCGAGACTGCCTGCCCTTAGGGCCAGGGTCACAGATGGTAAGGGGCCATCCAACCCCACAGGTTAGTGAGTGGGATTGGCTGAGGAGTCCCCACCCTGCTGTGTGTGTAGCCCTGCCCGTTGGTCAAGCTTCCTTGCCCCTGGGGTTCTGTTTTCCTCCGAACTCATGCTGCTTGTGTTGTCTTTACCCCCAACAGGGCATGCTCTAGCCTTGGCCATCTTTGTGGTATGAAATGCCTTGCAGAGGGCAGTGTGTGTGCCACAGGTCAGTGTGGACCCAAGCCATGCAACTCCACAGGACTCAGCCTGCACTTCATCATCGTAGATCAGAGATGGCCCTGTTAGAATTGAGGCTGGGGGCCTCTGGCTGCGTTTACACCCTTGCTGGCAGCATCCTTTGCTTATGCAGGTGCTGTGGCACCTGGGGCAAGAAACGATGCTGGCTTCTCACAAGGGCTCCAGCATGTCGAATGCACCGAGTATGGCGTGTTTTGTGTAGCTGGAGGCTGTGCTTAAGAGGAAAGAGAATTGCTCTTGGAGTTGAAAAAAATAAACTCACTAGGAGTAGCAAGTCTGGACTTCTCCCTTTGAATCAAGACCCTGCACTTACACTGTGCTTCCAGGATGGAAGGAAATTACCCATTCATTTTGCCAAGCAGTGCTTGAACACTTAGTTTTTACCAGTGCAAGGACAGTGAACAGGATAGGAGAGAGCTTTGCTCCTTGTGGCATTCCCTTGGCGGGTGGTATAAACATTGAACTCACAAACCCCTGGCAAATATGGTCAGAGGAGGTGCAGAAGAGCAGCTGGTGCAGAGCAGGCAGAAGGCAAGAGTGGGGGAAAAGGGAGATGGAAGTGAGAGGAGGCCCCAGACTGTGATGGAGGTGCCCAGAGTGGGCCTAGACTGGCTCAGGGCAGGGGTGGGGAGGAGGGAGACCCTTCCAGTCCTTGGGAGGGAGTTTGCTCACCTCTGGTGACAGATGGATCCCTGTACTGTGGGATCGTTCACTGCTGGGAATTCATGAGCTCCTGTACCCCAGAACTCTGCCCTTAGCTTCTTTAACAGATTGATTGTAAAGATGTTTATACTTTCTAGACAGCAAATTAACAAAGGAGAGAGATCTTCTGGTCATCCTATGAGATGTGCCTCAAGCCCTGGGCACACCCTCTACCCTTAGGACTGCGCAGAGCACTCCAAGTTAGGCCAAGGCTTGCTCTGTACGGACTTACCAGATGGGACAGGATGTCTGCAACAGAAAACAAAGGGCTAATTTTACAATTTAGAAATGTTTCCTACAGAACATGCTAAATGGTACCACGAGGAAGCAAAAAGTCAAATTCCAAATATGGGACAGTCTACAAAATAAGTGGCCTGGCTTCCCAGCAGTAAATCAGTGGCATTTTCTTAAAGGGTGATCGTGTTAGGTGGTAGGGACTGTTACTTATAAAAAAGACAACTGAAAAAGAAAAGCACCCCTGCACATTATACAGACAAGTGTCTTAAATGGCAGGAGGTCTAACACAGCTTACAGAGGAATCACAGACGGCGGATGAACATGTCAGAGGACGGTCGTCTTCATTGGAAAAACCTGAGGAGTGCAACTGAAAGCAGGACATCTTTATTTTGATTTAATTTTTTAAAGATTTATTTGTTAAATGGACTTATTTATTTGAAAGGCAGAGAAACAGCAAAAAGGACACACACACACACACACACACAGTTATCTTCCATCTACTGGTTTACTCCCCAAATGGCAGCAACAGCCAAGGCTAGGCCAAGCCAAAGTAAGGAGCCAGGAGTTTCTTCCAGGTCTCCTACGTGGGTACGTCGGCTCAAGTACTCAGCCCATCTCCCGTTGTTTCCTAAGCAAATTAGCAGAGACCTGGATTGAAGTACAGCAGCCTGGACTTGATGCTCATTGCAGGCAGAGTCTTAACCTCCTTCCCCACAGTACCAGGCCCCTTCTATCACATTTTACTATTAAAAACCAATGTCGTGGGCTGGTGCTGTGGTGTAGTGGGTTAAGCCGCTGTCTGTGATGCCAGCATCCCCTATGGGCACCTGTTAGGGTTCTGGCTGTTCCACTTCCAATCTAGCTCCTTGCTAATGTGCCCGGGAAAACAGTGGAGGATGGCTCAAGTGCTTGGGCCCCTGCCACCCATGTGAGAGATCTAGAAGAAGCTCCTGACTCCCAGATTTGGCCTAGCCTTGCCCTGGCCGTTGCAGCATCTGGGGAGTAAAACAGAGGATGGAAGACCCCTTTCTGCAACTCTTTCAAATAAATCTTTCAAACAACATTTGGCAATTTCATAAGTTAAATAAAAGTATTCTGGTGCCAGTGTTGTGACATAGTGGGTAAAGTCACCTCCTGTGACGCCGGCTTCCTGCTGTTCCACTTCCCATCTAGCTCCTGCTAATGGGCCTGGGAAAGCAGCAGAGGATGGCTAAGTGTTTGGTCCCCTGCACCCATGTGGGAGAACCAGATGAAGCTCCCGGCTCCTGGCTTCAGACCAGTCCAGCTCCCTGGCCATTGTGACCATTTGGGGAGTGAACCAGTCAGCAGATGGAAGACCTCTCTGTCTCTCTCTTTCTCTGCCACTGATTTACTGCTGGGAAGCCAGGCCATTTATTTTGTAGATTGTCCCATATTTGGAATTTGACTTTTTGCTTCCTCGTGGTACCATTTAACATGTTCTGTAGAAGATAACTGTGTGTGTGTGTGTGTGTGTCCTTTTTGCTCTGCTTCTCTGCCTTTCAAATAAATAAGTCATTAAACAAAAATGGTGTGCGGTTGGTGGGGCATGGGGGCCCAGCTCTCCAGAAGTTGCCCCTCAGCCCCCAGCCTTGCCCATGAGTGCTCTAGGGAGGGGTGTGTGGCTCTGTGGGAGGGTGGAGTGCACTCTGCAGCGCAGGTGTGCACAGGTGGCAGATGGCTCTTGGCAGCCATGTTCATTACCCCCTCCTCTTCAGTTCATTGTTCCAGTGCCTCATCTGGCATTCTAGTTTCTTCAGTTGGACACTTGTTCGATGTCTGTTTCACTGGACATGGGGCTATGAGTCATGGGCTCTTAACTCTAGGGAGGCTGAGTTCCTCTTTAGAATTTTTGAAAAGTCCTTGGTAGATGGGGCATCCTCAAGATACGTGGGGCATGTCAGGCTTAGTAGCTGGGTGCCTGGTGTCTTCCCAGAGAGGACAGAGGCCACACCTGTGGGGAGCCTGGTCTGCATCTGAGCTCAGTTTTTCTGCACCACATAGACCGGTCACTTCCTGCAGGCCTAGCCTTTCATAGCGTGGCAGAAAAATGAGAAACGTGCTGTTTTCTAACTGAATACTTACCTCATTATTTTTGTTGTAGCAGCATTGGCATATACTTGTAGCTTTATTCTTAGTTAAAGTTTTTTAAAAATTGAAATAGCATTCTTGTTTTTCTTTTGGTACCTTTCAGATCATTTTAGTCCTGGTTTGGTTTTATAAAAAATTCAGTTGAATCCTTGTGCTGATGTTTATTTTGTGTTGTTTTCAGGGATTCATTTAGGTTGGTAGAATTTGAGTCAAGTCTGAGATTGCTGAATTGGAGTTTCTAATTCATAGTTGTATATCTTTTTCTAATTATTAGCTCAATGCAAAGCTGTATTACAATAAGAGAAATCTCTCATGATCCCACTTCTAAGGTGATAACTGTATTAAAAGAATCAATGAATATTCAGATACATTATTTTTCTCTGCATATTCTAAAATGTGACTTTTATAGTAATGAGGTCTTAGGGACAACAATTTGCCTTAATTTCTTTTCTTTTTATATTTAATACATTTATAAGGATATTCATATTCTTATCTGTGTATGTAAATGTAGATCTATGTATAGACAAGTATATGCAGTATTGCATCAGTGTTTTTATACTGTATTGCTGACAATCGTAAATGGATATGCGAATGTCCTATTCAGAAAGAAAACTATCTTGATTTCTTTTAAAACTTTTTGCCTTTATTTAAAGATATTTGTTTTACTTTCTGGTTTTTTAAAAAATGATCTATTTATTTACTTGAAAGAGTTACAGAGAGAGGGTAAGAGGCAGATCTTCCATCTGCTGGTTCACTCCCTCATTAGCTACAACAGCTCATGCTGGACCTAGAGCTTCACCTGGGTCTCCCATGTGGGTAACAGGGGCTTAAACACTTGGGCCATCTTCCACTATTTTTCCCAGGCCATTAGCAGGGAGCTGGACCAGAAGTGGAGCAAAACTGGCACCCACATGAGATGCCAGCATCGCAGGCAATGGCTTAACCCGCCATGCCACAATGCTGTCCCAGAGACATTTGATATTTGAAGGGATGGTTGTATGGCCTTGAGTTCACCAGTTCCCATAGCTATCATATTAGATGAGAAGCTTGCTGTATTGTTTGTGAATTAAATTAGTGAGTATGTTAAAGCTTTCACTGTTGCTTCAAAGTTAACTATTGGTGCAGCATAAAACCAGACCATTGCTTTGGTTTTTAATGTAGAATAACTAACTGGTTCCATTCAGCTCCACTTTAACTGTCACTCCAGGTCCTGAGCCCTGTGTCCTCCTTTTGGGGTGGTGTGGATGCTTCCTGTGATTCCTCACACCAGCCTGCTCTAGGGTCAGGGCCTCCAGGCAAGGGGCTGGTCGTTTCCTTACATGCCAGTGCCTATCTGTTGTGCTGATATACTGCTGCTTTATACTTACTTAGGTTTTGAGTTTTTAACACATGGTAACGTGTTGACTATCTTATAAAAGCAATTCTGAATGTTACCTGTTGGCAAAAGTTAGTTTTGGTTTCTCCTATTGCAGTGAGAGGTTCCAGCCATTCCACTCATTGATGCAGATATTTGCGTCAGTCTTGTTACCAGGCTGCAGTGCGCAGTTACTATCTCTTGCAGATGGAAGAGGGTAGCTCCTGACTGGTGGGCCTGCCAGATAATAGTGAAAAACCCCAATAAGCCTGAGAAAGGAGCGAGAGCCATGTGTGTCTATTTGCCACTTAGGAAAGCACTTTGTCTATTCCTAACATTTGTGTCCTCGTTGGCATGCATGTGTGCCCTTAGGCCATGACTGAGTGATTTGCTCTCCCCAGCTTCTCACCATTGCACCCTGATTCCCCTCCCATCAGGACCCACCTCCTGAGCCTCCCCTGCATCATGTCAGCCTAGCTTGGGTACTTCCATCTCCTTGCCTGTCAGAGGATCAGACCCTTCCACCCCAGTGGTGTTTGCCCTGATGTCGATGCACCTGGCTGTCACTAGGCTTCTCTGGTCTGCTAAGATGCATCTTGAAATTCCAGCCAACCTGTGCAGAGTAGTGGTTTTGCTGTGCTGTGGAGACCTTGGAGCCTGGGCATGATGGCAGTCTTGTCATTTTGGGTGTATAGTTCATTGACCAGAGGAACTCATTGTGTAACTAGGATCAAGGAGCTAGAATGAGGCTAGGCCATCTCATATCTCCTCGTTTGTAGATTTTAAAGATAGAACTAAAATGAAGTCAATTGGAATATAAAATTAATGGATCCTAAAATCTTTCAGTCTGTCACACAGGTCAGTTAGGAAGGGAAGCAGGGGGGCAGTGTGCCGCGCTGGGGGCTGCCCTGTGGTGAGCACTGTTCTGAGAGGCTATGCAGGGACAGTGCTCGGAGCTGTGTGCTCTGTCCTCCCCACTTGTTGGGGTCTGCTCCATTTCAGTTTTTTTAAAGTGCTGCTTAAACCAACCACATGTTTTCTTAGGCTACAAATGGGTCCCACTCAGTGTGTGTGTGTGTGTGTGTGTGTGTGTGTGTGTTTTAAGATTTATTTGAGAGGCAGAGAGAGAGAGAGAGAGAGAGAGGTCTTCCATCTGCTGGTTCACTCACCAAATAGCCGCAACAGCTGAAACTGGGCCCATCTGAAGCCAGGAGCTTGGAGTTTCTTCTGGGTCTCCCATGCAGGTTCAGGGGCCCAAGGACTTGGGCCATCTTCTTCTGCTTTTCCAGGCCATAGCAGAGAGCTGGCTCACAAGTGGAGCAGCCAGGACTTGAACCAGCACCCATATGGGATGCCTGCATTGCAGGCGGTGGCTTTACCCGCTACACCACAGCTCTGCCCCCCAACAGTTTTATAACAAGCGCTTAGTGATGGTGTTTGAGACATTCCATAATCTGCCCATCACTTTCCTACCCTATTTTTTTACAATTTTACCTCAAATAACCATTTTCCAAATACATGTCCATTAACTCCTTGTTTGCTAAATCTCTCCTTGGCCTGAGTGCACTTTCCCAGCCTTCCTGATTTTGCAATCTGAGTCATCTGTCCAAGGTCATGACCAATGATGCACCTTTCCGTGAACAGGCTGAATGTGCTATACATGTTGCCTTAAATTAGTCTCTAGGGTCCAATAGCGGGTAAAGCTGCTGCCTGCAGTGCTGGCATCCCATAAGGGCGCTGGTTCGAGTCCCTGCTGCTCCACTTCTGATCCAGCTGTCTGCTATGGCCTGGGAAAGCAGTAGAAGATAGCTCAAGTCCTTGGTCCCCTGCACCTGCTTGGGAAATATGGAAGAATCTCCTGGCTCCTGGCTTCAGATCTGCACAGCTCTGGCCGTTGTGGCCAATTGGGGAGCGAACCAGTGGTTCTCCTCTCTCTGTATGACTCTGACTTTCAAATAAATAAATAAATCTTTAAAGTGTTGTATGACATTTGATCTCAATAACACAAACTCTCATCCTGGCCAATAGCAGTCAGTTACACAGTGGGACTCTGTTGGGTCTCCCTATGGCGCTTGGAGGCTTCTCCAGGCAGGGCCTGTCTGTGTCTTTCCTGTGCCCACCATGGTCCTGCGCTCATCACGGATATCTGGGCTGCTGGGTGAAATATTCCATTATTAGAATTACATCTGTAGGGAAGGGGTGTTAGGGAGTGAGATTTGTAAAGCATGAAAGGTATTCTAATTATTGAGTCCATAGATTCAGTTTAGGGTCCTCCTCATTCTTGTGAGCTTCTTGGGAACATGATTCACAGGAACCAGTAATTGTGTCCTCTTTACCTTCAGCCACATCAGCGGGAACAAGATTGGCTGGGAGAAGACAGGAAGCCATGCAGAGCCTCAGGCACGGGGGGACGCAGGAGACCAAACAAAGGTACAAAGTCTGTGCCTTTTATTCTTTAAGTCCTGGCTCTTTATACCCTTAGTGCTGGTGATCCTTTTAAAGACACTCCCCCTAAGCATGCTATCAGTGATACGTGCTTTTCCAGGGGGACAACAGGGCTGAAGGGGTCCTGTGCCAGCCCTCAGCCTGCCTGTCTCACTGCAGCCCCTCCCCTGCTGGACAGGATGCTGGAACCTTGCTGAACTCAACTTCCTTGTGGGGTTTTGTGAGGATTAACTGAGAAAGTACCTGGGATGTGTGTGTTTAAAATGGAAGCTAATTCCATTTCTCTTTTCTTCCTTCTCCTACCTGTTGATAATGACATGAAGAGATGTGTTTTGACTTTGCAAAGCCACATCTGCCACATGCAGTCACTGAGAGCAAGCAGGGCTGCTGCAGGAAGGATTGTCCTGCAAATAAGCAACAAAAATGCTTTGTGGATGCTGTTATTTTCAAAGCACTTGGGGTTGCTTCCCATCTGTATTCTTGTGGCATGGAAAATGTAGAAAACACTTGTGAACTATCTGTGAGTTACGCTTCTTAAGACTAATTTTGGCCCTTTGTATTTTAAAGGATAAAATTGAACACTTAGTCAAGTACCATTGTAAAGAATGCATTTTGTTCCAAAACAGAAAATTGTACATATTTTTAGCATTAAGTCAAGTAATTGGCAATGCTTATTTCAAACATATATAATTGCTCTTGGACACTACTGAGACAGTTCAGACCATGGTGAAGCATTTTTATTCTTCCCTCTCTTTGCCCTCACCTCTTGGGAACTGAAACTGAGCTAGTTATGTGGGGTCCAGGTCCACTCCTGTCCTGTATACATCATGGGTTTTGGGGCCAGCTGTTAAGAGAATGGGACATTTTCTGCCTCAGCATGCTATGCAGCTATCTCAATCTTAGTGCCTATGCATCTGTGCCTTTGTTTTTAATGAGATTAGCTTATTGGTTGCTGCTTTTAATTTTTGCCTGCATCTGATTAATTTGAAGCTTTATAATAACAACAGAATGCCTGAGGCAGAGAAGAGTGAGAGTGAGGAAGGCCTGGATTTGAATCCCAGTTCTCTGAGTCACTGGCTGGCTGCATAACTAACTGTGGTCAGATCGTCACTCCTCTGAGTGCTGATTTCCTCATTTAGAAAGACATTAGCAGAATCCCAAGGAAAGCAGAGCAGGGAGGCCCTGGGCCGTGTGGGTGATGGGAGGCAATGAGTGCAAAGGCCTAAGGAGCAGTTGGTGGGGTTGGGAGGACAGGACCAGAGTTGCCTCCTGAGATGCATCCTCCAGGCCCCTCCCCGTCAGCACCGCAGCTGTGCCAGGTGAGTGATCAGGTAGAGCACTCTGATTGCTCCGTCCTTAGGACAGTTCTAGCTGGTCTCTCTAGGCAGGGTTCATTCTTGCCCTCCTGTGGCAGGTGGATAACACCCAGCAACTTCACG
The DNA here is from genome assembly GCF_051225735.1 of Oryctolagus cuniculus. NCBI lineage: Eukaryota > Metazoa > Chordata > Mammalia > Lagomorpha > Leporidae > Oryctolagus > Oryctolagus cuniculus. The sequence continues at coordinate 145,570,445 of NC_142867.1, read as the reverse complement.
ATGAGGAGAAACTTGACGTGAGCTTGCATCTCTTCTCCCTGCCTTTTACTCTGCAGGCAGAAGGTTCATCCACTGCCTCTTCGGGAAGCCAGCCAGTGGAAGGCAAAGGGAGCCAGATGGGCACAGTCCAGCCGATCCCGTGCCTCCTGTCGATGCCCACCAGGAACCACATGGACATCACTACCCCTCCCCTGCCCCCTGTTGCACCTGAGGTGCTAAGAGTGGCTGAGCACAGGCACAAGAAGGGGCTGATGTACCCCTACATCTTCCATGTCCTGACCAAGGTATTATCTAGGGTCCCTGGAGTGGCTTCTGCTTTCTGACAGATGGTCTTCCCACGGCTGTTTGGTCTTTGTGTCTTTTATGAATCATTTTTCTTATTAACACTATTTGAAACTGAGTTCATTTTCCTCTTTCTATCCATCAAACAAAAGGTCAAAATTTATATTTATGAACATAGTTTTAAAATAACTTGTGGAAAGTGTCATTCTCCCCTCTAATTCAGTATAAAATATTTTTGAAACTTCTAATGAAATAATGACACTTGATATTATGACTTGTAATATTTTTTCTTTTTATTTCAATTTCAGAATTTCTTAACACCATAGGAGGATACTTCAAAAAGTTCTTGGAAAATGTGTATTATGAAAAAACTGTGAATGGATTTCAATTTTTTTTTGCACCAAAATAAACTTAAATTTCTTTTTTTTTCCTCTAAAGGAGGAGAGAAAGAGAGCTAGCTTCCATCTGGCTTCACTCCTCAGATGCCCACAGTGGTGTAGCAGGAAGCTAGAATCAGAAGCCAGAACTAAGAATTGAATGCAGGCACGCAGGCACTCCCATACGGGATGTGGCTGTCTTAACCAGTGACTTAACTGTTAGACTAAAAGCCTACCCCTAAACTTTTCTTTTAATTCTGTTTTCCATGAACTTTTGTAAGTACCCTGGTATTTGTGATGTAATATCAGGTTAAGTTTTAACATCAGATACAATGTCTGATATGATCTCTTAATATTCATCCATTGAAAATATATTCCACTTTTTGAGTGGTTAATTTAGCACTTTATGCATTTTGACTTGTTCATCTATCTCATTGAGTGCAATTTTAGTAGTGCTAATAGTAAAAAATGGAATGTGTGATTTTGTACAGTCAGAAAATGCAGTTTTTTTACATGGTGTCATAATTTCATTTTATTAGTGTCCACCAAATGTATACTTAAATATATATATATAGTGTGGTGTTTTTAAATCTCTTAGAATGCAGCTTTGTGTATTTAAACTTCCTCATTGATGTGTAATCTTTGTGTTACCCTTATAATCACAGACCTACAAGTAACAGGTTATCTCAGTGACAAGATTTGTCATGCAGTTGGTTTATTATTATGCATTATTAACATGTTTTCGTCAATACCTATCCTACCATATATAATCAGATTTTTTTCTGTTTTCTGCATTCCATCTGTGGTTTATAAAACGGAGCCATTAACTGACAAAAAGACACTCCTATTCCACAGTGCTCCTGAGATGTACCTCAACTGTGAACCAGTGCAGATCTGGCTTATTTTTATACAGTAAAGAACATGAAGAATATTAAGCTAGTACTAGTTATTTAGCTCCTTTAATTTTGTTTTTAATCGTAATTGCCTGCAAATGTCATCTATTATTTGATGTGGTATATACCTGTAGTATCACTTTTCAGATTGTGATTGTAAGTACGTCTTATTTTTTCGGGTTTCCCTATAAATTATAAAGTATAAGTGAAAATTTGTTGTTATGGGAAAAGGATTTTGCTTAGTACAAGAGATCAAAATTTGGGAAAGGCATCTTTCAAAATAACAGTAGAGAGGTGGCATCCCCTCCCCTAGGGACTGCTTGAGGTGCAAGGTGTCCCAGGTCACCCACAGTCTGCGTTGCCGGGTTTGATATGTGGATGGTCAGCAGATCGCGTGAGGGTTGTAAGATGTACCAACACACTTTTTCAGTTCTGCCAAATTTCAAGGGAAGATACTGATAACATGACTGTGGTTGACGAAAGTAAACCGTCTTTTCAGATTTTAAAATGGTAGTTTAAAAAGTTTTCTAGTATGTTAGCAAGGTTAGACCATAATGTGCACTATGTCCTATGAACCAAATGGCTCTGGTATTGAATTATACAGGTTGAGACATTTGCAGTGAGTTGAAGCTTCTTAGTAATGTAGAAGATTATCACACATAGTATTAAGAGAAACACTCTCTAAACCAGAATGCTACAACACACATAGCTGCTGTATTACTGAACACAAAAGCAATTTGGATAAGGGAAAAGTTTGAAATTAAACATAGATGAAAGAAAGAATATATGCTATGAAATTGTTACTGAAAAAATATATATCAATAAATTGAGTGGACATTGAAGATCATAAATGTATGTTCATGTTATGAATATACCTGAATACAATTTCTTGTGAAGTAAATCTTGAGATGTATCCTGATACCGTGCCCCTGGGCCAGGGGCCACAGTGTTCTGGCAGTGATCTCAGTGCCGGAGGCTGCAGTCAGTCATCTGTCTCTTGGCAGCCTGTTCTTGAGCCAGATGAAGTTTGTGTCATATTGGCCGTGGAGAGTGAATGAAATGGGGTGCCTGCAGTGAGACACACTGCACACTCCCCACACCGTGGCAGGGGCCCAGTACACCTCACGGTGGAGAGTTCTCTTAGTTATACCATTTTTAATATGTGATAGTTTTTTTATGAGTGAATTTGGAGAAGAAAATTTGACTCAGTTTATTTCCAGGATACCATTTGCTTGGATTCCATAGAGATCATTTAAATTATAAATTTTATCACATATGACCATCTTGGCTCTCTAAATGAAAGTTAAAAATCTCAGTGTTTTCTCTGCTATTTGTTGTCTGGTGTTATCTGTCTAGATTGTTTCAAAAACTTTGGATCATCTATGTGGCTTTCTTGTGTTCTTGGTTTCAGATTAAAAATAAAATAATGTTGATTTTATTTTGCTTCTGAGTATGCAAATTGACCTTAGCCTGCCAAATGAACTCTTCCTAATGTCTCAATGTAGGCGAATTCTTAAACCATTGGTTTGGAATAGAATTGCAATGTCATTAATGGAAATAATACAGTATATTTCTGTGAGTTTATTGTAAATTCAACATGAAAAATGTGCAATATTATTCTGCTTTCTTCCATGCAAAGGGTGAAATCAAAATTGCTGTTTCTATTGAAGATGAAGCCAACAAAGACCTGCCTCCGGCCGCCCTGCTCTATAGGCCAGTTCGTCAGTATGTTTACGGAGTCCTGTTTAGTTTGGCAGAAAGCAGAAAGAAAACTGAGAGACTTGCTTTTAGAAAGAACAGACTTCCACCAGAATGTATGTACTGTGACAATCCGTTGTTTGTTTACCTCGCTACCTCGTAATCTCTTGTGCATTTTCTAAAGCCTTAGAAGACTCATGACTGAGTTGGCCTAAGGGCCTGCGTGTCCAGGAGGTGGGTCATCACTGGGGTGGTAGGCCAGGGTGGAGGCTCTCAGAACAGGAGAAGCCAGACTTCTTCCCCAGTAACGTCCTAGTAACGATGTTTGTTTGGTAATAATGATGAAACAGTAGGGTTTTTACTTTGCACCGAATGTTGACCTGAAAACAGCCGTGGATTGCTGTCACTCTGTAATGCCCACGTCTCAGTGATCGGGATGCGAGTGTGTGTGCTCTGGTTTGTGAAGTGCAGATCTGTTCTCTCCAAGCAGCCAGTGGTCTGGAGAGCTGGTCTGCAGTGCTCTGGTGCTGCTGTGCACAGCGCTGTGACTGTAGTTGAGGCCTTAGGACCTGAGGGGGCATCATGGGGTTACCATGATTTGCCTCCAAACCCCTGAGGTACCCAGTGCACTTGTAGCTGATTGTGGGGCAGGTTGGTGGAAAGACTGAAAAGTATTATTTGAAACGGTGGTTGAGTTTTGGGATCAGTAGCTTTTTCCTTCACTTCTGGTGGGCCTGTATCCTATTTTGGGAAAACAATTCCTTTCTGTTCTAGGTAATTTTATTGCCTAATGAAAAGAATGTAAAAGACACTGTATATTTACTATGAAGTACAGGAAACATCCCAAAACATGCAGTCTGAAATAAGGATATTATAAATTGTGGAAATGAAAAATTACCAGGTCACCCTCCAAAGCAGGACCTTCAGATACAGGCTACCCATGATCTGTGTGGAAGGAAGTGCAGGCCTGGTCAGGAGCTGAAGCTCATCGCCTGCACCAGCCAAGTGGTTCTGAGCTTTGGAGCCTCAAACTAGAGTCAGTGTCTACTTACGATTAGCATACCAAAACTACGATCCACCAGGCTTTGAAATGAAGCGCCTTTGGCCACTGTTCCCTGGGGATGGTTGCTCTGGAGCCACTGCTGAACTGCGAGATGGGAGCTGAAAGAAAGTGACGCCTGTGCTCCTGCCTGCTGCCTCTCACCCTCACATCCTTGATGGCTGGAGATGCCAACTGGGGCACCTAGTGTGGTAGATGATGTTCTCCAGGGATCCGGGACATAGTCATATGTGCACACTCTTATTCTTTCCTTGTGTTGTGATTTTCTTGTCATGTACATGGCCAGTTGCTGCCCTGCAGTCCTGTGGCCTGCCTGGCCTGGGCCCCTTTGTTCTGCACTCCTTTTCTTCTTGGCTGATAGTGCTTGCGCTATGCCCATCTAGTCCCACTTTCTGGGATACCCAGGCTGCTGTGGCACCCTCCTTATCAGCTTCTGAGTGCTACACTGGTGCCACAGTGGAAGGTATCCTTTCTTTATTTGTTCACGTGTCCCCCACACAGAGTTAACCTTTTCTCAACAGACCTCTCAAGGTGTTTCCAGCAGTTGGAATCTCGGACGCCGAGGGCTCTGTTGCATCCTGTGGAGTCAGATGTGACTATCCCCTGCTCCTCTGGCTTCATAACCTTCTGCATCATGGCCCCAGCACCGCGCCAGATTTCACAGGAAGTGGAGGCCTTGCCCTGTATGCCCTGCTGCAGATCTACAGTACACAGGGCTAACCTTGTGCTGATGTTATGCCTGCCAACTACCTTGTGCCTATGCTGGGAGGTGTCTTGCTGGGCCTAGAAGGCTGTCCTGTTAACAGCCAGGAGAGACACCAGACTGCAGAGCTGCAGGAGAGGGAGTTGCCGGGAGCCAGATAAAGCTAGGACTTCAGGGGTGTCCATCTATACTGACCCTGCCCCAAGAGGCCAACTCTGCTGGGGTTAGAGGTCATGGGAATGGAGCTATTGAGAGAAGGAAAGACAGGAAGGGTTGGGGAAGTCTGAGATGACGTAGGTAGTCACATCAGGCCCCAGATGGGGACGCCATTGAGGAAAGGGAGGCAGGAAGATGCTGGAAGGATTGGAGGCCGAGACAGCTGGGAGAAGGCCATGGATTCTGAGCAAGAGCTCGCGGGGCTTGCCTCTCCTTTGCCCCGACTCTGTTCCCCCTTTCTTCCCCTTTCCCTCACTTCCCCTTATTAAGGGTAAGACACTGAATAGTTTGATTATTGCTTTCTTTTGGTCATGGAAGGATCTAGTAGGGGAGAGAAAAGAAGAATGCGTCAGGATAGGGAAAGCTTAGAAAGCTGTGGATAGGAGCAGATATTCTAGGCTTAGGCAGAGGGAGGAGAAGAGAAAGGAATCTGTGCTTGGGGGCCGCCTTTCTTACGAAGGCAGAAAGAAGGGTGAGGATCCGCCAGGTTGGTGTTGGGAAAGAAGTCAGCCAGCAGTAGACAGTGGGCTCAGTCAGGAGGAGGAGCTAATGGGGGTCAGGGTGTTCTTCACACAGGGGAGGAACAAAGGTTGCCATTTGCCAAATACCATTTCACAGTTTTGAAATGGCAAAGAAAATTTTAAAAGCTCTTTCATAAATATTTATGTCTGTTACTTTGGTATTATTCTCTTAGAGCAGAGTCCAGCAAGCAGTTAGAACTGAATGAATAATTAATTATAGATGCATGGCTTATTGGAGGGGAAGATCAGAAGTTCTTTGTGTTAGAAAATTGAACTCATGGACTGGTGTTGTGGTTTGGAGGGTAAAGCTGCCGGCTGCAGTGCTGGAATCCCATATGGGTGCTGGTTCATGTCCTGGCTGCTCCACTTCTGATCCAGCTCCTTGCTGATGGCCTGGGAAAGGCAGTGGAAGATGGCCCAAGTGTTTGGGCACCTGCCACCCATGTGGGAGACCTGGATGAAGCTCCTGGCTCCAGGCCTCGGCCTGGCCCAGCCCTAGCCATTGTAGCCCTCTGGATAATGAACCAGTGAATGGAAGATCACTTTCTCTGCCTTTCCCTCTCTGTAACTCTGACTTTCAAATTAATTAATCAGTAAATCCATCAATAAATAAACTCAAATAAACTTTTATTAAATGAAAGTGAGAGCACATACATAATAACTGAGGTCTTTGGAAAGGTCGGTGCTAAACCAGTTGTGGTCTTTTCTGCCCAGGTGATTTATGAACATGGATTTTACCTTAATTATTTTTTTAAAGATTGATTTATTTAGGGGCTGGCACTGTAGTATAGTAGGTTAAATCTCCTCCTGCGGTGCCAGCATCCCATGTGGGTGTTGATTCAAGTCCCAGCTGCCCCACTTCCAGTCCAGCTCCCAGTTAATGACCTGGGAATGTGGTGGAAGATGGTCCAAGTGCTTGTCCCCCTGCACTTATGTGGGAGACCTGGAAGAAGTTCCTGGCTCCTGGCTTCAGATAGGCCCAGCTCAGGCTATTGCTGCCATTTGGGAAGTGAACCAGTAGATGAAAGACCTCTCTCTCTCTCTCTGTCTCTCTGTCTCTCCCTCTCTCCCTTTCACTGTAACACTGCTTCTCAAATAAAAATGAGCAAATTGTTATTTTTTTATAAAATTTTATAAAGGATTTATTTTTATTTAAGAAGCAGAGTTACAGAGAGGGACAGAGGGAAGAGGGGGGTTAATTCCCCAAATCGCCACAATGGCCAGGGTTGGATCAGGCCAAAGTCAGGAGCCAGGAGCTTCATCTGGGTCTCCCACATGGGTGGCAGGGGCCCAAGGACTTGGGCCATCTTCTGCTTTCCCAGGTGCATTAGCAGGGAGCTGGATTGGAACTGGAGCAGCCAGAATTTGAACTGGCACCCATACAGGATGCTGGCACTGCAGGCAGCAGCTTAACCTGCTGCACCACAGTGCTGGCCCTAGTTTTTCATATTTCGATAGATATGGGAAAGCCACCGAGGGTTTGCCACAAGTGATTTTGCTATGTAGAAAGGTGAGAAGGACGCTGAACTGAAACAGGTGAAGCCTTTGCTGAGGAGAAAGGGCATGTCCCAGAGACCTTTGCCTGGACGGAATTCCTTGTGCCCTGGAAGCTAAGAGTTTAGGGAAGTGTATTATTGTGCTGTTACAAATAAAAATTTACCTCTGAATGGAAAAGATGTATAAAACTTGACCTCTCTTTTTAAAAGTTGAGAGACCTGGGTTAGAACTTAATTTTGGTGAGATTTTGTAAGTGGCTTTGGAATCTTGGTTTTCGTGGGGAGCTGATAAAACTGAACTGTGAGGAGGCTCTCGTCGTCTCTGACTCGCACTCTCCACAGGAGGTTTTGTCTAGAGAATCTGCTGAGTGCAGAGCCTGAAAACTCAGAACAGGCCTTGTGTGTGCACGGGGTGGGAATCTTCCGAGGCCCCCTGTGTCTCCTGTTCAGCTGATCAAGCACTCACTCTGCTCAGATAGGCTTTGTTACCTGGAGTGCCTGTTAGTGACTGCACACTTTGTAGTATGAATGAGAATACCGGAGCCTCTTGGTGCTCTGGGTGAGCTGGAAAGTGGGTATGGTGGGCTGAAGCTCCCCAGGGGAGAGTTTTCCAGCGTGCTTGGGTGACAAGGTGGAGCCATGATTGGGTTTGAGACTTACTGACATTTGCTGTCCACCGTGTGGCCATTCTTGGAACACCTGGAGGTTCTATGGCATCACTGACACATGGAATAAAGTCCTGTGGAACTGTTTTCCTTCAGGCTGTCCGTCGGCTCCGAGTGAGCCTGCTGCAAGCGCCTGGTATGGCATCTGTGGTCGGAGGTCTGAGATCTGAGGTCACCTCAGAATCTTACCGTGCAGTGTGTACTCGTGTCACTGATCACTGTGCCAGTGCAGACTTCCTATGACGGCCCCTCGCAGAAGGCACATCACAGTCCTCAGGGATGTGTGTGTGTGTGTTTTTTTTTTTTTTTTTTTTTTTAATTTATTTGGAAGACAGAGTTACAGAGAGAAGTAGAGACAGAAAAAGAGAGGTCTGCCCTCCACTGGTTCACTCCCCAAATGACCGCAGCAGCCAGAGCTGAGCCAATCCAAAGTCAGGAGCCAGGAGCTTCTTCTGGGTCTCCCAGACAGGTACAGGGGCCCAAACACTTCCACTGCTTTCCCAGGCCATAGCAGAGAGCTGGATCGGAAGAGGAGCAGCCAGGACTAGAACTGGCGCCCATATAGGATGCCGGGGATTTAACCTGCTGCACCACATAACCAGCCCTTTAAGGGTTGTTTAAAACTATTTCTCAGGAGAGTTAAGACATGTCTTCATTTGGAAATGTACAGTCTATTGATGAAGGCAGATGATAAAAGGTGCATAGTTTAAGTTAGTTTTTGTGTGTCTTACCAGTGTCATTTTTTAAAAAAGATTTATTTATTTATTTGAAAGTCAGAGTTACACAGAGAGAGGAGAAGCAGAGAGAGAGAGAGAGAGAGAGAGAGAGAGAGGTCTTCCATCTGATGGGTCACTCCCCAATTGGCCACAACAGCTGGAGCTGCACCAATCTGAAGCCAGGAGCCAGGAGCTTCTTCCAGGTCTCCCACGAAGGTGCAGGGGCCTAAGGTCTTGGGCCATCTTTTACAGCTTTCCCAGGCCACAGCAGAGAGCTGGATCAGAAGTGGAGCAGCTGGGACTTGAGCCGGCGCTTCAGGACAGGGCGTGAACCCGCTGTGCCACAGCGCCGGCCTCACCGGTGTCATTTTTAAGATGCCACCATTCTGAAAATCATAGCAAATTACAGGCTGGCAATTTAGTATTCTGCTCCTCCCTGTCCATCCCCAAGCTCTATAATCTTGCTTTTGAGAACTTCCTCACAATCTCTGCCTAATAAGGCGGTGTGTGTGGAATACTAGTGGAATCTAAGCTCTCCGAGCACTCACACTGGGGCCTGATTGTGTTGCTGCTGGAGTGAAAGCTAGTCCTGGACAGTGCTCCTGGCTTTGAGGCATCACGAGCAAGAACGCAGAGTAGGGCAAGTTCCCTGGGCTGTACCTCCTCTTGCACCCTCTTCTCCCATCACCCTGCTTGGGGTCTCCCCCACCACCACCACTTGTATCTCTGCTTCCCTTCTCCCACACGTTCTCCCCAGGCATTGGGGTGGGAGGCTGCAGTGATATGGGGAGAACACATGAGGGTGCAAGGCCCAAGTTTAAAAGGTTGTGTGTAACGAGTAGCCTCTGCTGTAGAGAGTGAAGAGTTCAGGACGCAGGTACAGCTTAGTGATTTTGTACATTGTTCAATTAGTGTTATCTATTTGATAACATTGGCTTTCTTTTCTTGCCTCATCTTGGTAATGAATGCTCCCTCTTGCCCCAAAATTAAATAAGTGAAAGCAGTAGGCTTTCAAAAAGTAGATGGACATAAATGATAGACCTGAGAAATGAATGTATAGAACTAGAAAGTGAATGGATAGACTGTGAGTACTGTTGTATAAGGATTTCTCTGTATTTATTCTAGTAATTTTTAAGCTAGCAAATCAGCCAAAAGAAACATTGACTTTTTTTTCTGATACAGTTTGCCTTAGAAATGTTGTTGTTTGTGCTAATAATTAGGACTGCTAATTTGAAATGATTATACTAATTCTATTCATTTTGGATTATATTATGAAATAGTACTTCCACTGTGCAGTATTGCTGACTTAAAATATGTGAAAAATGGTTATTGTAAACATCTTCCCCATCATTTCTGTGAACACTGTTTATAAATCAATCTTAATTTTCTTTACAAAGTTTCTCAGGAGTAGCAGTGACTACTGTTTTCATGGGTGGGTTCTTGGGAGGCAAGTCATGGAATAGTGGTCTGGTGCCACTCTTTTGAATTAATATTTATTTTATATGTCTGTGACTGTCGATTCTGATACGCTAGGAGCAGCATTTGCCCACATGTCTGACTGTTCTGCCCCTTGTCCTATGGTTAGCTGAGGATGTATAGTTTTGTGGACAGAAGGTTTCCCTTAACCTCAGGTAGCAAAAGTTTAAGGAGCTCACTCACAGTTTTTTGCTTTGGGAGTCATGGAGGTTCTCTCTCTCTCTCTCTCTTTTTTTTTTTTTTTTTTTTTTTTTGTTGCTTTTTGACAGGCAGAGTGGACAGTGAGAGAGACAGAGAAAAAGGTCTTCCTTTGCCGTTGGTTCACCCTCCAATGGCCGCCGCGGCTGGCGCGCTGTGGCCAGCGCACCACACTGATCTGATGGCAGGAGCCAGGTACTTCTCCTGGTCTCCCATGGGGTGCAGGGCCCAAGCACTTGGGCCATCCTCCATTGCACTCCCTGGCCACAGCAGAGAGCTGGCCTGGAAGAGGGGCAACCGGGAAAGAATCTGGCACCCCGACCGGGACTAGAACCCGGTGTGCCGGCACCGTAGGTGGAGGATTAGCCTATTGAGCAGTGGCGCTGGCCTCATGGAGGTTCTCACAGGTGCATCATTGAGAGGCGACAGAGAGCCGTGGCACACACTAGAAAGAGTAGCCACTATCATATCCACCTTTTGTTTCTGCCCTGATATGTGGGAGCTACAGTTTTTGGTTGTTATTATTATTTATTTGTGTTTGTTTTCATAAAAACCCCAGGAAAGCTCAGCAAACAAACCAATAGCTCCCCGCATGTGCACACGTATTCACGCAGATCAAAAGTCCAGCAGGCTGCAGTTTGGAAGCCACTCATCTCGCTGTGTTGTGGCTGGTTGGGACTGGTGCCCTGGTAGTGAGCAAAGACATACTTTATCACTGACAATGTAGACAACCAGTACTGTCAACGGGGATTGGCTTACAAGATGAGCTGTGTTTTTTATTCCTGAACTGGGGTTGGTCCCAGAGTTGGCATTGTAACAGTTTCTCAAAGTGGCTGGTTGTATCAGGAGATGATGATTGAGGTCTAATGGGAAACATTGGGTTTGTACTGACAGCTGAAGGATGGTGGTGTCCTTTGGGCTCAGTTGTATATTGAAGAGGTTCTGTGTAACAGAAAGCTGATGCCCTGGGGTGGTTTTTGGTAGTGTAAAAATGCAGTTTATGAGAAGGGAATGTAATCTTATAGTCAGTGTTTTAGAAGCTATTTCAGGCTATTTCCTGAAATAGTTTTTCAGTCAGTAGAACAGATAACTATTTCTTGGTGCGGATGCACAAAATTCATTTCCAGACGTCCAGCTGGATGAGCTGACCTAAGTAAGGGCTTCCCTGTTGGTCTATCCTAAGAGGCATTGTGGGCATCTCTCTCTGCAGCTGTGTTGGCACTGATGACACCATACCTCCAGAGCCGCAGGCAGCATCCAGGCAGCCAGTCCTCCTGTGCTGAAGGTCTGTGTGCCCAGGGGCTTTTGCAAAACTCAGGAATTACTCACTGTTAGCCGACTACTTTGTACTTGCTTATTTCCTGAGAGTTAAACAATGCAGTGAAGCTGAAAAGCCCTCCCTCCCCAGCAGCAGAGAGAGAGAGAGAGAGAAGCAGGTGTGGCAAACACGCCCCTGGCAGCCTAGGCCAGGGGACTTGGGAAGCAGAGCTATGGCTTTTCTTTTGTCTACTTCCTGGAACCCTTGAGACTGCTATGTGGCAACCTGAAAATTGGACTCCTGGAATTCTTGGATTTATGGGTACTAATCTTTAATTAATGTAAGTAATATGAGATGTTAGCCTACCTCACGTGGTTTTCCCTCCATGCAAGGGTGCTAGGTGCTTTTTACGTTTATTGATTGGGATTGTGTTTCACAGTAAAGATTCAGCCCTTCCTGGGTCTTAGTGCTGCTGCTCACCTGCCTCACCTGGTCCTGGCCTTGCTAGCACAAATCAGCTGCTCACTAATACTTGTCACACATTTGGCCATAGGTACACTCAAGAAGTCTCCAAATGGTAGATTGTCTAAAAATAGAAATCAAGGGCACTTTTGCATAGAATGAGCCTTGGGCATACCTATTTTCTCAAATTTCTTTTCCTAAATTAAATTGGAGCCATACTCGTGAACATTGCAGAAGGGCAGTAGAAATGCCCAGCGCCATAAGCAAGACACCGATCCTCATCTATCCCTGCTGTGTGTCTGACTGCCGCTGCCCTGTGCCTGCCTGAGTGTTAGTGTTGGCCCGTCCACGAGAGTCCCAGGTGCAGAGGTGGGTCCACCCAGCTCACGGCCCAGCGGAAGCTGGTGGACTAGCTTATTTCACTAAGTGTAGGTTTTCCAGTTGCATTTCTGTGGTCAGTGTTTCTGAGGGCAGTCAAGAAACTGCGATCACCCCAGGGCCTGCAAAGTGAAATATGCAAATGTCTAAGCACTCTAAATTAGAAAGTAAACATCCTTTTCCAACAGTTTTTTTCTAGAATAAAAACAAAACAATAAAATGACTGCTAAAAAATTATTGTGGAAAGAACAGCTGACAAAAGGGAAAGAGAAATAGCAAAGACAAAGAGATTTAATTCCTCTCTTGTGAAATCTTCTGGAGGATTTCTAACAGTGCAATCATGTATTTTTTAGATTCAATAAACTCACTTAAAAAGATAGATTTATTTATTTATTTATTTATTTGAAAGAGTGATAGAGAAAGGGAGACACAGAGAGATCTTATCTGCTAGTTCACTCCCTCATTGGTCACAACAGCTGGAGCTGGGCCGAACCAAGAGCTTCATCCTAGTCTCCTATGTCATCCACTGCTTTCCGAGGTGCAACAGCAGGGAGCTGGATTGGAAGTGGCGCATCTGGAACTCTAACCAGTGCTCCAGTATGGGATGCTGGCACAAGAGGCAGCTTATTGCACTGCACCACAGCTGCAGGGAGCCCCCCTACCCCCTGCTATTTGAGTGTGTGATGCGTAGTGTGATTATGTGTGTATGTAGCATAGTTATCTAGTGGAAACAGCATACTGGTTATGCACTCTTATAGGCTGCCCTCTGTGCAGGGGGGTCCTGCAGTGTTGTTGGGTGGCAAGAGGGGTTGGCTTACGGGAAACCCTTTGATGATGATGATGATCCTCCTCTATGTTCTGCCAATGCTGCTGGGGAAGTTTCTGGAAGCTGGGCTGTACTGGAGCTCCATGGAATGTGGTGGGGGTGGGGCCTTAGATTGTGCGTCTAAGGACAGGGTCTGCTTGATGGTATTGTGTTTATGTTTCATCCCTAAAAATACTGAATAAAAGCAAATACGTGTACATTTATATATACATGGTATCTGTATTCTGAGTTCTGGGCTTCAAAATAAACCTTTGAGTGTCTTGAATATTCCTTTATCATTTAAATGCTGATAGCAGTGACTTTTTTGTAAAAGGGAAACTTTTGGTGAATGTCTTCATTTATGCCCCTGTGCAAGTCCTGTGGTCCCTGACTGCTCCCAGGTGTGACGCTGTCACCTGAGGATTGCTGATAATGCATACATCTGAGTGTCTGACTCCTAGCAGTTTTCATGACATTTTAAGAGATCTTGCCTGACTATATTTAGACTTGGAGAAGAACTAGAAATCAGCCAGTCACAAGTTTGGATTCTTCAGAATCTCTCATCTGTCTGAGGCCTTCTTTTAGAGAAAATGGACCTTTGGATTAATGTTATTTGGATAGAACTAATGTGCTGAAAATTGCTCTAGAATTGAGGGTGCTCTCCTGATTCTGGTCGTGAATGGACTCGGCCGTGGGGCATGGGACCGTGTGGGTCCCCACTGTGGTTCTGGTGTTTACCACTTGTCAGTGCATATCCAAATCTCACCACTGGATACTTGCCTGAGGGCAGTTGATGAGAAATTTCAACATGCATCATTCACTGTATTTCCCCATAGTTCTTTCCCTAATTTATTTGAAAATTATGTGGGGAAATGGGCATGTTTATGTGTTTGTAAGAATTAATTGACTCTAATGATGGTAAAAACAACTGTGGATACAAGGTCATTGGTTTTGTGTTCTATCAATTTAGAAACTCTTGCCTTTGTTGCAGTGCAATGTTGGAGAATCGTACACTCTTGTCTTCAGTCTGCCTGCGTATAATTACTGTGCTGAGATCATGTGGGGTTTCAACACTTGGGAGTATTGCTTCTAGTTGCTTCTTATCAGCTGGCCTTGCAAACAGAGTTTAATGTTTGTTAAAGTAGGATACCCTCGTGTAAAGTGGCTCCCAAATACAGATTATTTTCTCAAACCTAATTTGTAGACGTTTAGAAAATGAGAGTAGCTATCTAGCTTGGATTTTTCTTCCATGTTAAAATAACCAGGTGATGACATCTGTGAATTTATACCAATTGTTGTTAGTAAAACTATCAATAGATTTAAAATATCAGAACAAAGTTTGTGTAACTGAGGCACACAGATTAGCCATATGGGGAAATCAAATCCCGACTGGCCTGAGAAGAACGTTGTGGCCTGCCTGAGGGTCTGAGTGAGCAGTTGTGCAGCGAGGGCAGGTGCAGCATTGCACTCAGGAGCCTGCGTGCGGTGGCTTGCTGAGGGCCTCGACGGCAGGTGCCTTGCTAGAGCAGCTTGTCTTTGTGAAGACTGAACGTTGGCGAGCTGATGCCTGAATGAGCCCTCTCTGGTTTTTCTTTTCTCCAGTCTCGCCGGTGATCATTAAGGAATGGGCAGCTTACAAAGGGAAGTCTCCTCAAACTCCGGAACTGGTGGAAGCCCTGGCCTTCAGGGAATGGACCTGCCCCAACTTGAAGAGGCTTTGGCTGGGCAAGGCAGTGGAGGACAAGAACCGCAGGATGAGGGCCTTTCTGGCCTGCATGCGGTCAGACACTCCTGCCATGCTGAACCCTGCCAACGTGCCCACCCACCTCATGGTGCTCTGCTGCGTCTTACGGTGGGTGGCAAGTCGAGTGTTCAGTGGGGTGGGGGGAGGCACCTGGGACCAAGCAGGGGCTGAGGCATGGTGTGGAACATTCTGAAAAGGACTTATTAGGGATGAATTGTGTTGTCTGTTGGAATTTGTCCTAACCCCGTATTTATAAGTGTTACAGAGTGTACACCAAGCAGGGTATTTTTCTTTTCTTTTCTTTTTTTTTTGTTTATGATTTATTTATTTATCTGAGAGGTAGAGTTACAGACAGAGAGGGGGAGATCAAGAGAAAGGACTTCCGTCTGCTGGTTCACTCCTCAAATGGCCACAACAGTTGGAGCTGAGCCGATCCAAAGCCTGGAGCTTCTTCCAGGTCTTCCATGTGGGTGAAGGAGCCCAGGCACTTGGGCCATCTTCCGCTGCCTTCCCAGCCCATAAGCAGAGAACTGGACTGGGACACAAACTAGAAGAGGAGCAGTCGGGATACGTGGGATTCTGGCACCACAAGTGGAAGCTTAGCCTACTACACCACAGCGCTGACCCCTGGTTTACTTGGATCTGTCTTGTGAATCGTGTTCTCCTAGGGTTGTGGTGAGTTTGTTTGAGGCTGGGATCCAGTGCTCACATTGTCAGCTCTGGCCTTAGGCGCCATCTCAGGTTGGCCCAAGGGACCCTTAACACTGTCTGTTTGGGGGCTTCTTGCTTTCTGGCCCTGCAAGATGCTTCCGTGCCCCTTGTGTCTCCCCACTCTGGGGAACAGCCTAGTCCCAGTTGTGAGCTCTGGACCTTGCTGATGTACACACTGCTGGCTCTTTGCTGACATTTGCATTCATGGATGTTTATTAAGTTTCTAGGGCTTGTCGATCTGGTTTGGTTTTGAAACAATGTAGGAAAAAATCACAACCACAGAAAGCTTTTTTTTTTTTTATTCCATACTTCAGTGTGATTTTTTAATAACATTTTCCTACACAACCACCATGTGGCCATTAGAACCAACCTACCTGGATCCTTTGGTTTATCCTGCCTCAGACCGCGATGCTTTCAGGGGTGATTCCTGACCAGAGGGCACACAGCTCTGTGTGTCCCGTGAGGCAGGACTCTGGTTCTCAGGGCACAGGGTGGTTGTGTGGCATGTGGGGTTACTCCCTCTTCTGTGACTGCTGCAGGTTTTGGGAACCTTGACAGCTGGAACTCCTCTTCCTTGGTAACCCTCAGAATATACTCTTCACTTGTTTGTTTATTGTTTATTTATTTAATTTTTTTGACAGGCAGAGTTAGAGAGACAGAGAGGTCTTCCTTCCGTTGGTTCACCCCCCAAATGGCCGCTACAGCCGGCATGCTGCGCCAATCTGAAGCCAGGAGCCAGGTGCTTCCTCCTGGTCTCCCATGCGGGTGCAGGGCCCAAGCACTTGGGCCATCCTCCACTGCCTTCCCGGGCCACAGCAGAGAGCTGGCCTGGAAGAGGAGCAACCAGGACAGACCCCGGCGCCCCAACCAAGACTAGAACCCAGGGTGCCAGTGCCGCAGACGGAGGATTAGCCTTTGACAGCTTTATGAGGTTTCTTGAATTTTTAAAAAATATTTATTTATTTGAAAGGCAGAGCTATAGAGAGAGGTGAGACAGAGAGATCTTCCATCTGCTGCTTCATTCCCCAAATGGCCATAGGGGCGAGGACTGGGCCAGGTCAAAGCCAAGAACCAGGAGCTTCTTCTGGGTCTCAGGTGGGTGCAGGGAACCAAGCACTTGGATCATCTTCTGCTGCTTTCCCAGGCCATTAATAGGGAGCTAGATTGGAAGTGGAGCAGCTGGAACTTGAACTGGCACTCATATGGGATGCCTGCACTGTGGACTGTGGCTTAATCTGCTGCACACAGCTCTGGCCCTGGGAGTTTTGCTTTTTGACTAGTGGTGCTGACTTTGGATCCTAGTAAGATAGTGTTGGGTACACGTGCATCCTAAGTGTTACTTGATGACAGCAGTTGAGAGGGACAGGGGACAAATGTCATCCAGATCTGTGGATTACTCAGCAGCAGAGATGCAGGGAGGTAGCTTGAGCAGGGTTTGGTGCAGGGGAGGGTGAGGTGGGCAGCGCAGAGCTGAATAGAGGTCTTTGTGGGGAAATAAGGTGGACAAGGGAGAGACAAGACAGCAGGTGGACAGATGCAGACTGAGATAGGTCCTGCAAGAACTTAAAGTCAGATAGTGAATAACATAACAAGGAGAGAGGACGTGAGGCCCCAAAGCAAGGCTCCCCAGGAATGGTATTGGCCATACCAGTTGTGTCCTAATGGTGGTATCAGGCCACCGTTCCCCAGTGATGAAGCAGGGCCCCGGCCAACTATGCCCTTTCCATCTCCATGAAGCCCTGGATTTCCCCAGTGTCCAGGCTTTACGGGCCTTCTCTGGGCGTCCTCACCCCTCCACACTATTAGGGTGAGGCCAGGCAAGTCAAGCAGCTCTCCTCCGTTCTCATAGCTGTTGAGCATATCTATGCTCAGGTTCCCACATTCTACTCATGTGCAGGAAAGAACATCTGGAGAAAATTCTCCCACAGATCCATGGGTAGGTGTAGCAGCATGGAAAGGGATTTGGAAACTCCCCAAATGCAGACAGGGAGATCTGGAATCAGTGAGACAACCAAGAGAAGGCTGTTAGCCACCTTCCCCTTAACTCACCGGAGTCCTGCTCCTGCTGTTCCAGTGTTCTGGTGTTAATCCAGATGTTTCCCTGTGTGCATTCTTTACACTCTGCATTCAGGAAGGTGTTGGTAGGACCTGTGAGGAGGAGGAGGAGCTAAATGTCACCTTTGCCATAGAAAGCCCAGAGGAGGCAGCAGCAGATGTCCCGACCAACATAGCTGTG
Organism: Oryctolagus cuniculus; assembly: GCF_051225735.1. Classification (NCBI taxonomy): domain Eukaryota; kingdom Metazoa; phylum Chordata; class Mammalia; order Lagomorpha; family Leporidae; genus Oryctolagus; species Oryctolagus cuniculus. The sequence continues at coordinate 145,552,550 of NC_142867.1, read as the reverse complement.
TCACTTCAGCTAAATTGAGTTCCCGGAGCCTTCACTGCCAGGAAAGCAGGACAGATCTTAAGAAATACAGCCTTTCCCAAGACAGCCTTCTCTGATTCCGGTTTATAAAAGGCACCTATGGCCGGGGGCTGGGGAAGAGTGTATATTTAGTCATTGACCTTGAAATTGCATTTTCTTCCTACATTGTCACATAATTTTTCCATGCAGTATGTATGCTGTCTGAACCTCAATTTCCCCACCTCTAAAAGGGGGGTATTAATGATTCTTGCCACAGCGTTGCTGGGTGGGTGAGCCATTGTGTGTGAAATGCTTTGACCCAGGCTTGGAGCCAGCGAGTGAGCAGGCCTTGCAGTGGGAACTGGGGATGTGACAGATGGTGTGTCTCTCGGTGAGAGATGATTGAATGACTATATTGACGCACAGTAATGATCTCTCAGTGGATATAGTTATCACAGGAGCACACTAGGGCTGAGCATCAACTCTGCCCGTGGCTTTTGTTGGTCGCTCAGTAGATAGATGAGACAGCTTTGCTGATCCTGCCATGGCACTCAGGACTCCCTGAGTCATTTGCCAGAGATCACGTAGAAGTTGGTTTTTAGTAGTTGCTTTAGTCATCACTGGGCAGCTTGATTAGGGCAGAGAATTGGGGGTTACTGGACTTGCAGGAAGGTTTATAACACAGCCATGGAGGTTAGCTGTTCACTAGTTCATGGCAGATAACATGTGGGCCTGTGCCCTATACGTGGGCCCAGGGTGCTTGTTATTTCGGCAGTGCAAGGTGCCAAGGGAAGCCTGCACCTGCAACTTCCCAGCACTTACGCTTTCTAGCTGATGATATGGAAGGTGATTTCCTTTCAGCTGCCCATACCAGGGCACCCATTTTGAAGGCCGCGCTTCAGTGACCACCCTGGGCAGTGCCTTCCTCAGTCCCTACCTCCCCATGGTCCTCCACGTACCATCACAAGAGCACAGTTGTATCAGGAATCGCTGACCAGGGTGGGTCTTTGGCCTAGCCACTAAGATGTGGGACAGGGGATCTGCATCACACTGCAGAGTGCCTGGGTGTGAGTCCTAACTCCAACTTCATGCAGACCCAGGGAGGCAGTGGTGGTGGTTCAGGTTTAAGTGATTACCCACATGGGAGTCCTGGATCCAGTTTGCAGCTCTGGAGAGTGAACCAGGGATTGGGAACTTGCACTCTTTCTGTGTCTCAAATATTTTTAAGAATTAAAAAAATACAAAATTACCGATCATCTCATTCTGAGCATGCACTATTTTTACTCTAAATTAAAACATTCCCTTCAGCCCAGATGGTGATTGTGTTTTTGTTTGTAATTGGCTCCTTGAAGCAAAAAGAGCAGGGCTGCATGAGAAATCCTGAGTCTTTGGTACCTCCTGTCCTAACCCTGATTCACCCTGACCCCGACCCCGCATTGACTCAGACCCTCCTGCAGGTGTGCTGTGTGATGGGTGGCCATTCAGTTAAATGCCAATGATTTGTGTCCTATACCAGGTATATGGTGCAGTGGCCAGGAGCTCGAATACTGCGGCGTCAGGAGCTCGACGCCTTCCTGGCCCAGGCGCTGTCCCCCAAGCTCTACGAGCCAGATCAGCTACAGGAGCTCAAGGTAACGTATCCTCCTCTTTTCATGATCCTGGGAAGTCTGGCTTTTGACTTGGTATGACACAGCTCACCCTCCCAGGCAGGAGAGCCCAATGCTCTGAACTGGTGACACCACTGCAGGGTGAACTGAGGGCTCGCAGGGCCGGGGGACATTCCTTTCTAGTTAGAGATTTGCCATCCCCAGTTTGGAAGCAGTCAATTCCACTTCTGTCAGGGAAAGGTTTTTCTTTGTTTACCAATGGATGTTTATTCTTGTTTGTCTGATCAGGAAATAAACTGGCCTTTTTTATTTTAGGAGGGGATTCCAAACCTGAGGTGAGGAGGGCTTGATCTTAAGAATTTCGTAACATCTAGTCAGGATTCTTTTTCTTATTTCATCCCATTGTTCCTAGTTACAATTCTGGTTTTCTCTAAAAAGTGCTCTTTGCCCTTCTGGTATTGTAAAATCCCTTAAGCCACTTGAAGGACGGTGTGACCCCATCATCCCGAAGCCCGTTTAGTCAGCATTTAACATCATATTCCTTTTAATTTTGCCTTCTAGTAATTCCTTTTGTTCTTTAATTGTTTTGACAACATTGATTTTTCTCTGAGTTGTCACCTAATTTTTTAGTGTGCTTGTCTTTTCAGTGCACTTTTATTGATTGCTGTGTTCGCCTGGTTGTAATTGCTTTCTAATTTCTATATTGTATTTTCGGAAGGCCAAGATGTTTCGAAGTTAGCTAAACTCATAGATCTGCTTTTTCTTTTTACTGTGCAGGGTTTAATTTTTGGTTTGCCATCAGTTTTGTTTTTTGTTTTCTGTTTTTCATGCAGTTTGATTTGTAATCATTTAATCTCTTTTGACAAACCCGCCTTCCCTTGTAGATCTTTTTGTCGTTCTTTACGAAGGCGTTCTTTCCCTGCAGAGGAATTTTAGGCTTGCTTCCTAGGGTGTTAGTGTTTACCAGTTGGAGCTCAGTAAATGTCTGGTACTCCACAGATTATTGTATTACATTGAGTATTTGGTGTTGAGACCCTCCTCAACTGTGTGCAGCTCACCTGAGGCTCTGAAACAATATATATAAAAACCAGCACGTGGGATAATTGACCCCAAATTGTATTCTTTACTTTGCAGATCCAGTTTCTGTTTTCTGGACAGAATTATTATTATTTTAACATTTTTGCTCTCAATGTCTGGTCAGGTGCCCTGTCGGGCAGTGTGGCGGGGCCCAGTCACGGCCTCCCGTGTCCTCGCCGGGTCTCATCACGCTGTCTTCGTTGCAGGCTGTGCTTCAGGGGGTGGAAACACTTTTCCTAGAGTGTGGTGCCACCCTCTACCTCTACTCCTGTTTCTCTTATATAGATTATTACATCAGTATTGACATCCCACTTCTGAAAATCAGACCGCCAGGGACCAGGTATGCCCACCGAGCCGTATTCACCATCAAGTTACTTTAACCAGAGTTCATCTTATATCCCATGTCCTTTTCATTTTTGGATCAACACATAGGAGATAACTTGTGAAAAACAATCACACCCTTAAGCTTTCATTTTGGTTCTTTTGAGGTCTTAGTGCTTTCATGGTTTTCTCCTGATTCTTCATCTAAAGTGAGACATTTCTAGATGTATTCCAAAAGACACATTTCATGTAGAGTTGCCTTCAGGCTCATTCATCGTTCCCCGGGGTCTTGCTTATGTGGAGGTAGACAGTTACTTTCACAAGGACAGCCTACACTGTGAGCACAGGATTAGTGTGAGATCTGAGATAGCAGTTATTGGCCGGGGTGGCGGGAGGTGGTTGTTTGCTTTTTTTTTTTTTTTAAATTATTGAAGATCCTTTCAGCTCCACATTGAGAATTAATAGGAATAATCATTATTTAAGTGCTACAAAAATTACACAGAGTTGAGGGTTTCAAAACTCAGTGGTAGAAAATTGCCATTTTAAAATTACTTTTTTCATTTAACCATTAGTTTTTGACATACCAAAAGCAACGACATTGCTTTTTCACACTACACCATTTCACTGATTATGATGTGGTCAACTCTTGCCTGTTGCACTGCTCTATCCGGCCCTGCCCAGTTTGTGGATTGCCCAGATTCCCCTCCTGTCCCCTCCCCATGTGTTGTCCACTCCAGGCTTTGCTATCAGAGGAGAAAAAGAAGAGAACACCCATTTCGGAAAGTTTGAACTCTTAGGTACTCTGGGAGAGGTTTGGGGAGCAGACATTGAGACCTGAGGTGGATCTGTGAGGTCCCATCTCATCCATTTTCCTCCACCTCCGTGTCCATGAGTAAGCTGGGTTTCTCATGTGGTTCTTGAACTCCTGTGTCAGTGAGTTATGGCCCTTATTCCCTCCCTGCTACATTGCTGTACTGTCCTTGGTTGCCAGCAGAAATGTAATTATGAAGGTAACATTCCCACCAAGCCTGGGCCTTGAGGCAGGTAGGTGGACGGTCAGGAGAGATAGCTCTGCACAGTTGTAATATCTGCCCAGCTTCTTTCTCCTCTGTTCTTGACATCTCTATAATTGCCTCAAATTATATTAACAGTTTCACGTGCCAAGTGCAGAATATGAAAGATGGAAATTGAAGAGCTTTAAAGATAGTACTAGGGAAGTGCAACATGTCTGATCCCTGAAAGAACTGTTTTTCATATAGGTAAATATGACAAAGTAAGAGTCTGTTGCCCATTAATAAGAAATCAGACAGTGTAACTTCACTAGAATTTGATTCTTGAACTGGGCAGAAATTAAGTTCCAAATTTGTATTTGCTATAAAATCAGAATTGGTTTTGTCTGTTTCTCTAGTTGAGGAGCTGTGGGTAATGTTGAACATATTATCTTTAGAGTCAGAAAATGAGGTTAGAATGTGAATATGGCAGCAGTTTCAACAATTGAGGATTCAGATTTGAGCCCTGCAGTGTCTGGCTTTGTGTCCACGAGCTCCCTGGGCCCCAGCTCTGCCATGGGCTCTTTCTCAGAAGTGCCTGTGTTCTGCACTGGTGAGCAGTAGAAATGAGACAGTATGTGCAGAAATACATGTGAGAAGGGCAGTGTCTGTTAGGTATTTATTAAGTTCCCATGAATATTAGCCATTATCATTTATATAACTAATATTTGGAGAAAGAAATAAAAACACTATTTAATATAAGTTTTAAAATTGTTACAAGGAAGCAAAATCTGTACAGCAATTGTGATTTTATTCACATTGTTTTTACAGTTTTAAGAAGCGTTCTGTTAAATATTGGTAATGGTCACTACTACAACTAATTTTCTGGAAACTGTAACATTGTCTTAAAAAGATTTATTTATTTATTTGAACGTCAGAGTTACACAGACAGAGGAGAGGCAGAGAAAGAGTCTTCCATCCGATGGTTCACTTCTCAGTTGGCCACAATGGCCGGAGCTGTGCCAATTCGAAGCCAGGAGCCAGGAGCTTCTTCCAGGTCTCCCACGTGGGTGCAGGGGCCCAAGGACTTGGGCCATCTTTTACTGCTTTCCCAGGCCATAGCAGAGAGCTGGATCGGAAGTGGAGCAGCCGGGTCTCGAACTGGCACCCATATGGGATACTGGCACCGTAGGCCAGGGCATTAACCTGCTGTGCCACAGTGCTGGCCACTGTAACATCGTTTTTAAATCCATGAAATACAGAGTCTCAACTAACTCTAAGGCCATTTACTAATATGTGTTTGTATGTACCACTCACACAATGCATCAAAAAGTTCATGGAAAGTCGTATCAAGAGATAGGGTTATTTTGGTGCAAAAACATTTTGGGGAACCATACAGTTTTTTCGTAATACAGATTTTTCCATGAATGTTTCGAAGACCCCTCATATGCATGGCTTTCAAAAACTTTTGCACCAAAATCATACACACACACGTCTATCTGAGACAGAACTTTTATCTAAATGTCCGTAACAGCCAGAGCTAGGTTGGGCTGAAGTTGGGAGCCAGGAACTTAATCCTGGACTCCCATGTTTGTGGCAGGAACTTGAGCTATCGCCTGCTGGCCCCAGAGTCCAAATTAGCAAGGACCTAGAATTAAGAGCCAGAGTTAGGACTGGAACCCAGGCACTCAGATATACGGGACTTGGGCATCTTACCTGTAATCTTATGCAGTGGCCTGAACACCTAGTTCTAAACTAAACTTTTAGTTCTATTTTTCACTGAACTTTGAACTACCTTGTACACACATATCTGTGTGGATGTGGGTATGTGTGTGTATGGGTAGTATAGCCTTGCTCCAGTTCCTCATGCCAACAAGTTTGGAGATGAGAGATTTTGATGAAAATACATCTATGCAGGGCACATCTGCAGAGACTTTTTAAACTCAGCATGCAGATGGCTTTGTGAGTTCCCTGGGTCCCTAGGGGCTTGAATCTGGATGTGTCCAGTGATAGTGCGTGAGTGAGAACCTCTGGTGCCGTTTTGTATGTGACATTCAGATGGTGAGGCACATCTGAGACGACACCCACCCCATCACTTTTCTCCCTGATCCCTGACTCTCTGGGAGAGGCTCCATATGCGAAGTGCTGGAGTCCCATGTCACTGGGAGGGACTCATGGCTGGTTGTGCTGTTGTGCTGGGGCAACTGTTTACCCACAGCCACACCTCTGCTAGACCCTTTCCTGCTGGCCTGGCTTCCTCCTCCTTGAGGATTCTCCTTCCTTTCTGTAGTTGTTCAGAGACAGTGGCTGGCTTCTAACTAAACCGAATACATTTCTGTTTTGTTCCAGCTTGGCCCTCTCTTTCTCCACATGGCACATAGACATAAAAATGTTTCTGATTCTGTCAGTCCAGCTCCCCTGCCCTCAACTGGACACTCTTCAGTTCACTTCCCTGTGAGGGAAAGTGGGGTGGCTATGCATGGTAGGACTGGGGTGGAGATGAACAGCTTTCCTACATGGATATTTGACCACATTTACCTCAAGTGTAAGGAAAGGTTTCAGACTCAGTGTTGGCTGATCACTGGGAGTGTTGACACAAATAGCGTAGAACAGCAGGTAATCATAGATTTTTTAGCATTCGGCATTAAAATAACTTTGTTTTCTCTTTAATGAGCAGCCATTTTACTTCCCGTGGGTCTGTGGCCCCATAAAGAGTATATTCCTTAAGAAGTCACCAGATTGGGAAGATGAAAACCAGAGCAGAGTGAAAACTTAGTTCTGGATAATCCACAAACTAGGCCCCTCACAGGCAATCAAGAGTTGACTGTGCCTGTTAGATTCCTGCCCTGCTCCCCATCCCTGGGGAAATAACACATGCAAATTCTATAGCATGCATGGTGCAAACACAGCATTTTTGTTGTTGCATTCTTTCATTTATAATCTATCCATTTCTCCTAAAAACATTTTGACAGTCATTAATAAGTTGCTATCTAAAACATTAACATATAAAATACCAAAGTACAAATTTACTTTAGAATGAAATTATATCAAGTAATTTTTTACTATAACTACTTGAAAAATGCAAAATCTTGACTGTTCCTTTTGACACCCTTGCTGTAGTACACTCCCGTGTTCACTTCTGAGGTGTGGAGTATTATTCTGTACAGGGTTGTTGGGCTCTGGTCTGCTCAAGACTATACATCATGGCTGATGGTGTTATGAGCCAGCCTTATGCAGAGTATCCCTCCACACTGTGTGAGGCTTTGCAAAGCCCAAACTAGAATAGATTCAGTTAAATCACTGAAAAGTATTTCTGTTCAATGTGGGGCCAATGGGGTCACTGTAAGATAGTGACGGGATGACTTAGGGGTACTGTTTTGTTGAGGAATGTTCTCTGTTAACTTTGGGGGAGGGAATGTAGTGAGACGCTGGAAGAATTAATGCTGTAGTGCTCTTATTCCATAGAAATTACTCTTTTCAATTTAAGATTGAGAACCTCGACCCCCGAGGGATTCAGCTATCAGCTCTCTTCATGAGTGGGGTGGACATGGCGCTGTTCGCAAACGACGCGTGTGGACAGCCCATCCCCTGGGAGCACTGTTGTCCATGGATGTATTTTGATGGGAAGCTCTTCCAGTCCAAGCTCCTCAAAGCCAGCCGGGAAAAGACTCCGCTCATCGACCTCTGTGATGGTCAGGTATGTCGGGGGGCACCGCTGGCTAGCACGGAATACAGCACACTAGCTGAATCTGTCAGAACCAGTGTGATAGTGATGGTTTTAGATTAGGCCGAGCCAGTGTGTGACTGAGTGCTCCCATCAGACCATGGACTGCTTACTTCTCAGTAGTAGTTAGGTTGTGAAATTTGCCTTGAAAACTGAACCACCTCTTCTTGGGGGGAGGTCCAGGATGAGGTTCCTGTGAGGCTGTGGTCATACGCTTTCTTCAGGCAGTCAGTATGTGGCTTTGTTTGTATTGTTGATGACTGTTGCACTCACGGCCAATAGCACTGTAACTTATGCCTGAAGGAAACCTCTCTGATGAGTGTGTTTTTGCAACAAGCATGTCATATCTTCATGTGCATTTGGACAGCACATCAGCACCACACTTAGGGACCATTTTTAACAGCAGAATCACCACCAAAAGCACCCAAACTGAAAAATATGGCAAACACAGACCATGGAGGGGAGTGTTTGCAGCATGAGCTGAAGCAAGCAGGCAGGCTTGTCTCACTCAACCCGTGCCCAAGCCTGCCAACAACCAGGGAAGTGCCAAGAGTATCAGTTTGGAGTACAGACAATGCAGTATTTCACAGTAGGTGAAGCTGCAGATACAGAACTCACGAGCAGTGGAGTTGGCATGTGTGGTTCTGCCAGTGTGCGTGTAGGCCTGGCAGGAGCAGAGCTGAATAGTCACCGCTGTCCTTGCTTTGCAGGCCGAGCAGGCTGCCAAGGTGGAGAAGATGCGCCAGAGCATCCTCGAGGGGCTCAACCTCTCCCGGCAGAACCACCCCCTGCCCTTCCCCCCACCCCCCGCCCTGCCCTTCTACCCCACCTCAGTGTACCCACGGCACTTCGGGCCCGTGCCACCCTCCCAAGGCAGGGGCAGAGGCTTTGCAGGTGAGTCGTGTGGCAGCGTTTGTCTAGGTGGGAGGAGAGGCAGTCTACTAGGGAGCCAGAGCTACAGTGCAGAGACCCTGTAACTGTCAGTCTGTCTGCAAAGCAGCAAGGGGGTGGTGGGGGAGGGAGAGTGGGAGCCGCCCCGCTGACCAGAACCTGTTCACACAGCTAGAAACCCTTTCCTCAAAATTTTGGATTAAGGTTTCTTTGGGAGAAAATAAATCCATGTGAGTTGGGGAGCTGTCTTTGAGTTCAGCCCTCGTCAGTGCACTCTTGGAGGCCCTGCTACAGGGAGGGTGGCCAGCGGTGCTATCCCTGAGGACCTGGGGTGCAGATGGTGCGCCAGCAACTGCCACTGAAGGAGACGCTGTCCCTCATGCTTTTCCCCTGTCTCTCTCTGCCTGGGTCCTACAGGAGTCTGTGGCTTTGGAGGCCCCTATGGGGAAGCGGTAGCAACAGGCCCCTACCGAGCCTTCCGGGTGGCGGCGTCGGGACCCTGCGGAGCCTTCTCAGGCAGTGACAGCAGCAGAACTAGCAAGGCCCAGGGCGGTAATTATCACCCTCCTCCTCTCCCCCCATGAAAGCTGTTGCTGCCAGCACTTCTTGCTCCAGCCCCTTCCTGTCCTCTTGAGCCACCCCAGTGCACACCCTATCTCCTGCGCCCTCTCTTGAGGGTAGGCTGTCCAGTCTGCTAGAGCAGAGCTGGCCACGCCCCATGCACGCAGGATCAGCGCGGACTCCTGCCCAGCGGTGTCTTGGTCCTCGGTGGGGATCCTTGGTTAAAGGTGCCTTGCTGGGACAGAGGGCTCTAAGGGGCACGCGAGTCCTGGTGTGAACAGTCGGTCACAATTTGTTTCATAGAAACATTTTCACAGAAGATCTGACACCAGGTATATAAACAAGTTAGATACTGTCCATTCCCGCTGCTGCTTCTGTTCTCATTTATGTTGTGTGTGTGTGAGGGGAACAAAGCCTTATTTGTTCTGGAGACACTTGTGACTCTGCTGTGGCTTTGTCCTCTTCCCACATCTTGGAGCTGCAAATCTCTGTAGCCATCAAGTGACCCCGCGGGGTAACGGAGGACAGGCAAGCCTCGCTGCAGCCCCACATTCTATCTCTGACTCAGGTCCCTAGGGTGCTCAGGGAGGCCAACAGGAGGCGCCGGCTGTGGGAAGGAGACTCCTGCAGACCAGCTGTGCCTGCACCTTCTGCAGTGGAGTCCCCCCTTCCCCCAGCCTCCCATGGGGCTTTTCTGCCCCTGGCTGCGCCTCCTGCAGCTCCACCGCGTCCTCCGCCACTTGGCTGCTGCCGCTCCTTCAGCGCCGCCCTGTGTTGGCCCACAAGGCTGAAGGACAGGGGCGGGGTTGCCATGGGTGCTGTGGGGTGAGAGGGATCCTCTAGTCAAAGGGAACGCTCCTAACGTTGTGTCTGGAGTTCAGGCCCTTGCTGGGCAGGGCTGCGCCCGGGACCCTGGGACCCTAAAGAGTGAATAGAGAAGAGCTGTAAAGTAGTTTAACTGGATGGCGTATGGAAACATTATTATTTTGGATATTTTGTGTTAAGTAGGATTGATTATTAAAACTTCATCCACTTCATTGGCTACCAGAAAATATAAGGCAAAGCCGTGAGGTGGCTGTGACCACAGCTGACACCGGGAAACCGGGACCTCATTATAACCCAGCCCCCTGCCAGAAAACAAGATACCTGAGGTTCTATTTTATTTCTTTTTGAAGACTATTTATTTATTTATTTGAAAGGCGAGAGAGTTAGAGATCTTTCATTTGCTGGTTCACTCCAAATGGGCACAACAGTCAGGGCTGTGCCAGGCTGAAGCCAGGAGCTTGGAACTTTTTTCAGTCTCCCCTGTGGATGCAGGAGCCCAAGCACTTGGGCCATCTGCTGCTGCTTTCCCAGACCATTAGCAGGGAGCTGGATGGGAAGAAGCAGCTGAGACTTGAACTGGCACTCATGGGATGCCAGATTGCAGGTGGGAGCTTAACTCAGTGTGCCAGTGCTCACCCCTGTTGTATTTCTTTTTATCAGATACTTCTCAATTAATAATTTGAGAGTTTTCTTGCATTAGAAAACCTAACAATATGCAGGCTACCAGAAATGAATAGAAGTTAGTGATTTCAATGAATAGTTGTGATTCTGCTTAAGGAAACTCTACAGACTAATTGCCTTCTGTAATGTTTGCTAAGGTTGTAAACATGAAAGCGATTTGCCTAAAGAGGAAAACGCTGACCGCAGAAACGCTCCCAGTGATGCCGGGCGAGCCTCTCGCGGGGCTGTGGTACCTCGTTTGATCCTCTTCTCTCTGAAGCGCCTTGCAGCTGCAGCCACATTCAGTTGTCACAGGTTTTTCATGACAGTTGAAAATCAAGCGGTGCAGAGTCTTCTCAGGGCAGGATGAAGCAGCTTCATCCAAAATATGAACCCAAATGCAAAGAAGTGGCTTGCTTGTTTCTGTGTTCACTGTTCTCAGTGCTGTGGTTGTAAAGATGTTTTCTTCTTGTGTGTTTTCTGTGCAGGAGTCCAACCTATGCCTTCTCAGGGAGGGAAGCTAGAAATCGCTGGCACCGTGGTGGGCCACTGGGCCGGGAGCAGGCGGGGCCGGGGGGGCCGTGGGCCCTTCCCCTTGCAGGTGGTCTCTGTTGGAGGATCTGCCAGAGGGTGCGTTGGGACTGGGAACATACATTTCACATGAACAGAAAACAGCCTCTCACTTGCCTTTTTACATGAGTTTTTATATTGTTTCATATATGTTCTAAAACTAACCTTCTTAATGGTTGCATAGGATTCCATAACAGAGCATTAAGTAAGTAATTAAATAACCACACACAGTTAACCAGATGGGTTTTCCAAATATTACCTCTAAACAGTTTTTTTTAGATTTGTTTATTTTTTTGAAAGTCAAGTTAAGACAGAGAGAGATCTTCCATCTTCTGGTTTACTCCCCAGTTGTCTGCAATGGCCAGGGCTGGGCCAAGCTGGAGCCGTGAGACAGGAACTTCTTCCAGGTTCTTTATGGGTACAAGGGCCAGAGCACTTAGTCCATATCCCACTGCTTTTCCCAGGTCATTAGCAGGGAGCTGGATCAGAAATGAAGCAGCCAGGACTCTAATCAGGGCCCGTATGGGATGCCAGCATTGCAGGCAGTGGCTTTACTCCACAATGTCAACCCTTAAACTTAATATTTTTTATTTTTTAAAGTGTCATTTAAAACAGATGCATTGAATATAAACCAAAAATATATATATAAATGTTTGAAGTAGCCATACTTAAACTCTATGCTTTATAGAGCATAGGTTTGTTTTTTTTTTTTTAAAGATTTATTTATTTATGTATTAGGCAGAGAGAGAGAGAGGGAGGGAGGGAGGGAGGTATTATGTCCACTGCTTCACTTCCCAAATGGTCACAATGACCAATCTGAAACCTGGACTTGGGTTGATCTGAAGCCAGGAGCCTGGAGCTTCTTTGGAGTCTCTTGTGCGGGTGCAGGGTCCCAGCCAAATACTTGGGCCATCTTCTACTGCTTTCCCACACCATGGCAGAGAGCTGAATTGGAAGTGAAGCAGCTGAGACTCGAACTAGTACCCAGATGGAATGCCGGCACTGTGGGCGGTGGCTTTACCCACTGCTCCACAGTGCTGGCCCCTAGATGAGGCATTTTTAAAGTCTTTTGCTATATTATTGTGAATGCCATCTGTAATGGCTCTACGTCTGTTTGCTGTTGTCCCTTCTGTTCACTTAGGCGTCCAAGAGGAGTTATTTCCACCCCAGTGATTCGAACCTTTGGAAGAGGTGGAAGGTACTACGGCAGAGGCTATAAGAACCAGGGAGCGATTCAGGTAATTGTGCACACAGCACTGCTGCTGTTGTCCCGGCTGTGTCTCCTCCCTGAGGTGGGATTTCCGTGCCTGTGCTCAGACTTAGGGGTGAAGGTGTTCTGTAGATGTCCTGCATGAGCAATGCCTGGCACAAGGGTGCTTTTCTTTTTTAAAACTAAGATCCTTGGGGCTGGTGTCATGGCATAGTGGGTAAAGCCACCACCTGTGATGCTGGCATCCCAAATAGGCACCAATTCATGTCCTGGCTGCTCCACTTCCAGTCTAGCTGCCTGCTAATGGCCTGGGACGACAGCTGAAGATGACCAAGCACTTAGGCCCCTGTACCCATGTTGGGGACCTGGAAGAAGCTCCAGGTTCGTGGCTTCTTATTGGCCCAGCTACTGGTTTTGGATCAGCCATTATAACCATTTGGGGAGTGAACCAACAGATGGAGGATCTCTCTCTCTTTTTTTAAAAGATTTATTTATTTATTTATTTATTTGGAAGTCAGAGCTACAAGAGAGAAGGGGAGAGGGGAGGAAGTAGTGTATCTGTTGGTTTACTCCTCAAGTGGCCGCAACAGCTGGAGCTGTGCCAATCTGAAGCTAGGGTCTCCCATGTGGGTACAGGGGTCTAAAGCCTTGGGCCATCTTCTACTGCTTTCCTAGGGCATAGCAGAGAGCTAGATCGGAAGTGGAGCAGCCGGGTCTAACCGGCGCCCATATGGGGTGCCAGCACTGCAGATGGTGGCTTTACCTGCTACGCCACAGCGCCGGCCCCGAGGATATCTCTTTCTCGCTCCCTCTAATTCTTTCAAATAAATAAATAAATCTTTAAAAAAAATTTCCTCAGTGTGGATGTTTTGCCTAATAGTTAAGACACTGCTTTATTTTTATTTATTTATTTTTTGACAGGCAGAATTAGAGAGAGAGAGAGAGAGGAAAGGTCTTCCTTTTTCTGTTGGTTACCCCCCAAGTGGCCACTACAGCCGGCGTGCTGCGCCGATCCGAAGCCAGGAAAGACCCAGATTGAGTTCCTGGTTTCTGGCTTTGGCCTGGTTCAGGCTCTGCTGTTGTGGGAATTTGGGGAGTGGACTAGTGGATGGAAGCACGTCCTCTCTCTCTCTCTCTCTCTCTCTCTCTCTCACCTTCCTCCTCCCCCCCCCCCCCCACCTTAGAAATAAATAAATAATTAAGAAAAAAACATCCTCATGAGCTCCTCTTGATGTTTCTAATTCAGATCGAGAACTATAGGGCTCTTAATTAACATCTGTCAGGTGTGTGCTTCCTTTCTCCTGTACCTTGTCAGAGTCTGGGCTTTTCCTGTGGATGGTGCTGGGGGAAGGTGCACCGGTGCACATATAAATCCACTGTGCACAGGGACACATTGCACGCACAGGCTGAGGAAGTCTCTTAATGCCTATTCAAGAACAGTTCAAAGAAGGTGTCTGCATGTCCCCTCCTCATTCTCCACCATTCTTGTGCTTAAAAAAAAAAAATAGCAGTGCTATTATTATCTGTGTTGTCTGTGCAGATGGCCATGACCTACTACACTTTCCTTTACCTCGTTTGTTTTGGTTCTATAAATACCTTCCTGTCCTATGCCCCCCACCATCCAGTGTCTTTGCATGTCTTTTGGGTGCTGAAACCCCTTCTTTCATAGATTATTCTGAAAGAATGCCTTCAGAAAGATTTAGAGAGACAATCTTTGATGTGAAGTAGAGATTTCTCCTTATCCTTGGAAGCATAGGCTCCTGTTTTTTCTCCTCACGTTACCTTGTGTCATTTTCTTCTTGCATAAAGAGTGGCTGAAAAAGACTGACAGTAATATAATTTTCTTTCCCTTTGAAGCAGCTTGCTGATTTGATGTAAATGTTCAAACTGGTTTTGTTTCCCCATGCAAGTTCAGTGCCTTTCCTTGTGCCATTTGTTTGGGATCCCTGTTCCTAGTGCAGGGGACACTCTTCCCAAATGTGGTTTCCGATCTTTTTTTTTTTTTTTTTTGACAGGCAGAGTGGACAGTGAGAGAGAGAGACAGAGAGAAAGGTCTTCCTTTGCCGTTGGTTCACCCTCCAATGGCCGCCGCGGTTGGCGCGCTGCGGCCGGCGCACCGCGCTGATCCGATGGCAGGAGCCAGGAGCCAGGTGCTTTTCCTGGTCTCCCATAGGGTGCAGGGCCCAAGCACCTGGGCCATCCTCCACTGCACTCCCTGGCCACAGCAGAGGGCTGGCCTGGAAGAGGGGCAACCGGGACAGAATCCGGCGCCCCTACCAGGACTAGAACCCGGTGTGCCGGCGCCGCTAGGCGGAGGATTAGCCTAGTGAGCCGCGGCGCCGGCCCCGATCTTATTTCAGAAAGTCATCCCGAATGAATGGTTCTGTGTTTGTTCCTTTACTTTGCTTTGTCGCTGTCCTGGTGCTCCCATCACCCCGTCATGCTCTTCTGGGCCTGTCTTCAATATGTGGCTTACTCGTTTGATTCTTTGTCATCTCTTCTGTCTTTGTTGGCACATAACTCACATACAGTTTATCTATTTAAAGTGTACAATTCAGTGATTTTTTTTTAAAGACTGATTTGTAGACCAACTTCAGGTTAAGTTTTAATAGGCAGATACAGAGTTTTCCCATGTACCTCTCGCTCCTTCCTCCTCACAGTGTCCTCCACTGTGAGCATCCCCTTCCAGAATGTACATTTGTTTCGATCCATGATCTACACCGACACGTCATTATCATTCATATGAGGGTTCTGTCCTGATGTCCTGTATTCTGTGGGTTTAGACAGTGTATTATGACAGGATCCACCACTGTTGGCTCATACAGAGTAGTATGACGGACCTAAAAGTCCTCCATGTGCCATTTAGTCAGCCTCCCTCACAATGACTCCATAATCCACTGATCTTTTAAAGATTTATTTATTTGAGAGGCAGAGTTATAGACAGTGAGAGGAAGAGACAGAGAGAAAGGTCTTCCATCTGCTGGTTCACTACCCAAATAGCCGCAACGTTCAGAGCTGGGTCAATCCAGGTCTCCCATGAGGGTGCAGGGCTCCAAGCACTCGGGCCATCTTCCACTGCTTTCCCGGGCCATAGCAGAGAGCTGGATCGGAAGAGGAGGTGCCCATATGGGATGCCGGCCCCACAGGTGGAGGATTAACCTGCGCCACAGCACTGGCCCCCACACTGATCTTTTCACTGCCCCCATAATTTTGCCTTTTCCAAAATATCACATACTTGGGATCATACAGTATGGTGCCTTTTCAGACTGGCTTCTTGCACTCAGTGATACACATTTAAGGTTCTTCCATGTTTTTCATGGCTTGATAGCTTATTTTTTAGCGTTGAATGATATTCCATTGTGCAGATAAGCCGATTTATTTATATACTCCTCTCCTGAAGGACACAGTGGTTGCCAAGCTGTCTTCCAAAGTAGCTGCAGCATGTTGCACTCCCACCAGCAGTGAATAAGTTGTTTTTAAAGATTCATTTATTTATTTGAAAGTGAGTTACGGACCCAGCGTTGTGTTATAGCAGGTAAAGCTGCCACTTGCAACTCCAGTATCCCATATGGGCACCAGTTCGAGTCCCAGTTGCTCCACTTCCCATCCAACTCCCTGCTAATGTAGCTGGGAAGGCAGCAGAAGATGGCCCAAGTCCATGGGCCCCTGCACCCACATGGGCGATGGAAAAAGCTCCTGGCTCCTGGCTTCAACCTGGCCCAGCACCAGCCATTTGGAGAGTAAGACAGTAGATGGACGATCTCTCTGTCTCTCTGTCTCTCTCTCTCTCAGTCTCTTCTCTCTTGTAAACTCTGACTTTCAAATAAATAAATAAATATTTAAAAAGAGAGAGAGAAAGAATTACAGAGAGAGGTCTTCCATCCATTGATTCACTCACCAGATGGTACATGACAGGGCTGGGCCAGGCCAGAGCCAGGAACTTCTTCTTGGTCTCCCATGTCGGTGACAGAGACCCAAGCACTTTAGCCATCTTCAGTTGCTTTTCAAAGGCCATTAGCAGAGACCTGGACCAGAAGTACAGCACAAAGGAAAAATGAACTGATGGGCTGGTGCTGTGGCGCAGTAGGTTAATCCTCCGCCTGCGGCGCCAGAATCCCATATGGGCACCAATTCTAGTCCTGGCTGCTGCTCTTCCAATCCAGCTCTCTGCCGTGGCCTGGGAAAGCAGTAGAAGATGGCCCAGGTGCTTGGGCCCCTGCACCCACGTGGGAGACCCAGAAGAAGCTTCTGGCTCCTGGCTTCGTATCGGTGCAGCTCCAGCCATTGTGACTATTTGGGGAGTGAACCAACTGAAGGAAGACCTTTCTCTCTGTCTCTCCCTCTCACTGTCTGTAACTCTACCTCTCAAATAAATAACTAAAATCTTTAAAAAAAAAAAAGAAAAAAGAAAGAAGAAAAACGAACTGGCGAATGTGTGGGATGCGGCATCACAGCTGTCGGCTTTACCTGCTACCCCACGATGTTGGACCCCAGGGCATCCTCAGCAGCACTGGTGTGTCGTGTGGTGGTTCTGGTCGTTCTGATGTGTGCAGTGTAGCTCGTCGTTGCTTTAGCTGTGCTCCCCCGGTGACACGTGGTCGAGCACCTTTTCATCAGCTTATTTGCCATCTTTGTTTTAGCTTTGGTGGAGTCTGTTCAGGTCTTTGCCCCAATATGTCGTCACGTTATTTTAATTGGGTGGGTTTCGGCGTATTCGCAGGATCAAGTGGCCAGCAGTGCTAACTATAGGACATGCATCACTCTCCTAGTAGAAACTCCTTTCTCATTCATGGGCAGTCACCCCCCAGTCGTGCCACCCCTGGCTGCTGGTGACTGCTGATCAATTCTGTGTGTCCTTGGACTGCCTGTTAGGGGTGTTTGACTGGAGAGCGCAGCTGGTAGCCTGTATCAGGACATTTTGTTGCTGAGTCATGTTCCATTCTATGGACAGACCACATTTTTAAAATCCATTGATGGATATTTGGGTTTCTGCCTTTTGGATATTGTGAATAATAGTGATATGAATATTCATCTGTAAGCTTTTCTGTGGACAAATGTTTCCAGTTCTTTTGGGAGTGGAATTGCTGGGTCCACTGCTCTCTCTGCCACACTGGTTCCCACCAGCTGAGTTCCCACCAGCAGTGCACAGGGGCTGCAGTGTCTCCACAGCCTCAACAGCGTGTTGAGAGTCTGTGCCTCGTGCATGTGAAGTGGTAGCATTGTGTTTTTGATTTGCATTTCCTCTATCTTCCTTTCTTTTGCATCTTTAAAATGTTCTTCCCCTAGATTTTCTGAAGTTGTTTGTTCTTGGTGTTTCCTCTGCCTTAGTCTTTATTCTTAAAGTTTAATTTCTGCTGCTCTTTCATTTCGTCTATCGTGTTATTCTCCTGTTTTGTCAGAGGAGGTGCTCTCAGTCTTTCTTACGCTCCCATCTTTCTGATGTGGTTGGTTGTCTGTGGGATGTGTCTGCATTCTGTATTTTCTCTTTGCTTTTAGTGTTGTGTGTGATTCCATCTTGGTGTTTTCTGTTGCACATTTTTAGGTGAAGTTGGGTCTTATGTACCTTGAGAGTTTGGCTGGACGCTGTGCACAGTGTTGCTGTCGTTCCTGTTAATTCTCACCTCGTGTTAAACACACACAGCGGCTGGCGCCGCGGCTCACTAGGCTAATCCTCCGCCTTGTGGCGCCGGCACACCGGGTTCTAGTCCTGGTCGGGGCGCCGGATTCTGTCCCGGTTGCCCCTCTTCCAGGCCAGCTCTCTGCTATGGCCAGGGAGTTTAGTGGAGGGTGGCCCAAGTGCTTGGGCCCTGCACCCCATGGGAGACCAGGAGAAGCACCTGGCTCCTGCCATCGGATTAGCGTGATGCGCCGGCCGCAGCAGCCAATGGAGGATGAACCAATGGCAAAAGGAAGACCTTTCTCTCTTTCTCTCTCACTGTCCACTCTGCCTGTCAAACACACACACACACACACACACACACACAGAGCTTGCTTCTTGCATTTCAGGGCCTTCTCTTTCCCTGCCTCTGTTGCTGCTGTCCACGCCGCTTGTATTTCACTCCCAGCACTTGTTCTCGCTGGGAGCCCATCCTGGTGGTTGGTGGGTTCTCAGAGGAGGCTGCGCTGCTGAGATGGTGCGCTTGGCAGTAGTGGAAGGAGCTACCTGGAGCAGAGCTTTCAGGGGAAACAGACAGGGTGTCTGTTTCCACACGGGGAAAGCCAGCTTTTTTTCATCGCCTGTATCCTTTATGCACACCCTTCCCCTGCTACCCTGAGCACTCCCAACAGCCAGACCCCTGGCGGTTCCTGGTGCCCCTGGGGGATGTGTGTGCTCCCATGCCAGGTGTTGCTTCCGCCCTGCAGGTGGCTCTGCTGCAGCAGGTGAGCTCTGAGATTTGAAAGGAGGTAGTGAAAATGTCAGCATTTTTTCCTCCCCTTCTTGGTCCTGCTATAATTTTATATTGGGTATTTGTCTCACAGTTCCACAGAATGACTCAAGGAGAAGAGCACTAAAAAAAGATTTATTTGAAAGGTGAAATTATAGAGAGGTCTTCCATCCACTGGTTCACTTCCCAGATCCTAGATGGCCGTACTGGCTAGAGCTGTGCTGATCCAAAGCCAGGAGCCTTGGAGCTTCTTCTGGGTCTCCCATGTTGGGCCAGGGGCCCAAGGACTTGGGCCATCTTTTACTGCTTTCCCAGGCCATAGCAGAGAGCTGGATCGGAAGTGGAGCAGCCAGGTCTTGAACTGGTGCGCATATGGGATGCCAGCACTGCAGGCAGTGGTTTTACCCACTATGCCACCCGCTGGCCCCAAGAAGGGCATTTTGGTATCCTAACGTTTTTATTTGGAAGCTAAGATAAGATACTGTGGGGGGGGGGGGGGATTGGTGGCATGCTGCTCCCTGGAGGTCTCTGGGCACAACCTGAATTGAGCAGTGGGCTTTGTCCTTAGTAAGGCCAATGCCCTGTATATCAGGATAGAAGGAATGGAAGGTGCTAGAAGGCACCATCTGGGGTGGGAAGGGAGTAGGGTGATGAGACAGAAGTGCTTGCTCTCATCTGAGACATGGCCACTGGGAGGGGAAGCCATGCAAGTTTGCTTGTGCACTGCGTGTGATGCCTCCTGGCTCTGAGGGATCCCTGCAGACATGGGCGGGGGCAGAGCTGCTGCTAGGCACCCCACAGTGGCCTGGAGTGGCTGTGCATCAGTCCCTGGGCTGATTTTTTTTTTTTCTAAGAGTTATATTTATCTGTTTATTTTTAAAAGATTTATTTATGCACAGTTACAGAAGGGGGAGACACACACACACATACACACACAGATCTTTGACCTGCTGATTCATGCCCTAAATGCCTGCAACAGGCAGGCTGGGTCAGGCTGGAGCCAGGAACTCCATTTGTCCCGCAAGAATGGCATGGGCCCAAGCACTTGAGCCATATTCTACTACATCTGAACCAGGCACTCCAAAATGGGGTGTAGGCATCCGAAGCACCACAGCACTTCATTCTAGAGTTAGCTTTAAATCTGTTAACCGGAGGGGGGCTCATTCAGAAGCCACCACCACAGATGTGCCACCATGATCAATGCCAGTTTGTTGCTTGTTGAGGTTTCCCACATACATGGGGTTTATGCATGGTCAGAAGACCTGCTAATTTGGGTTGCATGTGTTACCCCATTATGTCTCATCATATATATATGTGTGTGTGTGTGTGTGTGTGTGTGTGTGTGTATATATATATATATATATGACACATAAACTTAAATTGAGCACATAATATACCACTTAGAGTGCTCTGGTGTCTGCGGGGCACCCTGAGGCCAGCGTGGGCCCCTCTGTCCCTGCTGCTTGTTCGAAGCCTCCTCCTCACGCCCTGTCTCCTTCCATGCAGGGCAGACCTCCGTATGCTGCTTCAGCAGAGGAAGTGGCCAAAGAGCTCAAGTCGAAATCCGGGGAACCCAAGTCATCTGCTGCCTCTTCAGACGGGTCCCTGGCAGAAAACGGAGTGACCGCCGAGGAGAAGCCCCTGCCCCAGATGAATGGGAGTGCGGGTGATGCCAGGGCCCCCAGCCGCTCCGAAAGTGCCTTGAACAGTGACTCTAAAACGTGCAATACAAATCCTCGCTTAAATGCACTAAGTACAGACAGCGCCTGCCGCAGAGAAGCTGCTCTGGAGGCGGCTGTCTTAAATAAAGAAGAGTAAACTTATTTTTTATAGAGGGTGAAGGATGCTGGAAGGGTAAGGATTTAGGAATATCTGGAGAGAAAGAGAGCCTGCAGTTACGTACATTTTGTCCTTTCCGTAAGAGAAAAATGAGGACTTTGGAAATTCAGATCCCTCTTTGATATCAGAGATTTAAACAACACATTTTTAGTTTTAACCAGTTGTGGTCAAAATGCTACAATAAAACAAAAAGAGAGAAAGAAAATGAAGAGCATTTGACTCCCGCACTTAAAATGAAGTACACATAAAGTTTAAACTGGTTATGACAAAAGCCTATAGTTGTGTTTCTTGAACTATAAAGAAAACAAATTTTGGCAGTCTTTAAGTATATATAGCTTAAAATATAATTTTTAGCATTTGGCACCATATGTATGCCATTATATTTGATTTTGCATTACTGTTTCACAATGAAGCTTTGTTTAAGGCTTTGTTTTTTATGATTATGAAAGAAATAAGGCACAACCACAGTTTTTCTTTCTTAAATTTCATCACTGTTGATGTGGTTCTTTTGTGTTAAAAAAAAAAGTGCAACTATCGAAACTGAAAAATTATAGAGTAATATTGCCGTTCTGCTGATTTTTAAATACACAGTACATCATACATACTTTATAAGCAAGTTAAATGGAGGTAAAGTTGAAATCATAGAAGATGCAAATGACCTTTCAAAATCCACACAATGTGTTCTGAAACTTTTGGTGACTAATACCATGCATCTGCGATCAGTGAACTATGTGGTTTTGAATCGGATGTAGACGTTAGTACTACTACTTGAGCTAAACTTCTGCATGGTTCATAATTTTTAAAGTGTGTAGTTAATATTATGCATGTTATTGTCCTTTCTTCCATTCTTACCAGTATGTGCCCATTTGCAAAACAAAAATGCTAATAATCAGTAATAGTCCTATAAAAGATGTTAACTCTGTTTAGTAATTGACTGATCTTGCTCTAACCTTAAAATTTTGTGATTATTGACCTCTGTTGCATTTATTCTAAAACCCCCCAAAATTATCTAGCCGTCTCAAATATCAACATTACCCTGGTGTATTCACTGCTGTATGCATTATTGTTCTTTGTTGCTGTTTTATGCCTTCATATTAGCAAAATATGAAATTCTGTGAAAAAAAAAAAAAACCCTTTGATCTTAAAAAAAAAAAAACACCCCCCCCTTCTGTAGCAGGAAACAAATTGCTTGTTCTGAGAACTTTCCCATCAAGAATTTAGTAGAAGCAGGTATACTTCTATCATTTTGATGTTTTTGTTAATGTTTCCAAACAATGTACTTTGAAATCAGAATCACTTCTTATCGTTTTCATATACTTCTGATGCTCTTCATCACATTAGTGATCAGAAATGAAGTGTAATTCCCCAACCCCTGCCCGCAAGAGCTAAGTAGGATCTTACTGTAAGTTGAAGGGAGTTCTGCCCTAACTCATGGATTGTGAAGAATGAACTGCTGTTGGGTTTGATTGACTGTCGATGGACTGTGGTGTGGCGTATTGGAGGCTATTGAATGCAACTTACAATGCTTAATAAAAATCTTTATTCTTTTAGTATAAAGTATGGCGTGGCTTTTCAATCCCTTGTGAGGCGTCATTCAAATCGAGAAGGCTACTGAACAGCCATAGCAGATCGCCAGCGTTTAGCAGAGGTTTGCCCTTTCAGAGTAACCGCCGCGTCCCAGGTCTGGGGGGCGTCCACGGTGGCGCTCCCACACTGCGTTACAGGGCAGCGTCCCGAAACCAAAGGCATTAAAAAAAAAAAGCTCGAATAAAGCTGGCTTAGTAACTAAGAGTCGGTTGTAAGCCCGCGTTTATACGCGTTTTTACATCTCCTACTTACAGCGGCAGCGCGCCGGCCTTGCCCACAGGCGGGCCTGGACGGCCTGGCACCGGCGCGCGGGAAACGGGGCGCGGCGTCGGGGGCGGGCGCTCGCCCGAGAGGCGCGCTCACTTCCGGCGGCGGGGGCGGGGCCCCGCGTGTCCCCGCCCCCGGGAGTGCGCGCGGCGGCGGGCGGCTGCTGTGGGCGGGGAGAATCCCGCGGGCGCCGGGAACCGTGCGGCCGCGGAAGCGGGGGTGAGCGCTTCGTCGGGCGGGAAGGGCTGGCGAGCGGCTCCGATGCGGAGGGACCCCGGAGCCGCCGGCCCGGCTGTCCACACCAGCCCCACGGGCTCTCCTGCTCCCGGCCGCGCAGACCGGAAGCGAATTTACCCGCTCTGCCTTCCGCGGGGTTTGGCATTCCGATTTTGGAGGAAATGAAGCCGCGAGTGCCGTGGGTGCGGGACGGCTCCGCCCTACGCGGCCACCGTGCTGCCGAGCACCGCCCGCGGGGCCTTCCTCCGTGAAAAGCGCACGCACTGCCCTTTTACGTCCCATGGGGCCAGGCTCACGCTACCTGCCAGCAGCAAACTGACCGGATCGGCCCTCTGGGTCGGCGAGGGGACGGGGCGGCAGGCTGAGCAGGGTGGCGGCGGGCGCTGCTCCCGCTGGCTCCCACATCATGTCTAAGTGCTCCAGGACTCTTGGTGACTACCGCAGGAAGCGTCCTCCCAGCCCCAGCCAGGGGTCCCTCTCCTGCGCCTTATGCAAGGGAGGTGCAGGCTGCAGAACCCAGCGGGGTTGGAAGAGCGAGCCAGGAAACACGATCCCTTACCCCACCACCAAAGTGACAGGTCTGAGGACCCACTGTTCCAAGGCTGGTGCTGCCCTGGGTGCGGCACCAGGGGCAAGATGCACACCTCCTGGCCAATTTCTTCCTTCTTAAAGTCACTTAATTGATTTTTTTCTTGTTTCGAAAGTAGTATGTTTATTGTGCTAGGTTTAAAAAATATAAAACAAAAAAGAACAATCAAGTGACTGCATCCTGGGACACCTGTTGTTCACATTGGGTCTCTCCTTTTTCTATGCAGTATATAAAATTTTTTTAAAAGATTTTATTTATTTGAGAGGTAGAGTTACAGACAGAGGGAGAGACAGAAAGGTCTTCTGTCCGTTGGTTCACTCCCCAAATGACCACAACAGCTGGAGCTGCGCTGATCCGAAGCCAGGAGCCAGGAGCTTCCTCCGGGTCTCCCATGCGGGTGCAGGGGCCCAAGGACCTGGGCCATCTTCTACTACTTTCCCAGGCCATAGCAAAGAGATGGACTGGAAGAACAGCAGCCAGGACTAGAACTGGTGCCCATATAGGATGCTGGCACCACAGGTGGAGGACCAACCCACTGTGCCAGGGCACCGGCCCCAGTATATAAATTTTTTAAACAGGAAATGGTCCTAACATTTTTCCCATTCTGTGTTCTGTCGCAGCCCTGTGGACTCCATGCTGTGTGGCACCACTGTCCAGTCCCCATCTTTCCCGTCTCCTTGCCCTCAGGAGCGGCTGTGTCCACCTGCCCCCGCCCCCTGGCAGAAATGTAGCAAGGACTCTGCCTTTGTAGCATTGACACTTGAATGAGGGGGGCAGCATATGTGAGGGCCAAGAAGAATAATTTCTGGCCAGAAAATATGCAAATAAAATGAGGTGATGAGAGGACCTGGGCCAGAACTAGAGCACAGTGTTCAGCAGTGGGCAGAAGGGAGCAGCCTGGGTCGGCGCTGCAGCTCACTAGGCTAATCCTCCGCCTTGCGGCGCCGGCACTCCAGGTTCTAGTCCCGGTCGGGGCGCCGGATTCTGTCCCGGTGCCCCTCTTCCAGGCCAGCTCTCTGCTGTGGCCAGGGAGTGCAGTGGAGGATGGCCCAAGTGCTTGGGCCCTGCACCCCATGGGAGACCAGGAGAAGCACCTGGCTCCTGGCTTCGGATCAGTGCGGTGCGCTGGCTGCAGCGGCCGTTGGAGGGTGAACCAACGGCAAAAGGAAGACCTTTCTCTCTGTCTCTCTCTCTCACTGTCCACTCTGCCTATCAAAAAAAAAAAAAAAAAGGGAGCAGCCTGGGGCGTCCCCAGAAGGCTGAGACAGGACCAGCCCCGAGAACTCCAGGTGCCCAGCACACATATAGGTAAGTCTTGCAGTTGTCATCATGCCTGGTTCTGGAGGTGCTGCCGGTCCAGGAAGGGAGTCCTGATGCCCCCACCCATGTGGCCCTGGATGGCGCGGTGCCCCCATCAGAGCCATCGATCTCCGTGGGCCCGGGCACAGCCAGAGCACTGGTCTTTGCCGGTCTGACAGGGAACAGCGGGTTTTCACGTGCGTGACTCTGGTCTCTGAGGCAGACACGCCCTCTGTTACTACACCCTGGTTTCCTCACTTCCTCCTCGACAGGGAACTCGGCCTTTCCCCACCCAGGCCTGCGGTACGAATTCGGAGAACTAATTCATTGTCCATTCCTTAATCCAGGTCCTTGCCTGCTGCCGAGTCGGGAAGGCACCTGAGGGAGGAAGGACGTCCTTGGGGAGCTGTCTTTGCCATCCATTTACCACCCCTCCACTGCACCTGGGAAAGCCCCTTGCCACCCGGCTCTGCACTTGGTGGGGAGGACCTCCTTGCCCTGAGCCTGCCACCAGCGTCCCCTCGCCTGCCCTGCATCCTCCCCACTGGTCCCCAGGCTGTCTGCTCAGTGCTGCACGTGCCCCAGGGAGCCACAGCAGGTGTTCCCTAGCATTGGGCGAGCTAGGTGACCCCAGGCCTGAGGCAAGCCTTTCATTCAGTTACTTCACCCCATGCTGTGGACTGTGTCCCCCCAGATTTGTAAGATGAAATCATAGCCCGGGGCCTCTGCCTCACTATGTGAACTTAGTCAGAAATGGGGCCTCTGCAGATGCACTTAAAGGCCCAAGTCGTATTGCAGCAGGTGGGCCCTGCTCCTATGGGACTGTTTCTGTGAAGAGGGGGCGTCTGGGCAGAGAGACACACTCACAGGAAGCGTGCTGAAGGCAGACTGGAGTTAAGCTGCTAGGCTAAGGAGCCCCTAGAGGCTGGAGGGGCTGGAACAGATCTTTCCCAAGCCTCCTTGGAGGGGCCGGGTCCTGCCAGCACCCTCATCTCTGACTTCTGGCTCCAGAACTGGAGATGCTAAATGTGTTTCCCAAGGCACCTGTCTGTGGGCCTTGGTCCCCTAGCCCTGGACGCTCGCACACCCCAAATGCCACCGTTTATCACCTTTCCTGTCCCACAGCAGCTGTGCGTTGGCTTGGGTCACACACATTTGTTGATCCTTGCCTCCCAGAACTGGACATGGCCTGGGCCACCAGAACGCAGAAAGTCCTGTCGGGAATGAAGCTGCCTCCCCAGTGGGCGGAGGTGGGACTTGAGGCTGAGGGGGTTGACCCAGTGACCAGGCTGGGCCCTGCACAAGCACCCCCCAACCCCTGCACCCAGAAGGAAAGCTTTCCTGTCTCCCTCATGTAGGAGGATGTCAGTCTGTACCTGCATCTGCCAGCAGGTCACCCCAGGAGGGTGTGACACAGCTGTGCTGTGTGCTGCTTGGGAGATGGCCCTGTGCGAAAATGCACCCATGAAAGACAACCCGAGGTAAGATGGCAGCTGCAGCAGGAGCGGGTTCCACCGGGAGCCATGCTGGGGAAAGAGGAGCTCATCTAGGGCAGTGCAAGGCGGGCATCATAGACGCCTCTGCCACTTGGAGGTGGGAATTACCCAGGAGAGCGCCGGACACCTCGAGGGAAAGCCGGGCAGGCAGCAGCAGCTCAGGTGAGAGCGTGTCACACCGTGCCTGCCCCTGACGCTGGTGCACGCCCATCCCTGAGGACAGCTGAGCCCAGCACGGGCCGGAGGGACAGTCACCCTAGCTGCCCAGCAGTGCCCCGGTCGGCCAGTGCCGGAGTTTTATGAACAACATCCTTTTGGGTAGCAATGGTGAGGTCAGCTGGCTGAGGGGCGCTTCTGGTCTACAGACCCCCTGCATGCAGACGTGCCAGGGCCATCCTGCAGACAGCAACAAGAATGTGTCATGTGTCTCCTTAAAGATTCACTTTATTGATTTGGAAGGCGCGGGGCAGGGCGAAGAGAGAAAAAGTGGGTTTTCATCCACTGCTTCACTCCTTAAATGGCCACAGCAGCCAGAGCTGGGTAAGGCTGAAGCCAGGAGCTTCCTCCTGGTCTCCCACGTGGGTGCAGGGACCCAAGCACGTGGGCCATCTGCTGCTGCTTTCCCAGGGGCATTCGCAGGGGGCTGGATTGGAGAAGGAGCATCCAGGACTCCACCTGCTACACCACGACACCGCCAGGACGAAGGCCACTTTCACACCCACCACGTGGCTTACAGATGCCCATGCGGCCTGTTTGTTTAGAGGTGTTCTGGATCACATCAGCTTGTCCGGCTCCCCCAGGAAGGGGCCCACTTGTAGAACTCTGTGTATCCTGCAGATGGGTTCACCTGTCACAAAGCACTCACCCAGCTGCACAGTGGCTTCTCCTTTCTCTATTTCCCATGCCCATATGGGTATTACTTACCTGTCTCTTGTTCAGGCCTGTGAGCTCCCTGGAGGTGGCAATGAACCTGTCTTGTGCCCAGCTGTGTAACCTGACAATGAAGTCACCCAGGAACATACAACCAACCCACACCGAATCATGAATAACAAAATCTCAGTAGTCCCGTGAGGTTAGGTCAGTCATCAACACTTTTCCAACAAAGAAAAGCCCTACTGTACCAAACATTGAAAGAAAAATAAACTAGACTTTCTCAAAGTCTCACAGAAGGTTGGAGAGGAGGAGCTGGTGTGTCATGGCAGGCAGGCATCCCATATTCCAGCACTAGTTCGAGTCCTGGCTGCTCCACTATGAATCCAGCTCCCTGAAAATGCACCTGGGAAGCAGGGATGTCCCTGCCACCCCTAGGGAAGACCCAGGTAGTGTTACGGGCTGCTAGCTTCAGCCTGGTTCAGTTCTCACCGTAGTGGCCATTTCAGGAGTGAACCAGCAGATGAATGCTATCTGTGTGTCTGTGTGTGTGTGTGTGTGTTTCTCTGACACTCTGCCTTTCAAATAAACAAATCTTAAAAAAAAAAAAAAAAAAAAAAAAAAAAAAAAAAAAAAAAACAGAAGAGGAAGGAACCCTTCCAAGCTCATTCTCTGAGGCCATCATGACCGTGACACCAAAGCCAAAGACACGAGCAGAAAACTACAATATTGCTTATGAATTCTGCTGCCAAAATCCTTGACCAGATACTAGCCAACAGGTACCAGCAGCATATTAAGAGGATTATACACTGTGACCAAGTAGGAGTTAGTCCTGAAATGTAAGGATAGTTCAACATGAAAATCAGTGCAATTCACCATGATAATAGAATGAGGGATTAAAAAAAAACCCTACATGATCATTTCAATTGTTGTAGGAAAAAATCTTAACAAAAATCCAACCCTCTTATTATTAAACCAAAAATCAAAAAATTTAGAAGGAAATTTCCTCAACATAGTAAAGGCCACCTGTGAAAAGCCCATAGTTAACATCATACTCAATGCTAAAAAGTTGAAAGCTTTCCCTCTAAGATCAGGAATAGAGCAAGGATGCCCGTTCTCACCACTGCTAGTCAACACAGCGTTGGAAGTCTTTGCCAGAGCTGTTAGGCAAAAACAAACAAACACGTAAATAAAAGGCATCCAAGTTGGAAAGGCAGAGATAAAATGATCTCTGCTTAGAGTGATATGGTATCATATACATATGTATATGTATGTAGGTATGTATTATATATATGTATGTATACACACACTCATCAAGATTTAGGAAACCTAGGGCCACCGCCTGTGACACCAGCATACCATATAGGCTGAGTCCAGCTGCTCCATTTCTGATCCATATCCCTGCTAATGCGCCTGGGAAAAGCAGCAAAGATGGCCTAAATGCTTGGGTCCCTGCACACAGTGGGAGACCTGAAAGAAACTCCTGGCTCCTGACATCAGCCTGGCCCAGCCTCAGCCATTGTGACCATCTGGGGAGTGAAACAGCAGATGGAAAATCTTTCTCTTTCTCTCTCTCTCTCTCTCTCTCTCTCTCTCAGTGAACCAGAGTATAGAAGATATCTTCTCCTCTCTCTGTAACTCTTTAAAATAAATAAAATTAATTTTTTTTTAATTTAGGAAAACTAAAGATTCCCCAAGACAAACAACCAAACCCGTGAGAATTAATAAAGTCACTGAAGAGCAGGACAAAAAACTGACATATAAAAATCAATTTTGTTTCCATACTCTAACAGTAAAAAATGCAAAAGAGGAAATTAAAAATTCCATTTACATCAAAAACAATAAAATACTCAAGAATAAACTTAATCAAGGAGACAAAAGACTTGTACACTGAACACTACTAGACATTGCTGAAAGGAATTAAAGAAGACACACATAATTGAAAAGACAGCCTGTGGTCTTACAAGATTTATTATTATTAAGTCATTCTCTTAAAAAGTAATATACAGATTTACTGTAATCCCTATCAAAATACCAATGAGATTTTTTGCATAAACAATATTTTTTAGAAAAAAATTCATACGTAATCTCAATGGACCCCAAATAGCCCAGAGAATATTAAAGCAGAATTCACACTTCCTGATTTCAAAACTTACTACAAACAGCAATCAGTGCGGCACTGGCATACAGACATACAGAGCAACGGAATGGAATAGAGTGCCCAGAAATAAACCCTCACATATATGGTGAAAAGCTACTCGACAAGGTGGCAAAACCCACTTGATGGGAAAAGGACAAAGGGCAATCCCTTCAACAACAGTGCTGGGAAAACTTGACATCCACACGCAAAAGAATGAAGCCAGAACCTTACCTTACCTTAAGCACAAAAATGGACTGAAAATGGCATGAAGACCCAAACACAGAGCTACAAACATAAAGCTCTTAGAAGAAAACACAGGGGGAAAGCTTCATGGCATTGAATTTGACAGTGATTTCTTGGATATGGAACCAAAAATACAGGCAACAAAAGAGCAAGTAGATAATTCAGAATTCATTGAAACAAAAAAACTTTTATTAAAGAACCAGAGATTAGTAATAGAATAAAAAGGCAACTGACACAATGGGAGAAAATATTTGCAAATCTTCTAAGTGATAAGGGATCAATATATAGAATACTGTACATAAAGGACTCCTAAGCTCCACAACCAGGAAACAAACAACCCAATTTAAAAATGGGCAGGGGCCGGTGCTGTGGTGTAGTAGGTTAATCCTCCATCTGCGGCACTGGCATCCCGTATGGGTGCCGGTTCTAGTCCCGGCTGCTCCTCTTCCAGTCCAGCTATCTGCTGCGGCCTGGGAGAGCAGTGGAGGATGGCCCAAGTGCTTGGGCCCCTGCACCCACGTGGGAGACCAGGAGGAAGCACCTGGCTCCTGGCTGCAGATCGGTGCAGCCCCGGCTGTTGTGGCCATTTGGGGAGTGAACCAACAGATGGAAGACCTTTCTCTGTCTCTCCCTCTCACTGTCTAACTCTATGTCTCAAACAAACAAACAAACAAACAAAAAAAAAACAAAAACCAAAAAACAACAACCACCACCACCACAAAAACACTTTGGAGATGACCAACATAGGTTGTAAAAAAAAAAAAAAAAAAATGGGGCAAAGGACTGTAATAGACTTCATAGATACATAGGTGGCCAAGAAGCACACAAAACAATATCAAGTATCACTCGTCATCAGGAAATGCAAATCAAAATCCCGAGAAGTTCCTGCGCCCCAGGGAGCCCACTTCTGGACACATACCTGAACGCGAGAGCAGGTTCTACAGCGGGTATCTGCATGCCAGCGTTCTCAGCGGTGCTATTCACAACAGCCAAAGGGTAGAAGCACCCCGAGTGTCCACTGAGTGACACAGGACAGAAAAACAAACTGTGGTCTACACACACATGAAATGAAATACTAGGCAGTGTTAAAAAGGCATGGACTTCTGACCCAGTGTAGTAGAGACGAACCTTGAGGACACTGTGCTCGGTGAAATCAGTCGCAAAAGGACACACACTGTGAACCCATGTGTACGAGGTCCCTAGAGTAGTCAAATTAATGGAGACAGGAGGGAGAAGGGGTGTAGAGGGGTGTGTGTGTGTGAGTGTGAGTGTAAGTGTGTGTGTGCATGCGCCAGGGGCTGGGGGAGGCAAATGTGGAGTCTGTGTTGAATGGGATGGAGTTTCAGTTTGTGGAGAAGAGGGGTTCTGCAGAACAATGGTAGAGATGGTTAAACAGCAAAGTGAATGGCCTTCACACTGACCAAAGATGGTTAAAGATGGTAAATTTTGGGGGGCCAATGTTGTGCTGTGGCAGGTAAAGCTGCCGCCTTCAGTGCCAGCATCTCATATGGGTGCCGGTTCAAGTCCCAGCTGCTCCACTTCTGATTCAGCTCCCTGCTAGTGGCCTGGGAAAGCAGCAGAAGGTGGCCCAAGTGCTCGGGCTCCTGTACCCGTGTGAGACCTGGATGAAGCTCCTCGCTCCTGGGTTCAGCCTGGCCCAGCCCTGGCCGTTGTGGCCAATCGGGGAGTGAACAAGCAGATGGAAGCCCTCTCTCTCTATGTGTCTCTCCCTCTCTCTCTCTGTAACTCGACCTTTCAAATAAAATAAATCATTTTTAAAAATGGTACATTTTGGCCAGCGCTGCGGCTCACTAGGCTAATCCTCCGCCTTGCGGCGCCGGCACAACGGGTTCTAGTCCCGGTCGGGGTGCTGGATTCTGTCCCGGTTGCCCCTCTTCCAGGCCAGCTCTCTGCTGTGGCCCAGTAAGGCAGTGGAGGATGGCCCAAGTGCTTGGGCCCTGCATCCCATGGGAGACCAGGAGAAGCACCTGGCTCCTGCCATCGGATCAGCGCGGTGTGCCGGGCCGCAGCGCACCGGCCGTGGAGGCCATTGGAGGGTGAGCCAACGGCAAAGGAAGACCTTTCTCTCTGTCTCTCTCTCTCACTGTCCACTCTGCCTGTCAAAAAAAAAAAAAAAAAAAAGGTACATTTTATACTATGGGTATTTAACCAAAATTAAATAAAAACAAACTTGCAGTAGCACTCACTGCACTGCATTTGGCTGAGCGGGGGAATGAGGAATGCATGAATGCAGAATAAATGCACTCCATACAATGACCTGCTGGGCAGCAGAGGGACAAAACACACCTGCCTCCGATGCTCACGCCTGCATGCGATGCTGCGTCACGCTATTCCCGGGGTGCCGCGATGGAGAGCGGCACGGGGGCCATCCTCCTGACCCTTGCTACAGGCCACGCGGCCTGGGGCCCAGGGGGCCACTGCCGCATGCTGGCAGACTAGTAGGTGCCAGACTGCAGCTGAGCCCTGGGGCGTGCAGGCTTTTGGTGGCAGGTGTAGAGACCCAGACAGCAAAAGCAATGGGGCATCAAGTTTGGGTCGAGGCCAGCTGAGCTTCTGGGCCACTGTCCTCATCCTCTCAGGGTCCTTCCCCTCCCTCTGAGCCACACAAGAGGCTCCCTTCATCCCCTGGCCCTCTGTGTGGCCCAGTCAGCTGTCCCTCCCTGCCACCCACCACCCTGCTCTCCCAGGTCACCTTCTCAAGTTGTATCTCTGAGAGTGCTCCATGTCTTCACTGCTCTGCCACGTCCCTGAGTGGGGCAGAGAGGGAAGGGGAGAGGGAAGGGGCAGAGGACAGGACAGGGGAGTCATGGGGAGAAGTGGGAGCAAAGTGGGTTTTGAACCGGGCTCTGTCTGGACATGCTCAGAACCAGACGCTGTGGGCAGGGCTGGCTGCAGACAGGAGACCTCCGGGGGCAAGTGGGAGGGAGGACAGGCTGTCCCAGGCACGTTCTGTGAGGCAGCGGAGGCACCGGCCAGGCCTCCAGTTCACCCTTCTCTCTCCCCAGCCGGCTGATCTTGCTGGCTGACACCGAGACACTCCAAGCCTCCGTCTTCACGGCTTTCAAACTGCCCCAGGACCATCTGCCGCAGCAGCAGCCTGAGTGTCCGGTGTGGCGATCCAAGCCAGACCCTGGCACAGGGTTTTCCAAGGCCTGGCTGGGCACTACAAGGCCCAGGGCCACGCACCCAGCGCTGCACCTGGGGAGCCCGCGGCACGCGCCGTGCAATGGTTTCCTTATTTGTAAACAAGGAAAGACAAGTGTTGGGATAGGCAGGGCTGCCCAGAGCCAGGGCCGCACACGGTGTTCTCCAGAAGCGTCCAGCTCTCACCCAACTGCCCTCCTGGCGCTGTCAGGGGAACGGCAGTGTGCCCATCAGCGCCGGGTGGTGCCCGCCCAGCTGGGCCCAGAGCCTCAGCAGTCAAAGCAGCAGGCAGAAGGAAAAAACCGGGACGAAGCCTTCCTGTGACCCCACGGGGCGGCTCCCAGGTGGGAGAGGTCGGGGTGCCCCTTCCTCTCCTCATGCATCAGCACAGGGGCACCTGCTGGGGACAGGAGGAGGGCTTGGAGGGCAAGCTGCATGCTGTGGGCCATCAGCCCCTTGTCAAGGGTGTCCTGAGGCACGGTGGGCCAAGATTCCTGCCCCGAGCTGCCCAGCACCTCCCAGCATTAGGTGGCTTCTGCCACAGGAAGCTGGGGCAAGAGGCAGTGAGGAGGGCAAGTCGGGCCTGACAGGTTTCTTACTATGAACGTGGCCTCTGTCCAGCACAGATGCCCCAGGGATGCCAGCAGCTGGGGAGGCAGGGCAGGTGCGGCTGGGGGGTGGGGGGTGGGTCCATCTCAGAGGGCACCTCTCCCACCCCACTCACCAAAGGCTCCGGGCACTGCAGGTGAGGTGGGGCAGGCTGCAGGGACAGCGCAATGCCAACCCCTGGCTTCCTCTCCTGTGGACACAGAAGTAGGGTAGCCGGTCTCCCGGCTGAGGGCTGGACTTTCAGTGGGGTTCCCGGGCAGCTCCACGCCACACTCTCCTCGTGCCTCTTGATCTGTCCCCGGCATCTGGGGAGCGAACATCTCCAGCTAGGATAAGGGGAGTGAGGAGGAGGAGGAGGAGGAGGAGGAGGAGGAGGAGGAGGAGGTGTATTTGGGCCAGCACCACCACTGGGGACTAAGGGCTGGGGAAGAGGCAGGGAGGCCAAAGAAGGCATCTCCTTCCCACTCGCCGCGGGGTCAGAAGAAAGTTAGGGGTCTAGGACTTTCCTCTCTGCTGGAGGAGGAGCATTCCAGCCTGGCACCCCTTGACCCGGCCGCGAGTAGCCCGGCCGGCGGCCGGCCGTGCCCTAGGGTCCCGGCCACCTTCTCCGCGGGGTCCCCGCAGCCCACCTCCCCGGGGGCGGGGAAGCCTTTGGCCCAACTTCCTCCCCGGGCAGGGACCCCTCGCCTATCTTCTCCCGCAGCAAGTACCACGGCCCACCTCCTGTCCAGCAGAGACCCCCGGCTCGCCTTCTCCCCTTGGCTAGGTCCCCCGGCCGGCCCACCTTCCACCCGGCCCGCCTTCCCCGCGCGGCAGCGGGGCCCAGGCCGGCGGGCGGAGGCGGCGCCACCCGGGGCGCTGACGTAGAGGCCGCTCGGCGGCCGGGGGTCCCTGCGGTGGGGCCGCGGCTCCCCGCCCGCCGCCCCCGCGCGTCCCTTCCCTTTTGTGTCCCGCGCGCGGCCCGGCCCGCGCACACTCGCGCCCTGCGCCCCGCGGCCGGGCGGCTCCGGCGCGGCCTCCAGCGCGCGCGGCATTGTGCGGACGCGCGGCCGGGAGCGCGCGGGCGGTCTGCGCCCCCGGCCCGTCCCCCGGCCGCGGCGCCGCCCGCGCCCGCCGCCCCCGCCCGCCGCCCCCGCGCGGCCCGGCCCGGCCCGGCCCGGCCCGACCGCGGCGCAGCGGCGGGGCGCGCGCGGCAACATGGCGACGGTGCCCGTGTACTGCGTCTGCCGGCTGCCCTACGACGTTACCCGCTTCATGATCGAGTGCGACGCCTGCAAGGACTGGTTCCACGGCAGGTGAGCGCGCAGCGGCCCGGCCGCCTCCCGCCCGCCCGGCCACCGCGGCCACCCGGCGCCCGGGCCCGCTCGGCGGGGACGGCTCGGCGGAGACGACTCGCCGGGGACGGCTCGCGGGGACGGCCCGCTCAGCGGGCACGGCTCGGGGAGGCCGGCTCGCCGGGGCCGGCTCGGTGGAACCCGCGCGCTGGGGCCGGGCCGCCGCGCGCCCTTTTGTGCCCAGGGCGGGGGCCGCGAGCCGGGCCGGCGGGGCGCCTGGCGCCCGCACAAAGCGAGGCCCACGGCCCGGAGGCGCCAGGGTGCGGGGAAGTTGGGGCCAGGCCCCGGCCGGGCGCCTGACAGCGGGGCCGCGCGGCCGCGGAGGCGGCTCGGAGGGAGGCCCAGGCCCCGCGCCCGCGCCTCCCCCTGCGAAGTTGCAGGAACTTTCCCCGCGCGGGCTTGGGCTGCCGGGCCGGGGGAGGCGGGCGCGCGGCCGGCGCGGGTCCCCGAGAGGCGCGAGCGGCGGGGCTGGGCGGCCGGGACACCCGGCGGCTCCTCGGACCTCGTCCCGGCGGGCGGACCCAGCCCGGCGGACTGCGGCGGCAGAGTCGTGTCGGTGCGCGGGGCGGGCGCCAGGCTTTGCCGCCTCCGCCCTGGCCTGCAAGGTTCCCCATTTCCTTAGGCAGGGACACCCCAGTTTGACGTGACCTTATGCTCTCTAAGGAAGGTGGGGAGGGGGCAGGAGGTAAGCCGGGAGACACTGAAGCCTGCCTTCCTGGCCCTTGCCCGTGGCCGTGACCTGGCCCGGTGCCTACTTTTCACAAGCCAAAGGCCCTTCCCACCCAGAAGTAAAAGCAGCGGGAGGAAGAGGAGGGGTACTCCTGCCCGAACTGCTCCGACAGGTTCTCCCGCGGCTGACTTTGCCTGTGGGCTGTGTTTGGGCTGTCTGCCCTGCGGAGTTCCAGGACAGCCTGGGGGATCTGGCGGGGTCGCTGCAGCTCCTGATCCTCCCTCCGGAGTGGAGACCCCCTGCAGGTCCCAGCTGAGGGTGTTGAGACTGGGCTCAGGGGTTCTCACACCCTCTGACAAATGAGGCCCCGGTCCGCAGGCGCCCTGTTCGTATGTGGGGAGCAGGGTGGCAGGACCTGGTCCCCTCTGTGCCTAAGTCCCACTTCGTGCCTGTCAAGGGGATGCTTGTGAGGAGGGTGTGGAGTTGTGTGGTTCGGGACACATGCTGACTACGCGTGGGGCTCCCAGGATGCTCTCTCGGGGTTGCCCAGTGCTGGGAGACCCCTTCTGACTGCTGCTTGCCCCAGGCCCATGTGCACACCCACTAACTGCATCCTCTGGGAGTGCAAGGACCAGAGCCTGTATGGCTGTGCCAATCCCGAGACACTGGCCCCAGAAATCCTTGAACGTGGGGCCTGCAGAACCCTGTGGACCCTGGTCCTGAGCTCCGGCTGCTGCCCACATGTGGTGCCCAGACTGGGGAGGAGAGAGGGCTTGGGGTGGGGGGGCTTCCTCTTGTGCCTAAGGGAAGCTCTGGGGAAGGGGGCTGGTTCTGATCTGGTCTTCTAGGCCGAGGGAAAACCCAGGAACAAGGGACAGGCAGGGGAGATGGCTGGTGTCCTTTGCTCTATTGGTCCAGGCTGGGGGCAGGAGAGATACGACCTTAGACACCGTAGAGAGGATTGCTTGGGAACCCTGGGAGGAGAAAACTTCCTGGTGTGTCTGGTCCCCCTGAGTGGCTCCAGGCTGTGATGGACAGAAGGCCGGCTCAGGGACCAGGGCTATGTGGACAAGGTGGGGCTTGGCCGCATGCGGCTCTCTCGGCATCATTCTTACCATCAGTGAAACGAAAGTGTGTCGCCACGCCCGTGTGTTTCCCAATCTGCGTCGCTCGGATGACCCTCAGTAACCCCGGGCATACCACCTGTGCTGCCATTTGCTTCATAGTTTACCTGAAAGCTCACTTTTCAAAAGTTGGAGTCCTTTTTAACTTTGTATTCGGGGGGACTTTAGCATTACAAAAATGGTGCAGCTCCTCCGTGGGGTAGCCTGCGCTCACTCTGTCCATCTCCCTAAAGTTAGCGTCTTACATAACCATGGCGCCCGTGCACAAGCGAAGATATTCACACTAGTACAATGCTGTTCTTCCACCAACAACATTTACTCGTATTTCTGGAACCAGGTTTCCCCTGCTTCCTGCCCTTTTTCTTTTCTTTTTTCTTTCTTTTCTTTTTTTTTTTTTTATGACAGATAGAGATAGACAGTGAGAGAGAGATACAGAAAGAAAGGTCTTCTTTCCGTTGGTTCACCCCCCAAATGGCCGCTACAGCTGGTGTGGTGTGCCGATCTGAAGCCAGGAGCCAGGCGCTTCCTCCTGGTCTCCCATGCGGGTGCAGGGCCCAAGGACCTCCATTGCCCTCCTGGGCCACAGCAGAGAGCTGGACTGGAAGAGGAGCAGCCGGGACTAGAACCTGGTACCCGTATGGGATGCCAGTCCTGCAGGTGGAGGATTAGCCAAGCGAGCCACGGCACCAGCCCCTTCCTGCCCTTTTTCTGTCTAGGGTCCCAGGGTACATTTAATTCTCATGTCTCCTTACTCTGGTGAATATTTCTTTTAAAAGGAAAGTTCATATCATTCCCTGAAATAGAACATTAGTGTCACTTGCTGTGCACAGTCACTGTGAAAATAAACACGGAACTGTTGAAGTGAAAAGCCTGTGTCCTCCCCGCTGTGGTCGTATTGCATTCTTCAGTGAGCCCGTTTTTTTTTTTTTAAGTTTATTTCCATTTACTTGAAACTTAGAGTGAGAGAGTAAGAGTGTGAGAGAGAGATCTTCCATCCACTGTTTCGCCTCCCAAATGCCATCAACATCCAGGGTTGAGCCAGACTGAAGCCAGGAGCTGGGAACTCCATCCTGGTCTGCCACGCAGTGGCAGGCACCCAAGTGCACCCTGCTTTCCAGGGTACATTAGCAGGAAGCTGCATGGGAAGCAGGGGTGCTGAGGTCCATTATGGGATGTAGGCATTGCAGCAGTAGCCTGTCCCCTGCAACGCTGCACCTGCCCTGTGACCCCCGCTGTGCAGAGGATGGGGCAGAGGGTCTGTGAGTCATCTGCACTCACAGAACCCAAGTCTTTGCTCCTGGAAGCTTCGGGGGTGAGGACTTGGTGGGGCCAGAGCTGGCTTCTAAGGTGAAGCACTGTCCCCGTGTTCTCCTGAGGGCGCCCCACTGGGCTGGGAGAGGAAAAGCAGTCACCTGGGCAGGGGATCTTTTGTCCTGCATTCCTGAAAGGGCCTTGTGGAGCAGGGGCTGCAGAAAAAGGCCCTCCTTTCAGGCCCCTGGGTGTGTGGGCTGCCCCCAAGTTGCCCGGTAGGATTCCGTCTCCAGCCCCACCTTGACCTTGGCTGAGGGAAGCCTTTCAGCTTAGAGGGCCTGCGCTGGCCCCGCTGCTGCCCTGGAATCGGGGCTTTGACTTGGAAGGAATGGATTTTGGGGCAGAACCTGGCAGGAGGCAGGGAGGCTGGCGGATGCTGTCTAGCATGTCCTGTCTGCCCCGTCAGTAGGGATGTGTATCCCGCTCTCAGGCTCCTGCCCTTGGGCTGAGTGCTGTGGTCCGTCCTTGGGTCCGGTGTCTTCCGTCTAGAGGGTGGAGTCGGTGCCCTGTGATGGAGGACCGGGCCTCTCACCCTGTCACCAACTTGAGCTGAAGACTGGCCACCGCTGGGAGACAGGACTGATCCTGTAATGTGTCAGACGTCCTCACAGGGGCTTGTTCTGTTGGGCTCCAGGGTTTGTGGGGGCATCCTCCGAGAGCTCGAGAGCTTTGCCCGGCCCTCCGTAAGCCTGTGCCCGTGCTGGGCGCGACTCCTGCGGGGCTCAGCTGGCCTCCGGGGCTCCCGGGCAGCTTGCTTGCCTCTGCCAGGGTGGGGAAGTCGAACTTGTGTGTGAAGAGTTCCACTCCAGTCTGTACCCAGAGGTGAGCAAGCCCTGCAGGGGATCTGAACAGACGAGGGACAGCAGGGGACTGGGGCTTTGACAGGGTCCCCGTGGCTGCTGTGGGGACAGAAGGGACCCAGAGTGGGGGCAGGAGACAGTAAGGAAGCTGCTACCCATCCAGGTGAGAGAGGGCGGCACAGGCAACAGTTGGCCTCTGGAAGTTCTCAGAAAGTGGAGTGGACCAGCCTCAGGGGGCAGGGTTCGCCTGGTTCTTGCGTGCTCATCCTTGCCAGGGTCTTCGAGTCCTTCCTTGGAACTGAGTTTGCCTGTGTGTATACACCCAGCCTCACTCTCCTTGGGGCAGAGCCACACGGAGGTGCCTGGGGACGCAGAACATGGCAGAGTGAGTGTCAGCAGTGCTGACCCTTGCGGGGTTCAGGCCGGCGCCAACACTGGAGTTTGGGTTTCCAGAGCCCCAGACGTGGAATGCTGGGGAGCTGGGGCCCTTCTCGTGGAGATAGCGTGGTGACGTGTTTGGCAGTAAGGCTTCGTCATTTCCATCCATTAATTAAGTGGGTCTTTCCTTCCCGCGTGAGCTGCGGGAGCTCTGGAGGAGGAGAGGGGAGTGTGCTGCCCACTTCTGAGGGCAGAGTGGACGTCCCTGTGGGTTGCTTTCCAAAGGAGAGGTGTCCCGAAGGGGGTGGCTTGTGAGTGTCTACTGCTTCTCCAGAATGTGTGTATCTTTTAGAAACATTTTTGGCTGGGCAAGGGCTTGGTGGGAGCTTCTGGACTGCAGCCCGTGTTTCTTTGGTGTCACCCAAGCATCGGGTCACTACGGAGGGTCTGGGATCTGGGCAGAGCCTGGGGGTGCTTGCTGTCAACTCTGCCACCCAGGCACCCTCTTTTCCTGGTGTCTTGCACGTACCAGGTCCTTATCTCAGAAGAATGAAGAGATTTGGTGTGTGGGCCAGTAAATAATGTGACGCTTTGGAACTCCTAAAACCAGACTGTGGGGGAAACAAAATTCGCTAATTTTTTTTAAAGATTTATTTATTTATTTATTTATTTCAAAGGCAAAGTGTGTGTGTCTGGGGTGGGAGGGAGACAGAGGGAGAGGAAGAGAGAGAGAGGTCGAGTTTTCCCATCTGCTGGTTTACTTCTTAAATCGCTGCAACAGCAGGTCTGTGCCAGTCCAAAGCCAGGAGTCATTAGCTTCATCGTGGTGTCCTGTGTTGAATGGCGGGGGCCCACACCCTCATGCTGTCTTCTGCTTTCCCGGGGACATCAGCAGGGAGCTGGATTGGAAGTGGAGCAGCCAGGACTCAAAAGGACTCGTATGGGATGCTGGTGCCACAGAGCCAGCCCCAGTGACGCTTGTTTGAGATTCTTGCTGCAGGGGCAGGCACTTGGGTGTGTTGGACTCCTTATCGTCTTCTTTGGCTTCCATGTGCACTGTGGGTGGTAGCTGGGGTGGCTCACGCCGTGGCCCATCTTTCTCTGCATGCGCATAGGCAGCCCTGTGTCCTTGCTCCAGCTGGTGCCCTTGGCTATGCCACAGGTGGACACACTCACCTCCCACGCGGTACAGGTGAGGAGGTGGCGTCTGCCTGGCTTATGCTCTTCTGGCTCAAGGGCCTGAGCAAATACCAGGTGCTGATAACAACTCGTGTCCATGGCTGCGACAGCGTGGCATGGGTGGAGACGTCGCAGAGGAGCGCTGCAGACCGTGCCAGGCGATGGAGGGGGTTTCCTTCACGGGAGGCCCTGGGGCAGCTCCCTAGGGTCTCCCACGGGGCGCCTGTGTCGTGTCTGCATCCTTCCCTCTCGGGCTCCATATTTCTGCTGACCTGGATTCCTGGCCCCGGGGTGTGGTGGCGGCTGGGCTCCCCTGGCTGTGAGCTCTGTTTTGGGGGTGGGGTCTGTACACTTCTCCCCTGGACTTCCCCCACCACCGAAGGGCCAGGTCAACCACGGACGACCATACTTAGGATCCCACCCGCGACTGGTTTTCATCTCAGAGTGTGTAGCTCTTTGTGGTATCTGTCCCGACAAGTGGAAAAACCAGATCTTCATCTTTTTTTTTCTTTAATTGAGGCAAAATACACATAAAATTAGCCATTTGAAAGTGCACAGATTAGTGGCATTTAGTGCATTCACAATGTTGTGCAACCATCGCTTCTGTCTGGTTCCCAAACATTTTCATTGCTCTCCCCTCCCCCGCCCCCCAGCCCCTGGCAACCAGCAATCTGCTTTCCGTCTCTATGGATTTATCTATCTTGGATATTTCATATAAATAGAATCATACAATATGTGACCTTGTGTGCCTGCCTTTCACTGAGCCAAATGTTTTTGAGGTTTATCCGTGCTGTAGCCTGTAGCAGTGTCTCCTTGATTTTTATGGCTGGATAATATTCCACCGTGGGATGGACCACACTTTATCCATTCATCGGCTGATGGACATTTGAGTTGTTTCCACCCGTGGCTGTTGGAAATGCTGCTGCCGTGAAGATTATCTGTTTGAACGCCTTTCTCAGTTCTTTTGGGTATATATTTAGGAATGGAATTGCTGGATCATACAATAATTTTATTATTAAGTGGTTTTTTAAAAGATTGATTTATTTGTTAGAAAGGCAGAGGAACAGAGAAAGAAGGAGAGAGGGAGGGAGAGAAAGAGAGAGGTATTGAGATATCTTCCATCTGCTGGTTCTTTCCCCAAATGTCCACAACAGCCAGGGCTGGACCAGGCTGTAGCCAGGAGCTCAAAACTCAACCTGGGTCTTCCTCACGGCTGGCAGGGACCTAGGTACTTGGGCCATCATCAGCTGCCTTCCCTGGTGTGCATGAGCAGGAGGTTGGATTGGGAGTGGAGGATGGGACTCAATCCCAGGAACTTGGATATGGGATTCAGGTATTCCAAGCAAAGGTTTAATCCATTGTTCCTCAATGCCATGCCTGTACACTTACCTTTTTTGAGTAACCAACAAGCTGTTTTCCACAGGGGCCACTTATTTTAAACTTTCATCAGCAATGTATGAGTGTTCTAATTTCTCCACATTCTTGCCAACACTCGTTACTTTCCTAATTTTTTTTAAACCATAGCTGCCCCAGCAAATGTGAAGTCACATCACTGTGGTTCTGACTTAGCTATTGCTATTGACTAACGACTTTGAACATCTTTTCCACATGCTTATTGATTTGTGTAATGTTTTCTTTCCTTTTTTTTTTTTTTTTGAGACTTGTTTGTTTATTTACAAGGCAGAGTTACAGAGGGAGAGACAAACAGATGTCTTCTATCCACGGATCCATTTCCCAAATAGGCTGGGGTTGGGTCAGGCTGAAGCAAGGAGCCAGGAATTCCATCAGGTCTCCCACATGGATGCAGGGACCCAGACATCTGGGCCATCTTCCACTACTTTCCCAAGCGCATTAGCAGGGAGCTGGATTGGAAGTGGAGCAGCTGGAAATCAAACAGGCACTCACATGGATGCTGACAATGCAGGTGGTGGCTTAACTCACAGCACCACAGCGCAGGCTCCTTAAGAGTCTTATAACTTTGGCTCTTATATTTAGGTTTTTCATCCATTTTCAGCTTATTTTTGTTTACGACCTAAGGGAAGGGTGCAGTTTGGCCCATTTGCATATGGATAATCCATTGTCTCAGCAGCATTGACTGGGAACACTGTCCTTTGCTTATTGAATGGCTTTGCACACTTATCAAACTCGTTTGACCATATATATGAGATTATTTCTGGACTATCATATCAGTTCCGTTCCCTTGGATTCCATGTCTGTCTTTGTGCCAGTATCATACTGTTTTGATTACTGAAGGTTTGAAGGAAGTTTTGAAATGAGACTTGTGGTTCTTTGGCACCTGCAGCTCCACTTGAATCTTGGGATTTGCTGCTTCATTTCTGCAAAAAAGGCTGTTGGGATTTTGATAGGAATGCCGTTTAAGCTGTAGGTCCCTTTGGGTAGCATTGTCATCGTAATAGCATTAAGGCTTTTGAAAATTATTTATTTATTTTATATTTGAAGGGGGAATGAGAGAGAGAGAGACAGACAGACAGACATCTGCTGGTTTACTCTTCAAATGCCAGAGCTAGGCCAGGACAAAACCTGGAGCCAGGAACTCGATCTGGGTCTCCCACGTGGGTGGCAGGGACCCACATACTTGAGCCATCATCTGCTGCCTCCCCCTGCTTGTTTGCAGAAAACTAAAACTGGAAGTATAGCCAGGACTCAAATCCAGGTGACGAGTGCCCCAGATGCCCGCCCCAGCATTAAGTCATCCCATCCACAAACACGAGCCGTCTCTCCTTGTATCTGTGCCATGCTTATCTCAGCCAGGTTTTGTGGTTTTCACTGTGCTTGTCTTCACCTCCTCAGGCCAGTTTATTCCTAGGTGTTCTGTTCTTTCGGGTGCTGTTGCCCAGAATTGTTTTCTCAGCTTCCTTTTCAGACTGTTCATTGCTGGCACTTTTATCTTTCTTTGTAATCGCCTTTGCACGTGGTGGCGGAGTTTCCAGGACCATGCGTGTGCCAGGCACCGTCTCTCCTGGCATGCTCCCCTGGCGTGCTGGCTTGGGTGTACCCAGAGCGCCTGCATGTTGTCTTTGTGAGTGTTTGTGGAGCCTCTTGCCTAGGTGCAGGGCTGAGAACTGTCTGGACACGTGCAGGACCCAGGACTCCCTCCTCCCGACTGCATCCTCCCCGTTTTAGCTGCACGAGATACTGTTGAGGAAGCTCTACTGGGACGAGTCTAGGGCCCCTGAGAGCGAGGCGAGTGACCACGCTGCACTGAGCAAGCAGCCGCCATGACAGGAGCTCCAGGCCAGCCACAAGGTCCACCAGGCACAGATAGAACTCTTTGGAATGGCCTGGAGTTGGAACTCGCCGGGCCAGCAGGGGAAGGCCCGGTGCGTGTTCTAGCCAGAGGGGCAGGAGGGTGGGGCCCCG
This sequence comes from Oryctolagus cuniculus, assembly GCF_051225735.1. NCBI lineage: Eukaryota > Metazoa > Chordata > Mammalia > Lagomorpha > Leporidae > Oryctolagus > Oryctolagus cuniculus. The sequence goes on along the minus strand of NC_142867.1, from coordinate 145,509,214 downwards.
GGGCGCCTGCAAGCAGGCTGGGAGGGAGTGCCGCGGCCGCCGCGCTAAGGAGGCTGGGAAGGAGTGCCGCGGCCGCCGCGCTAAGGAGGCTGGGAAGGAGTGCCGCGGCCGCGCTGAGCCCTGGACCCCAGGGAAGCCGCATCCTTTCTCATCCCTCACCCTACCCTCCAAGGTTGGAGACCAGAGTGAGGGCAGCAATAGGGCTGACCCAGGGCCCTACCGCTGGTTAGTGTGGAGTGGGATTTGGACCCAGGCTGCCCATCAGAGGCCACACAGAGCCAGGGTGGGTCTCGGTGGCTGGAGGGCCAGTGAGTCAGGATGGAGGTCATGAGAGCAGCACTGGGACAGCTAAAGAGAACCTGTGGCCGGTGCACTGGTCTGGCCATCTAAGGTGCAGCCCCTCTGCCTCACGGAGGCTCCAAGGAGGAGCTGAGGCTGCTACTGAGGGCGGGAGCGGGGTGCTGTGGGTGCCTCCTTGTCCTGGAGACTGGGTACCCCACGTAGGGCCACCTGTGGGGCCGACTACTGCAGATGACAGTGGGACATGCGGCAGCTTGGGAGCCTGGGGGTCTCCACGTGGCTTTGTGACTTGCCCCGAGGACAAGCTTCCCCCAGGGCAGCTTCCGCAGGAGACCTCCGGAAAAGCAGAGGCTGGAAGAGTGGTTGCATCCCAGGAATCTGGGTCTAGGCTAGAGGCAGCGTGGAGAGGGTTCGAGGGCCTTCCCTGCCAGTCCCCCTACCCCAGGGGTGTCCTGCTATTGCTGGAGCAAGGCTGCAGGCTGACCCAGGGATTCAGCTCCCATTTTCCTGCAGGACAGACTGAGACCTGGAGTCCTAAGGTCCTAGCAGCCTGGAATCAGGCAGAAACTGGAGCCTGGGTCTGTCCATCTTTGGTGAACAGGGCTGGGGGCGGAGGGTGTGCAGCTTGTGGGAGCGCCCCAGGTCATGGGGAAGAGGAGACCCTGTGGCTGCGTGCAGGCTCAGGTGGGCAGCACGAGGTTTGCTGTGAATCTCCTCCCACTGGAGTCGCTACACATGAGGGTTAGTCAGTGCAGTTACTGCGGTGTCTCCTTCAAAGTGGACAAAGTGACCACCCCCAACCCCCGGCTGTCTGGAACTGCGGCACCTGCCAGAGGTGCCTGTGCACTGTCTGTCCCTGGCACTGGGCACCCCTGGATGCCGTCCTCACAGCTGCTCCCTGGAGGGCCTCAGACCCAGGGCTGCTCAGGAGGAGTGAGCTGGGGTGGGGGTCTGCAGCCTGCCACGTCCTCCTCTGATAGTGCGGCCACTGGCTTTGCCCCAGCCAGCTGCCCCACCCCCTCTACTACAGCGAGAGTGCCGGCCGGTTGGGGACAGCTGCGAGACTTTCTCGTCACCCCTGGCTGTGCGTGGCTACTGCATGTCCTGCTCCAGGAATCCCTGAGTCTCATGCCAGGCTGGGAGTTGGGAGATTTGCCCACGCCTGGGCCTGGCTCCTCATCTGTCACCTGGCTGGTGACACTTCCCAAGCACCTTAGGGGACTGGGCTCTGTTCTAAGCCCAGGGGGTGCAGCAGTGAGGAAGATGGCAGGGTTTCTGCATCTGCATGAGACCCTGGGGCTGGGGCAGGGAACGATCCCATGGGGCAGGCACAGCGCTCACCACCAGCCACCTTCAGGAGCGCACTGCAGCAGCAGGGGCAGGACAGGGGCAGGGCATTCTCCAGTTTACGTTTGTAGAGTTCTCTCGGAGTGCTGTGGGAGGTGTGGCTTGTAGGGTGAGAAAGAGACACCAGGGACGATGGAGTCCTAGGGTGAAAGGTGGAGGCTGCCTGGGTAAGGGATGCAGAGCCCCGGACTGAAGGATGGGGAAGCCCAGGGTGACAATGTTGGAGCTCCCGGTAGGGGTTGATGAGCGCTGAAGGGTGGGAGGTGGGAGGGCGTCTGTCACTGTCACCCTGCCTGCCCTCTGGGAGGGCTGAGCCTGCCGGTGCTGCACCTGCTCTGAGCCACTTGGTGCCTTTGGAAGGAGGCTGTGGCTGCTGTTCGGCCCCAGGGTGTCATAGCCCAGTGTTGGCCTGGGACTCATTCCACCCATCTGCCTTCTGGTAGCTGCCCCTCTGCCCCTCTGCTCCCACCCTGCCCCTCTGCTGTCCACCCCCTGACAGCCTTGGCCTTGAAGCACCAGCTCTACTGCTGTTAAGCATGAAGCCAAGCAGGTGGTGTGGGTAACTCCCTCTGATGTCAGAGGTTGGTCCTACTCAGTCTGTACCCCACCAACTGTTTATGAAACCTCTGGCCCTGGCCTTGAAGGCAATACCCGGGGCAACCCGAAGGGATTTGTGTTTGAGGAAGCCCCTCTGGCGCTTGGGGGTGCTGGCTGAGTGAGAGGGACCCCAGGGGGCAGCCGGGGGGTGGGGAAGCTTCACTCCCAGCTTGGGGCTCGGTCCCTTGCCACACCTGACAGTCTCCTCACTCCAGTTTTGTCTGCAGAGCAGCCGCCGGGCCACAGCGCTGGGAAGGGCCCAAGTGCTGGATTCACACCCGGAGAAGGGAGCTTAGTAAGCAGGCTGGCTGGGGTTCCATCCGAGGGAAGCCTTTGTAAGAACTGTAACAGGCCACGGTGGAGGGAAGCGTGTTCACAGCAGGCCCTGGGCCTGCACTGGAGACTCGTCTGTGGCGGGGCTGCCCATGCACTGCCCCCACCCAGCCGAGTGCAGCAGTGCCACCCTGGGGGTGACAACCTGAAGCGCCTTGGGTCATTGCTGAATCTCCCTGGTTGAAGGCAGGAAGCCACTAACCTTCTTCCAGATATGTTGCAACTGTATCTGGTGGAAAACTGATATTTAATTATTTATTTTGATGCACATTTATTTATTCGAAAGTTTTTAAATTATTTTGCAGAGGAAACACTAGCACGGATTAAAGAGGGAGTGGGGGATGGAGCGAAAGACCAGGCCTGGTTTCCCCAGCCCTCTGCCTGGAACCCCCCAGCCCTCTTTCTGGAGCCCGCAGGACTCTAGCCCCGGGGCAGCTCATGGTCCCAAAAGCCCCCACTCACTCCCTGATGCTTCCGTGCCCTCCATCGGGCCATGGCGGCGCAGCTCTGGGGTGCGTGTGGCCTGTGGCTCCTTTTGCACTCTTGTGTAGTCTTGCACAGTGGGATCCTGGTCTGTACGTTTGTGTGCACATCTGCAAGTGTATCTCCTGGATCCAGTCCAGGAAGTCAAGTTGCTGAGTGGAAGGAGTCAGCATTTCAGATTTTAAAATCTGCACGCTGGGCAGGCAGCACACGTCCTGAACGTCTCGATCTGTATCAGTTCAACCTGGAAGGCGGAGAACAATTTCCCACCATCGTTTCAGCTTGCAGTTTCCTAATTACTGAGCTCACTGGTGTTGCCATCCTGTCTCCCTGTGGTTGTAGGTCCTTGTCTATGGCCCCGATACTTCTGTGGAGATAGGACGGACAGGGTCAGTCCCAGAGGTCAGGTGACACTGATGCCTCCTGCCTGCCCCCTTCTTCCCTCCCACCTGTTTGCAAAATGCCCCTGCCTTGTCCAAGACCCTCCGTGATGGCAGTCCTCCTTTGGTTTTTGTTCCTCCCATTAATTTTGGAATTGTAGTTTTCCAGAGAAGGTGTAGACACATCTTCTCGTACCCTGGGCCCATTCCCCTGAGGGCTCACATCTTGCGCCACCACCCACGAGGCTGCGGGCCCTCCCCACAGGTCCTTCCTTAGCTGGGAGCCACCGTGAAGCTCGTATACCTGTCCCCCATGGTCTTGGCCCCTCCGGGTGCTATGGCACCTTCTCAGCCTTCCCTTCCTTTTTGGGAAGGACAGATGTAGTGGAAATGACCTTTGGAATCGCACCTCTGTTGCCCCGCAGGCCCTGAACCAGAGGTGTGTGCTGGGAGCACTGGGAGCATTTGCTCTAAGCGCCCTTCCCAGACAGGGAGCTGAGGCTGTGCAGTGGGTCAGGGCCAGGCGGGCCCAGAGTCTTCTCTGCACCCGACATTCCTTCCTCCTGTGTGTTCTGGAGGAAATGCCCACAACCAAATTCAGTTTCAGGCCTGTGAAGCCCACGGAGCCAGGGCAGGGTCCGCAGAGTGGGGCGCCCTGGGGGGTTGGGGAAAGCTGAGTTTCTATAGAACTGGATACCCTGTGCTTGCCTTTGCCCTGGGAAGGACTTCACCCCGCTGGCCTCAGAGGGGTAATCCACACCTGCTACCTGGCTCTCTGGAGCACTGGGATCTCGGCGAAGTTCTTCCACGGCGCCCGCCCACCCGCAGGCCCCACCACTCGCTTGGCCTGAGCATCCTGCAAGGCCAAGGCTTGCTGAGGTATCTGCCGGGTGCAGCGCAGGGACCAGACTTCCTCCTTGGGATTGCAGCACACGTCTGGAAGCTCGTGCCGATGAGAGGCATGCTGCCTTCTGTCTGTCCGTCTGTCTCTGTGTGTTTACTGTGGGTTGTGGCTGGGGTGTCTGAGCTGGTGTCTGCTGCCTGCCTATGTGTGATGCCATGTCCCCATTTTATAGATGAGAAAACTGATGCTCTGGTGGCCCAGGAGCCTTGGCAGACAACAGTGAGGTCAGAGGTGGTCAAGCACCAACAGGTATCGTTGCAGTAGGGCCAGTCCAACTGCCTGGTCTTGTATTGCCCGAGAGGCCCCAGCTGGCACCCCCAGGCTTGTAGCCCCACTGTGGTGGAGGGGGGCATCGGGAGCCTGCAGCTACATCGCTACTCCAAGCCCTTGATTCTTTCTTTCTTCCCCTCCTCTCTCCCTTCCCCTCCCCTCCCCTCCCTTCTCCTCTCCTTCTTATTAAAGTTTATTTATTTGAAAGAGAGAAAAAGGGATAGACAGAGATCTTCCATTGGATGGTTCTCTCCCCAAATGCCTGCAACAGCTGGTGCTGGGTCAGGCAGAAACCAGGAACCCAGAACTCCGTTTACGTCTCCCCCTTGGGTGGCAGGGACCTAAGGTCACCGTGTGCTGCCTTCCCAGGCACGTGAGCAGGAGCTGGATTGGAAGCAGGGAAGCCAGGGACTCAAACCAGCACTCCCAGGTGGGCTGTGGGCGTCCCTAATCGTGTGGCTTCCTCTTCAAGGGTCTGCACGGGGCCCACCTGGAGGCCCTGGGCGGGAGCGGCTCAGGCTACATTGGCCCAACAAGCTGCTATTTCCCGTCTTTGTTTTTCGTGTCCCTTATGCTTTAAAAATGTTCAAAGAGCAGATGCTAGAATGTTCTAGTTCTAGCAGGATCTGGCCTTGGGGACTAGAGTCCCAGTGATGCCAGGAGAGGCCTCCTTTCTTTCTTTCTTTCCTTTCTTTCCCTGAAAGATTTATTTTTATTTACTTGAAAGGCAGAGTGATAGAGAGAGGGAGACAGAGCTTCCATCTGCTGGTTCACTCATTGCAACAGCCAGGGCTGGTCCAGGCCAAAGCCAGGAGCCCAGCACTGCATCCAGGTCTCCCGCATGGGTGGCAGGGCCCAGGCACATGGGCCATCTTCCCCTGCTATCCCAGCTGCATTATCGGGGCTGGGTAGGAGGCAGGGTGCCCAGGACTTGAACCAGCACTCCTACTGGCTTTGAGGGAGGCGGCCTAACCTGATGTGCCACAGTGCCAGCCTCCAGAGGGGTCTTGACTTCCACCTTTTTCCCTGGGCTGCCTCTGGGGGCTGCAGTGCCACCAGATTGATGCCCTTGGAGTTGTGGTGGGACCGAGGCCCAGGGCTCACCTCCCTTGGTCTGGAGTCCCGATCTCTGCTCATAGGACCTTGGACTGCATGTCCTCTGCGGTCTCTGAGGATTTCATCCAGCGCTTCCCGAGGGAGCGATCTGCATCTTCATAAAACTGGTTTCCCTAGAAACCGCTGGAGTTGCCACTGCAAAGCTGGCTTCTGATTTTGAAAGAGATTATGCCTTTTATCTGGACTATCTGTTCGAAATCCACCATCGCAGCTTTAAAAGTACGCAGAGAGACATTTTGGTTACTCATTGAACAACTCAAGGCACCTGCACTGTTGCTTACTGGAGCTGAGAGAGGATGAAGTGAATGACACACCGTGGGGAGCTATGCAGCTGTCAGTGGGGATGGGGCCGACAAGGTGTTTTTATTTATTTATTTGAGAGTTATAGACAGTGAGAGTGAGAAACAGACAGAGAGGTCTTCCTTCCACTGGCTTACTCCCCAGGTGGACGCCATGGCCGGAGCTGTGGTGATCCGAAACCAGGAGCCAGGATCTTCTTTAGGGTCTCTCACGTGGGTGCAGGGGCCCAAGGAGTTGGGCCATCTTGCACTGCTCTCCCAGCAGAGAGCTGGAAGGGAAGAGGAGCAGCCGGGACTAGAACCGGCACCCATATGGGATGCCAGCAGCACAGGGGGCGGATTGACCTGCGCCACACCGCCAGCCCCCTCAGTAAGGTGTTAATATGGGAAGTGTTGATGACGAAACATGAGGTGGAGCGCTGTGTGCATAGTAATGATAGCTGGGGTGAGTCAGTCCAACTCAAAGACATGCTAGAAGGGAACATACCAAATGTTAAAGGTCAAGGTTGTGTTTTCCTGATGCTTTGTTCTCTGTGTTTCCCAAGTTGGGTTCCAGGCGTGTCACGTTACTCTTGTATTCACAAGGACAGTGAGCAGTGCACTAGAATGAGGGGCCCCGGAGCTCTTGCTGCCTTCTGCAAGATTCCGCAGACACAGGTTTGTTTAATTATCTCACTGGCCACGCAGCAGAGGCAGGCTGTTGGCCCCAGGCCTCCCGACACCGAAGGCTGGGTGGGGTGGGATCTCCCCAGCCTTGGCACACCCTTTTCTGCCATGACCCCTCCCCCATTAACACATGGGCGCCGTGGCCAAAGCTGCCTGACAGTCCCTGTGGCTGGGCAGGAGGCTGCAGGCGGAAGGTTCAGCCCAGAAGGGGGACCATCCTCCCCTCCTTTGGGACCATCCTGGGGTGGGGGTGGGGGTGGGGTTCCCGTTCCCACATTCTGCAGACTGTGAGCTCCTCGGTCAGCGATAGGCCCTCCAAGACCATGTCCCAGAGCAGCAGGGCTGCCCTCCCCCGCTCCCAGGGTGGCCTGTGTGACCCCAGCCTCCTGCTGATTGTCAGGGAGCGCACAGGCCCTGCGCCGGGGAAGAGCAAGCTGGGACCTTGTGACAGGTACTCCGATAGTTACAGACACCAGAGGAACACTTAGAGCCATTCAGTACTTACGCACACTGATGATCACCTGCTAGTGCTCACAGAGGGGCACTTAGCAGCTGAGCGATTGCGTGCACAGAGCCGAGCATTTATAGATTCTAATAATTACTTAGAAACAGACACTTAGAGATGCTGTATGATTACTTGGATGCTGACAGACGTTACAGGATCATGTAAAGATACTAAATGATGACTTTGGGTACTTAGATACTTATGCTAAATGTTTACTTACAGGTACCTGGGTACTTACAGATACTCAAAGAATACATACAGATACTGGGTACTTTCCAGATGCTAACAATTAGTTTCAGGTGCTGAACAATAACATAAATATTCAGATACTGTGGTTGCTAAATTATTACCTGTAGGTACTTAGGTACTTACAGACATTAAAGCAGTACTTACAGGTGCAAACCCTGAACTTAAAAATGCTCAGGTACTTAAGAGATACTGACCAGTTACTACCAGATACTCAGGCACTTAGAGATGCTAAATGATTGCTCATAAGTGCCCAGCTTCTAGATGCTGTTGAGTACTGCAAGTACTCAGTTTGGGATGCTCTAGGTGCTCAGTACCTAGTGCTTACCTGTAGATTCTTGAATATGTGCAGGTGCTGAATTATCATTATCATAACTTAGAGAACCTCGGGTGTTACAGGAGTGAAGGGCCGGCTCCCGGAGCCCAGGCTGTGTGTGCACGCTCAGCGTTTATGTACATAGTCTCAGATGCCTACCGACGCCGAGAGAGCGTTGATGGAGACTCACAGGTATCCCATCCGGAGGCAGAGAGGAGGGCAGGAGTCTGAGGAGCCACTTCAAGTGGATCCACTTCAGCAACAGCAGTACAGAGTTCCTGAACGTACAGTGTAAGCTTTGGGAAAATTAAGACTGGGAGTTGCAGAAAGTATTTTCGGGCCGTCGTCGTCGTGCGCCTGGCCCAGGGTGCCCAGTGGCATGTCCGTGTGTCGTGCACAGGTCCTTTCTGGGTGTGCCTGGCTCAAAGTGCTCCCCGCATGATGTGCATGTGCACGCTCCATACGTGTGCATCCAGAGTCCTTGCTGGGGGGGACGGGGGACCCCTGAGTCTGCAAGGCCTGGAGCCTGTGAAGCAGTCAGTACCCAGGTGGTGATCCAGGGTGTCTGTCGGCTGAGCAGGCTGATCTGCAGCAGTGGTTTTGTCTGTGTTATGTTACCCGTGCTCCTGGCCTCTCTGTTAAGGCAGTCCCTCCTGTCCTGTGTGCAGTACCCAGGGCCGTGGAGACAGTGTCATAGGAGACTGGGCACAACTGGGGTTGGGAGAGCTCTCAGACTCTCAGAGGGCATCCTCCGGGCCCTTGAATGGCGAGGAAGCTGTGTCGCCAGGCCAGTGGGCTGGAGGGCCGTGCTGACTGTGGAACACAGCACCTCAGCCTCGAAGGGCGTGCATTTGTCGTCCTGCACAAACCTGGCTCCACCTGGCCGGCTCCCGGCTCCACGGACGTTTGTTTAGTGAGCAGGGAATGCTCCACAGATGCATACTCACCGCCTCTGTGCCCCAAACCCTGCTCCCCTTGAATGCAGCAGCTGTCTGCACCCTGGCACCCACCCCCCCCACCCCCCCCGCCCAGGACAGTGATGGCGGGGTCCAGGGCAGGTTCACCCTGGCTGAGGACGCCTTGGCAGGACCTGGGCTGGGAGGAGCCAGGGGCAGCTGCCTTCCCTGGTGGCTGGCGTGGGACGGGAGAGGTGGGCTCCATCCAGGGTGTTTCTTCTTTTACAATCTAATTTTAATCACGCCTAAGTCGCGCAGGTAAGAATGTCCCTAAAAGTCCCTAGCCTTACCCTTGACCTGTCCTTGCCCCTGTGCCCTGAGGGGCTTCCCATGGGCCACCTCGTGTGCGAGGGGTTGCCCTTAGGAAATCCCAGTGCTCTTTGGAATCTTGCGTACTTCTGAAGGACCTTGTGTATGCCATCAAACTGCGGCTTTTCCTACAGTCGGCAAAGGTCTCCACTGGCCCCCGTCCCAGGCACTCCTGCGGGCAGATGGGGTGGCTGCAGGTGGGCCGGGAGGGTTGTGCCATGTGCGCCTTGTACCATCCATGCCTTCCCTTGGAGAGGCGGCCCCGGGTGGGAGAGCGGGCGGCCCTGCAGAGCACCACCAGCACGGTGGAGTGCTAGTCAGTGAGTGGGACCTGCATGGACCCAGGTGGGCTGCAAGTAGCTGCCAGCGGAGCAGTGGCAGAGGCGGGCAGCAGCAGGGGGCAGAAGTGAGCTTAGACAGCCGAGGGGAAGAGCACACGCATGAGGCCAGAGTGCTGGTGTCTCAGGCCCAACGGCGGCTCAGGACGGCCTGAGCAGCTGTCCAGGGAGTGCGTCCCTTCCCAGACCTCACCTTACTCCCCCGTAGGCATCATGCTGGCGTGCCTGGGGCCCAGCCCCCGAGTTCTGAGCTTTGTAGTGGTGGCACAGCACAAGGGGACACACCAGGACACCCAGTGACATTGTGGAAGCTCAGGGTTACTCCAGGTCAGGTCAGCAGGGTCAGCCCGGCCCTTCCTCCTGGGCAGCAGTGATGAGAGGCAGGGCCTGTGGGGCCGTGCGCGGCTCAGGGGGATCTGCCCTGCGACCCCGTGAGAACCCTGCTCTGTGTGTGTGTTAGAGTGCGTGGTATATGTGATGTGTGCTCTGTGTTGTGACATGTATGTGTAGAGTATGTCTGGTGTGTATGGAATGAATGTGTGTGGAATGTGTCAGTGTGTGTTGCAATGTGTGTTACATTGTGTGTACATGATTTAGGTGTCTGATATGTGGTATCTGGGTGTGTGGTGTGTGTGTGATCTGTGGATGCAGTGTGTGGTGTGTGTTAGGCTGTGTGTATGTGATATGTGGGGTGTGTGTGTGTGTGATGTCTGTGGATGCAGTGTGTGTTACATTGTGTGTATGTCATGTGTGGTGTGTTCCTGTGTGTCTCTGTGTGTGAGATCTGTGGATGCAGTGTGTGTTACATTGTGTATATGTGACCTGTGGTGTGTGTGTGTGTGTGTGTGTGAGATCTGTGGATGCAGTGTGTGTTGCATTGTGTGTACGTCATGTGTGGTGTGTTCCTGTGTGTGTGTGTGTGAGATCTGTGGATGCAGTGTGTGTTACATTGTGTATATGTGACCTGTGGTGTGTGTGTGTGTGTGTGTGTGTGTATGTGTGAGATCTGTGGATGCAGTGGGTGGTACATTGTGTGTACGTGATTTAGGTTTCTGGGTGTCTGTGCCTCCTGAGCACCCCCCGGCTGTGGCTCACAGGCTCTCTCCTGAAGGGGAGAAGCAGTGCCCCTGCCATCCCCCCCAGGTTGGGGAGGAGCTTTCTAGCTGCTGCTTTGTGAGTCTGTGTCTGAAATGTGTCCCACCTGTCTCTACCCAAAGGCCGTTTGCAGTTCCAGCCTGCCAGGCCAGAGTTCATGCTGGGCCCGAGGGAGCGCCTCCCCTGCCCTCTTCCCCTGCGAGACGGAAGCCGCAGCCCTGCCCAGCGCAGGTGCCCAGCAAGGTGTGGGCAGGGCGTCTGAGCCCCCAGCGTGGAAGGCTTCCTTCTGCCCTGGAGGTGAGGGGCTCATTTGCTACCCAGCACTGTTGGGGCAGAGCAGTCAGTGTCCTGCAGAGAGAGGTGGCAGTGCTCCTTTCCAGGGAGACCTCGAGGGAGTGCCCTGTTCCCTGGGGCACTCTGATGAGAAAGCTGCGTGTGCACAGGTGCCTGGCTCCAGCCCGACCTCCCGGCCACACTCCTGTTCTCTCTGCAGTGTTAGTCCTCTCACTGCCATCCCAGCTCCTAACTGGGCTTTCGCTCTCCCTGCTGCTTCTTTCCCCATGTTATACACTGGTGATTTCTTTAAGATTTATTTATTTATTTGAAAGGCAGCATATGAGAGAGAGAGAGAGAGAGAGAGGCAGAGGCAGACAGACACAGAGAGTGCGTGACAGAGGTATTTTCCATCTGCTGTTTCTCTCCCCAAATACCCACAACAGCTGGGGCTGGGCCAGGCGGAAGCCAGGAGCCAGGTACTCCATCCTGGTCTCCGACATGGGTGGCAGAGGTCCAGGTAATTCCCGGTGCATCAGCAGGAAGCTGGATCAGAAGCAGAGGAGCTGGTACTCAAACGAGCACTCTGACATGGGATGCTGATGCTGCAAGAGGTGGCCTAACCCAGTGTGGGTCATTTCGTCAACTTTCTCTTCCGAATCACAATTCCCTGAATGTGGTAAAGTGTCCGATGTGTTGCTTAAACTGTTCATGAAATCTTAGGGTTTAACATCATTTTTTCATGTCTATAGGCTCATGCTTTTGAAATTTATCTGATTTTTTTTAAAGAATTATTTATTTGAAAGGCAGAGTTACAGGGAGGCTGAGGCAGAGAGAGAAGGAAAGGCAGAAAGGGAGAGAGAGAGAGAGGTCTTCCAACCGCTGGTTCACTCCCCAGTTGGCCGCAATGGCCGGAGCTGTGCCAATCCAAAGCCTGGAGCCAGGAGCTTCTTCCAGGTCTCCCACATGGGTGCAGGGGCCCAAGGACCCAGGCCATCCTCCACTGCTTTCCCAGGCCATAGCAGAGAGCTGGATTGGAAGTGGAGCAGCCAGGACTTGAACCGGCACCCATATGGGATGCCGGCACTGCAGGTGGCGGCCTTACCTGCTACGCCATAGCGCCAGGCTCTGATTGTTGTTTTCTGATGTGTCTTAGGTGATGTGTCTTAGAGAGTGTTTCACATTTTCAAGTCTTTTTCTATAATCATTTAAAACATTTCTAATATTCTTTTTGTCCTTTATAACTTTTTTGTTCACATCCCACAAGGATTTTATACACCGTTTTATTAACCTGTAATTGTGCATGTTTATGGGGTACAGTGTGGTACCTCAAGACATTTATGGAACAAGTACTGATCAAATTGTTGTCATTAGCGTTTACGTCTCCTTATCATTCCTTTATGTTGGCACCTTTGAGCTCCTCTGCTCTGGTTCTTCATAAAATATGCACCAGGGTCTTGTGAACCGTGGTCTCCCTGCTGTGCCGCGGGTTAAAGCAGATCTCCTGTCCTGCGTTAGGTGACCCTGCCGTGTTAGGTTCTTGGCGGTTTAATCTGACAACGGCTTCACCCAAGGTCAGCCTCCTGCTTCTGTTTGGGAGCTCGGGGCATCACATCCTGCGTGGAGTTTGGGGGGATGTTTTATATCAGTCTTGTAGGCCCTGGGCTCCTGGGCCTGCTGGACGGTCTGGGTTGTGGCTGGCCTCCTAGAAGGCTGGGCCTGGGCTCAGGGCTGCTGCCGGGAGCCTCGTTCCCTGCCCAGAGCCCAGGCTCGTCAGGCAGTGTCTCTGCTTGGCCTGATGGCCTTTGCATGGAGGGCTACGTCCTTCCGCAGTCTGGCCTTGTGTGTGTGGGTGTTGGGGGCGGGGACTCCTGCCTCTTCTTCTGACCAAATAATCTCAAAACCCGAGCTCTTGGCTCGCAGGCTGGCCGTGTCAGAGCCCAGAGCACCTTCCAGCTGTACTGGTTTCCGAGGCACTCTCTGTCTCTCTTCTGGGGACTTCCCATCCTTACTGAGAACTTGTGGGGTGTTTATTGGGGTGTTGGCCACACCCCACCCACGTGTGCACCTGCTTGCAGGGAGCCGTCTGCTGAGGGTGGGCAGTGGCTAGCAGGGCTCCGCATTAGGACTCCTCTCCTGTATTGCAGACTACAGGAGCCCAGGAAGGCCTGTTTTCCTGAGGCCCCATTAAATGAGATCCTACCCAAGTTTGCATGAGACTGAGTGTCGCTCCCCCTCTTCGTGGAGGAACGACACAGGACCCTGCGCTGTTCTTTTGTCTGCTCGGCCCTCCCCGGGTTTGCTGCTGGTTCTTCCCGGGTTGGCTACCGACCCTCCACCTCTGTGGAGGGGCGGGCCCCCTGCCACTTTCCCCACTTCCGCAGGGGAGCGGCACACTGCCGGCCGGCTCTCTCAGGGGCTGCACAGGTGTTCCTTCAGATAGATGTTCCTGATGCATGTTGTCTCTCTCCTCCTTTATAGTCCTCTTCCACCAATCCCAACTCGGCTGCCCACACGCCGAGTACGCTGCTCTCCTCCAATCAGGAGCAGGATCAGCTCCTGGAGGTCATCACTCAAGTTGGCAAGAGGCAGCTGCGTAGAAGCTGTTTTCTCCTCTCCCAGCGCCATATTGTGGAAGAGCAGATGCATAGAATAAGTCTTAATTCCAGTAACTTAGTCTAGTCTGAGTTGCTCCCAGTTGCTCCCCACAACCGAGCTCACACCTACCCCCGGATCTCAGGGCCTCAGGACTGGGAGGCCCTGCCTGCACCCCAGCACGCTTCTTCTCACTCCCACAGGCTGCCCTGTGTGTTGATAAGGGAGGGTACCAGCTGTGCCTGGCTGTCGTAGAAGGAGCCCCCACAGCCACAGCTCACCACCAATGTGACTTGTCCTAGTCCCTGGCCCCAGGCACGGGGCAGTTTGCACAAAGCTAGGGTCCTGCCTGGGTGCTGTACGCAAATGCCCCACCATCATGGGGCCTGGGATATCCCCAGGTTGTGGCTTCCCCTGAATCCCAGCTGGTGGATGGCTCTGCCTGTCGTTGCTGGGAGTAGACTGACTCCAGGGTCACCTCTTTCTCCGGTCATTGGACTCACTCGTGTTCCAGGAGCAAGGTTCTGTGGTCAGAGGTCCAGAGTCTGGTTATTGCTCCCTGATTGGATGTTGCTCTTTGAAGGGGCACTCGGGTACAGCCAGCTGTGCCAGGCTGGGGAGGCCGACCTGAGGGTGGAAGCTTCTGGTTCTCCCAGAACCCGAGGTATCAGCAGGATGGAGTGGAGAGCACTGCTGCGGTGCCCGGGCCGGGGGCAGAGGTGGGGCCAGGAAGTAGAGCAGATGTCTGGGCTGCTCCTGGACCCAAGAGAGGGCAGGGCTGGGTGGGCACCCTGGTGCCCTGAGTCTCCCCGGTGCTGGGTAGGTGCCTTGGGCTGGCCTTTTCCCCAGTGGCTACACAGGATGGGGGGCTGGAAGCCAACCTGGATACTCTCCGCCTGTGCCCTCCCGGCCTGAAGAGGCCTGCTCCTCTGCCTGGGGCCACTGACCAGTGCTGACCCTTTGTCTACAGTGGGGCAGCTCCAAACACAGGGCGTTGGCAGGGAGGAGACCTGGTCTGTGTCCTGTTGTTTGGGTGCTTCTGGGTCCCCTAAAGTACTGCTGGCTCTGGATCCTAGAGCCCACCCAACAGGGGTCACAGGAAGCCAGAGCAGAGCGACCCTCATGGGCCAGCACACCTGAGCTTGGAGGACTCACTGCAGCGAGTGGTGGCCTTTCGCCTCTCCCCGCTCGAGTTCACCCACCGTGTAGGCCCCAGGGTGCCTGGGGTACCCGATCGCCTGCAGATTGGGGCAGCACACCTCTGCCTGGTGTTCAACGATCTGGTGTTCCGATGAGCTGTGGTTTTGAGCCAGACCACAAGGGGCTTCTTGGAGTGCACGTGCACCTTCACCCAGAGGTTGTCTTGTATGCAGCTGGCAGCCCACAGGGTCGTGAGGGCTGGCACAGGGCACTCACCATGCCCACCTTTAGTTGGGCACCTGGGGGCTGGCTCCAGTCGCCGCCTCCAGATCCCCCAGCCTGCTGCCAGTGCAGGCGGCCTGTGCAGCACGGGGCCCGGATCTGGAACAGGCAGCGTGCACTGCTGGTCTCTACCAGGCTGTTGTAGAGTCTCGGTGCAGAGTCAGAGACCTGGAATTAGACTCTGGGACTGATGGGGCAGCACAGGGAGGCCGAGGAGGAGGTCCCCAAGGTGGGAAACAGAAGAGGCCGCTGTTCTGCTGGGGCCTGAGGCCCCAGGCAGGCGGCACAGGCCACGCGTCCGTGTCAGATCCTGGCTGACCAGGGTCCCGGAGGAGGAGTGGTCTTTGGCAGGGGCAGGAGGCCTTGCTTTTAATTTTGTGGGAAGATAATTCTTGGCATTTGCACAGGATTCTAAGATTAACATTTATTTGTTTATTTGAAAGGCAGAGTTACAGAGAGAGGAGAGATCCTCTATCCACTGGTTCACTCCCCAAATGGCTTCAACAGCCGGGGCTGGACCAGGTTGAAGCCAGGAGCCAGGAGCTTCTTTTAAGTAGTATTGGAGACGGCATCACTCCATTCTGAGCACTGGTTTAGCCGTTCCCTCCCGAGACTTTCCCACTTGGATAAGTTTTCTCCTTATCTCCCAGATAGACACACAGACCTTTCTCTTTGTAGCTTATTTTTTTTTTCTAAAGATTTATTTATTTATTTGAAAGTCAGTGTTATGGGGGGTGAGGAGAGATCTTCCATCTGCAGGTTCACTCCCCAGCCAGTGCTGAGCCAGGCTGAAGCCAGGAGCCAGGAGCCTCATCCAAGAAACCCACGCGGGTGCAGGGGCCCAAGCACTTGGGCCATCTTCTGCTGCTTTCTCAGGCCATAGCAAATTGCTGGATCAGAAGAGGAGTAGACAGAACACAAACTAATGCCCATATGGGGTGCTGGAGTTGCAGGCTGTAGCTTAACCCACTGTGTCACAATGCCGTTCCCATCTTTGTGGTTTATTTTTAATAGACTTAAGTTTTTGGACCAGTCTTGAATTTATAGAAAAGAGTGAGTTAAAAATACAGAGAGTTCTCTCGTAATCCCCTCTCTCCCAGTTTCCCTGTTGTTAATGTATTTGGTGGTGTGGTGTATTTGTTACAGTTGAGGAGCCAGGACTGACACGTGTCCATAGTCGACACTAAATTCACTCTGGTCTTTTCAGCCTGGCTTCCTTCACTTCGTGGTGATATGCACGTAAGGTTCCTCCCTGACTTTTCATGGCTCCATCACTGGTTTCTCAGTAGCACTAGCAGGGAGCTGGATAGAAAGTGGAGCAGCCAGGGCTTGAACAAATGCCCATGTGCCACAGAGCCTGGCCTTAGACTATGGCTTTTTAATTTTTTTTTGACAGTGTCTTTCATAGAGCAGAAAATTTTAATTTTAAAAGATTTATTTATTCATTTGAAAGTCAGAATTACAGAGAGAAGGGGAGAGACAGAGAGAGAGGGTTCACACCCACAAATGGCTGCAAAGGCCAGGGCTGGGCCAGGCCAAAGCCAGGAGCCAGGAGCTTCTTCTGGATCTCCCATGTGAGTGCAGGGGCCGAAGCACTTGGGCCATCTTCTGCTGCTTTCCCAGGTGCATCTACAGGGACTGGCTTGGAAGTGGAGCAGCTGGGACCGGAACCGGCACCTATATGGGATGCTGGCACTGCAGGTGACACCATAACTCCCTACACCACAGCGCCGGCCCTAAAAATTTTAATCTGAATGAGGTCCAGTTTATCATTTGTTTCATGGATTCTGCCTTTGATGTTTTTTTATCTAAAAAGGCATTGCCAAACCCAAAGTCACCTTGATTTTCTCTTTTGTTATCTTCTAGGCGTTTCATCATTTTGCGTTTCACATTACATTACAATCTAAAGTTGGCTTTTGTGACAATATAGGATCTCTGTCTACATTCATTTTTCTTCTTGCATGCGCAGGTCCCGTGGTTTCAGTCCTGCGTCTTGAAAAAAAGAAACGATCTTCTCTCCACTGTATTGCTTTTTGCTCGTTTTTCAAAAATCAATCGACTACATTAGTGTTTCTGAGCTCTGTGCTGCTCTATGGATCTGCTTGTCTACTCCTGCACCAGTACTGCACCACCTTGAAATTGGATGCTGTCCGACCTGCACACCTGTTCTGCTTCAGTCTTTCATTGGCCGTTCTGGGTCTTCCACTTATCTGTATAAACTCTAGAATCCACTTGTAAAGCACCACAAGATAACTTGCTGGAAGTTTATCAGACTTGTGTTGATTTTCTAGAGTAAGCTGGAAAGAAATGACATCATGACAACATTGAGTCTTCTGTCTTTCTGTGAACTGGGAACATCTCTCCATTTATTTACTTCTGTTTTCTTCATTCAGGGTTTTGTAATTTTCTATGTATTTTGTTTTATGTCTCGTTTCACTTTCAGAGTGCTGATATAAGTAGTAGTATTGTATTTTTTAAATTCAAATTTCAGATGTTCATTGCCAGTATATGGGAAAGCAACTGTTTTTTTTTTTTTTTCCTGGCAGCCTTGCTCTGCAATTGCTTATTAGTTCCAGGAGTTCTTTCGTTGGTTCTGTGGGATTGTGGGATTGTCCGCACAGACAACCGTGCCATCAGTGAACAAAGAGCGTGTTGTGTTGTTTCTTCCTTCTCGATCTTCATGCCTTGTATTTCCTCAGCTTGTGTTTCTGCATTAGCGAGCTTCTAGTACAGTGTGGAAAGACGGTGGTGA
The DNA here is from genome assembly GCF_051225735.1 of Oryctolagus cuniculus. NCBI lineage: Eukaryota > Metazoa > Chordata > Mammalia > Lagomorpha > Leporidae > Oryctolagus > Oryctolagus cuniculus. The sequence goes on along the minus strand of NC_142867.1, from coordinate 145,491,712 downwards.
AGCGAGTACCTTCTTGCCTTTTTCAGATCTTTAAAATTTTTTTAAACTTGTTTATTGTATTTATTTGAAAGGCAGAGAGACACAGAGGAAGAGAGAGAGGCTGACAGAGAACTCCCATTATCTGGTTCACTCCTCAAATGCCTGCCGCAGCCAGGCCTGGGCCAGGCTGAAACCAGGAGCCTGGAACCCCGTCTGGTCTTCCACGTGGGTGGCAGAGACCCAACTCCTTGAGCTGTCATCTGCTGCCTCCCGGGTGTGCGTTATCAGGAAGCTAGGATGAAGAGTGGGGCCTGGACTTGAACCCAGGCGCTTTGTTTATGGGACGTGGGCAACCCAAGCAGCAGCTTAGCTGCTGCACCAAATACACACCTCTGTTGAGGGGTTTTGCAGAGGCCCAGCCTTCCACACCACAATGCCGGCCCCTGCTTTTAATCTTTATATATAAAGTGGGTTTCTGGAAGACAACACACGATTGGGTCTTGTTTTTCTATCTCTCTGACAGTCTCTGTCTTTTAACTGGTATATATTGACCAGTGATGTTTAAAATGGTAACTGATATAGTTGGATTAATATCTACCATATTTGTTACTGTTTTCTATTTTTTTTTTTTGCCTTTCATTCTTTTTTAAAAAGAGTTTTAATTTAATTTGAGATATAGAGTTACAGACAGTGAGAGGGAGAGGCAGAGAGAAAGGTCTTCTATCCGCTGGTTCACTCCCCAAATGACTGCAACTGCTGGAGCTGGGCCGATCCGAAGCCAGGACCCAGGAGCTTCTTCCAGATCTTCCATGCAGGTGCAGGGGCCCAAGCACTTGGGCCATCTTCTACTGCTTTCCAAGGTCATAGGAGAGAGCTGGATTGGAAGTGGAGCAGCTGGGACTTGAACCAGCACCCACATGGGATGCCAGTGCTGCAGGCGGCGGCTTTACCCGCTATGCCACAGTGCCGGCCCCTCTAGGTGTAGGTTTGTTGGTCTTCATCCTCCTCAGTGTTCTCTGAGCTGCCTGCATCCGTGGGTCGGTGCCTCTCAGCCATTGTTACGTCAGATGCTTCAGACGCTTCCTGCTCTCCTTTCTCTCCTCCTCCTGTGTCCCGTCGTGCGTTTGTGCCTGCCCCATGGCCTCCATTCTCTGTTTCCGCACGTGTGCTGTGGCGGTTGCAGTTGATGCACCCTCGTGCGCACTGGTTCTTCCCTGGCTGTGTGCCGTTTGTTGTGGAGCCCGTCAGAGGCACTGGTGCTTTTGTGGCAGTGGTTGTGATCGCCAGCATTTCCTTTGATTCCATCTTAGAGCGTCCACCTCCCTCTCGTTGTCCAGCTGCCCGCGCAGGCTGTCCGCTCTTCCCGTCAGAGCTCTCGGCGTCGTAATCGGAGCTGCTTCACATTCTTGTTCTGATCATCATGGCGTCCCAGCCACTTTCAGGTCTGGTTTTCATGCTTGCTTCGTCTCTGCAGCCCGCGTGGGGTTTTTGTTTTGCTCTCGGTATGCTTTGTAATTTTTGTTGCAGTAAACAACTAATTAGAAAAAGACTGCCCCTTTAGACCCGCTGTCCGGAGGCAGCCACCTGGGGTACCTGCTCACAGGTGCCTCCGTCCTGTCTGCGTTTTCTGTGCACACACACATCCCGGTGCTGTTTCCTGCCTGGAGAATCGGGACTGCCCGCGTCTCTCATGTTTCAGTCTCTCCGCTTCCTTTGAGTAGTGTTGGAGAAGGCTTCGTCCTGCACCAGGGTCTCCCCCAGCAGCACCAAGTGGTGGTGGTTGGAGGAGACCCTGTGTCGTGGGCAAGCACCGTGTCCACCACCCTTGGCTTCTTGTCCTTGTCACACAGAGAGCTGGACAGGACAGGTGTCTGCTCATTCCTTTTGTTCTGTCGCTGTGACAGCCACAAGTTCTTGTCCCCTCCAGCCACTGTCACTGAAAGATCTGAGCATATTAGCTTTTACTTTAAACAATAGTTATTTCACGCAGCTACTCCCCCCTCCTCCAAATGCCTGCAATGGCCAGGGCCGAAGCTGGAAGTGGGAACTCAACCCAGGTCTCCTGTGTGGGTGGCAGGGTCTGTGTTAGCAGGAAGCTGGAGGCAGGACGTGGAGCCAGGTGTGGAGCCCAGGTACGCCCGTGTGGGATGCAGGCATCCTAACCACTACTCCAGGGAAATGCAGTTCAGAGCTAAACTCCTCCTTGCTCTTGACTACAGTTCCATGCACATTTATTCTCGAGAGTCAGAGAGCATTTTTTAAAAAGATTTTATTTATTTATTTGAAAGTTAGAGTTACAGACAGTGAGGAGGAGAGACAGAGAGAAAGGTCTTCCGTCTGTTGGTTCACTTCCCAAATGGCCGCAGTTTCTGGAGCTGCGCTGATCCGAAGCCGGGAGCTAGGAGCTTCCTCTGGGTCTCCCATATGGGTGCAGGGGCCCAAGGACTTGGGCCATCTTCTGCTGCTCTCCCAGGCCATGGCAGAGAGCTGGATTGGAAGAGGAGCAGCCGGGACTAGAACTGGTGCCCACAGGCAGAGGATTAACCTACTGTGCCACAGCGCTGGCCCCTAGAGAGCATTTTTTTTTTTAAATCAGTTTGTATGTACTTTTAAATTTAAATAGATAGAGCCGGCACCGCGGCTCAATAGGCTAATCCTTCGCCCTGCAGCACCGGCACACCAGGTTCTAGTCCCGGTCGGGGCACCAGATTCTGTCCCAGTTGCCCCTCTTCCAGGCCAGCTCTCTGCTGTGGCTCGGGAGTGCAGTGGAGGATGGCCCAAGTGCTTGGGCCCTGCACCCCATGGGAGACCAGAAGAGGCACCTGGCTCCTGTCATCGGATCAGCGCGGTGCGCCGGCTGCAGCGGCCATTGGAGGGTGAACCAACAGCAAAGGAAGACCTTTCTCTCTGTCTCTCTCTCTCACTCTCCACTGTCTGTCAAAAAAAAAATTTAAATAGATATGATTTGAATCAAAGCAAGTTGCTGGAACCAAACGTACTCTTTAAAACTATCAGTGGGCAGATAGCAGTCTAAGCACACAGGAAAAAATTTCAGTCAAAACACACTGTGTCTCCAGGGGAAAGTCTGCCCCTCTCTGCCACGAGACATCTGCAGAGGTGGCCGCTGGATCAGGTGCCCTGTGTCTGTCCAGATGCCGGTCACAGATGTGTGCTCTGCTGCTGTCCCCGCAGAAGCAGGTGTGGCTCTGCAGCCGTGGGCAGCTGTGCCCTTGGCCAGATGGTACATCTGGGGATTGTCCAGCCCAGCAACCGTCCAGCTGGGACCTGTCTACCCTCCAGAACGTTTAGCTCCGTGTCCTGTGGGTGGACAAGTAGGTTTCTTCCAGTGCCTGTGCACGCATGTGCTGCGGGTCTGAGCTGGACCCAGAAGGGAACGGGCAGCAGGTGCCTGTGCTGGAAATATCGTGCCAGCGTGTTCTTGCAGGTGCACGTGAGAACCTGTTGCTCCGTGGCCTCGGCCACACCGGGCGCCCCTCCTTGTGGGCTCCCCTTGGCTCGCCGGTAGAGAGAAATCACACAGCGGTGCTGGGTGACGGTCTGACTCCAAGTCACTTGGCTTGTCTGCTTGCCTGTGAAGCCATTGGTGGGCCCTTCTCTGCAAGCACGTCAGGCCATGACGCCGTCAGTGTGCTTGTGGGGCTCCTCGTCGATGACCGCGTCCCTCACACACATCTTGGGAGTCGACTGAGGACTCCTTTGGGTGCGTGCGTCATGATGGCCAGCAGTCACTCTTGTCGGTCCTTGGTTTTGTTCAGAGCAGTGGGGAGCAGTGCCGTAGTCCTGAGTCATTCTGATTTTTGCACCTGTGAGGTAGGCTGTAGTGGACCCTCGCAGGACCCCCAGGAGTCTCCCCTTCGTCTCTCTGGGGAAGAGAAGGGCCAGCTCCCCTTTGGGTACATGCCATAGCAAGCCCCGAGGGGCGCTGTCTAATTAGAACAGCAAGTCTGTGTGTGCCCAGCAGACGCCGGTTTTAAACAAGTCTGTTGGTGTGCTTCTGTGCTTGTCGGTGCCTTAAAGTCAGATCTCAGAAGGCAGCCCTAGGAATGCGTTATTGCAGCTGAGAGCCCTGGAGACTTGGTGCTGTGGTCTCTCTGTCTCCCTCCCTACTTCTGTTTGCTCCCTGCTGGCTGGGTGGGGCATCGCTGTGATGGTGCCTGGGGACATGAGGGCTTCCCCACTTCCTCTGGGTACAGGGCCAGCTCTCAGTGTCTCTGTCACTGCGTGGCAGCTGTGAGGACTTGTGAAATGGGCTGGGTAGAGCGCTTGGCTCTACAGCTAAGTGTGTGGGATCAACAATGACAAGTGGTGACATCTCAGGAGTTCCAGGTCTGCAGCCTGCTGCTTTCCATCGGTCATGCCTGGGGTTTTCTCATGCAGGGACATTCTAGAAATGCAGTTAACAGCCAAGTCCGGGGCAGGGCAGGAGGTAGTGGCAGGGGTGGGGGGTGTCAGCCATTGGATACTGGTTCCAGTCTTGGCTTCTCCACTTTGGATCTAGCTCCCTGCTAATGGCCTGGGAAAGTAGTAGATAATGGCCCAAGTGCTTGGGCCCCTGGGCCTATGTAGAAGACCCAGATGAAGCTCCTGGCTTCTGCCTGGCTCAGCCCTGGCTGTTGCAGCCATCTGGGGAGTGAACCAGCGGATGGAAGACCTCTCTCTCATTCTCGCTCTCTGTCTGTCTTTCCCTCTCTGTAACCCTGACTTTCAAATAAATAAACAAATCTTAAAAAAAAAAAAAAAAAAAAAAAGAGCTGTGGCAGTCAAGGCACTACCTTGGCATAGCCTCCGCTGCTGTGGGGAGGAAGCTGACAGGAAACGTGGCCCCACCTCTGGGCTGCCCCCCCACCCCATGAGATGCTGTCCCCCAGGGTCATGGGAAGCCAGGACCAGGGCCTGGTCCCTTGACTCACCCAGGACCTGTGGCAGCCCCCACCATGTGGCCCAGGCCTGGCCTGTCTTTGGGAATAGACTCTGACCCCACGGCCCCAGGCTTCGGGGCCCAGGTTTTCAAAGCCTCCCCAGAGGTCGCCGTGACCCTGTGTGGAGTGAGGCTGGGGGTTGCTAAGTGGGAAACGCTGGAGGCTGAGCCTGCCGGTCAGAGCCCCTTCTTTGCACCTGGTCGGGGGCCGGATCTCGGGGACTCGCCTCAGCCAGGAGACCCAGCCTGGCAGGTGTCTGTGACCTGCACACACAGCACCCCCCAGAGATGCACAACCCAGCTCCGTTGACACCAGGCAGGGGCAAAGAGGGTCTCTGCACAAGACCGCTGGCTGGAGCTCCCAAAGAACGAGAAGTCCACCTGAGGGCTGCGTGAGACTCTAGGCCACATACCCAAGCAGCTGTAAAGAGCAGTGCTGGGATCCCCAGGAACCTGAGAGCACGCATAGATTAGAGGAGCCAGGTCGGGTGTTACCCTTGTCTGGCATAGGTGGAGAACGTCCCACTCTTAGGAGGCCCAGGCCAAGGGATTAGGGCCACAGGTCCTGATGTTGGAGCTTAGTTGCAAGTGATCCAGAAAACAGGGAGCGAGAGGCGGGGGCGGGGAAATGTTGGCCTCTGTATTCATCCCAGTAGTCTCCCAGCCTTTCTCCAGGGGAGGGAGAGCCCCTCCAGAGGCTGGGGACATCGAGCACTGTCACCGGCCTGCCTCTGGCCACCTCCCCCTCCCCTGCTCGACCAAGCCTGCCTGTCCCCAGGTGGCACCTGCGTGCACTCATGACCCCAGCCAGGGTCACGAGGAGTTTGGGGTCCCGTGCTGGCTCCACTGCCAACCTTGCACACCCTGCCATGTTCTTTTGAGTGGGACCCTGCCCTGGACAGGGCAGTGGGCTTGGGGAATGGCAGCCCTGGGGCTTTTGGCCTGGCATCTGACCCATAGGGAGCGAAGTGCTTTCCCTCTTCCTGGTGGCTCTTCCTGAAGCCCCAGGGCCAGTCCATGCTGGCCACCGTGAGTGTCCTCAGGTGCCTGTCTGGTGGCCACTGGCTGAGCCTGGTGCTGCTGGGCCCCTTGGCTCTACATCCCCGTGTTCTGGGTACCTTGTCCTTGCCACTTCCTTTGGAGGACTTGGCGCCTCTGTCTCCGCTTCCAGACAGAGAAACTGAATCACCAGCCCTGAGGCTGCCAGGAGGAGCAGCCTGGGGTGCCAGGGACACCGGCTCACAGGGTTGTCACCCAGCTCATGCCATGACTGGGCTGGAAGAGGAGAGGATGGCATAAGCCCACAGGGTGTGTCTGTGCATGGGAACAGATGGAGAAGTTCCAGGGGCCCAGGCTCGCCGAGCGTGGGTTCCTCACCCTGCAGCGGGGCCTCACCTGAGACAGCGTCACACTGGGGAGGAAGGCGCTCTGGGTGAGACGGGGGCAGGGCCCGGCTGGACCGGCCCTCCTCTGCTTGGAGGCAGGAAGGGGCTGTGCTGGGGTCCATTCGGCTGGGAATTCTGGGGGAGCAGACGCAGCACGGCTGGGAGGAGGGAAGAGCCGTCAGCGTTCTTCCCACACAGACTCTGTGTTTCGCCTCTGGAGTTTTGCCGTTTCTTAGCCACTCAGTGCCCGCAGTGAACGCTGGAGTCGTGGTCCTGAGCCCAGCAGGGGAAGACGGCAGTGATGACGATGGCGATGGTGGCGATGGTGACAGTGATGCTGAGGGTGCTCGTGCTCACGACTGTAAACTGCCTTTACAGGCGTCTGCTCTGCTGGGTGCCGTGGGCGGCTTGGAACACGCAACCCTTTCTGTAATTCTGTCAGTAGCGCTCTCTGCTCTTTGCGTAGAAGGAGGATGAGAGTCCGTAACTCTGGGTGCCTCTCGTGCTCATGGAGTTGTTGGCGGCAGTCGGAGCCCAAGGCTCATGTATGCTGTATGCTGCTGGCCCTGAGAGCTGCCCTGGGGCTGTGCTGGGGGTCGGCTCTCCCACCATCCCGAAAGCACCACCTCCCTTACCCAGCTTCCACCAGACTCCTGTGAGGCACCCATGGGACCAAGCACCAGGAACCCATCTCTGCAGTCCTGAGCTGACAGTCCCCCGCTCTCTCCAGAGTGGTTGACCCAGGTGGTTTCTTTGCAAAGAGCCAGAGAAGTTGGCACAGGTGGCTGGGAAGCAGGCAGTTGGGTGGCCATTCTGGTTTTCAAGTGGGATTTCTGTTGCTTGTTAAAAGGAGTCCATTGTCATTTCCCATGACTTAGGAAAGTGTGGAGAAGTATAAAGAACACTGGGCACTGTGCACCAGGAAGAAGTGCTGTAGTTTTTAGTGTCTGCATAGATTTTAAACTTGTAAACACAAACATTTATAAAACTCATAGTTTTTTTTTTTTTTTTTTTTTTTTTGACAGAGTGGACAGTGAGAGAGAGAGACAGAGAGAAAGGTCTTCCTTTGCCGTTGGTTCACCCTCCAATGGCCGTTGCGGCCGGCACACTGCGGCCGGACAATTGCGCTGATCCGAAGGCAGGAGCCAGGTGCTTCTCCTGGTCTCCCATGGGGTGCAGGGCCCAAGGACTTGGGCCATCCTCCTCTGCACTCCTGGGCCATAGCAGAGGGCTGGCCTGGAAGAGGGGCAACCGGGACAGAATCCGACGTCCTGACTGGGACTAGAACCCGGTGTGCCGGCAGCACAGGGTGGAGGATTAGCCTATTGAGCTGCGGCGCCAGCCTATAGTTTTCATGGCTGTGTAATACACCATTGTGTGTGTACAGCATGACCTGGTTACCTGACTTCCTTTGGTGGGAGATATATGCTGCTCATTAATCATTGATATCTTAAATTGATTTTTATTTATTTGAAAGGCAGAGAAGGGGGGGGGGTCTTCCATCTGCCATCAACTAATAGAGAGAGAGAGAGAGAGAGAGAGAGAGAGAGAGACAGACTCTTCCATCTGCCATCAGCTAATTCACTCCCAAGTGGCTGCAGCAGCTAAGGCTGTACCAGGCCACATCCAGGCGCTAGGAACTCAGTCTGGATCCCCCACGTGGGTGGCAGAGACTTGGCTGCTGGAGCCGTGATCTGCTGCCTCCCAGGCTGCGCAGTAGCAGGAAACTGGAACTGGCAGTGGAGCTGAGACTTGAACCCAGGCACTCCGATACGGGATGCAGTCGTCTTTGGGCATGCTGACCACTGTGCCAAGTGCCTGCCCTCGAGTCTTGTTGGAGCTCTTGCCACACGCAGTGGTCTTAGGAGGCTTGTCCCCAGTTCAGTTCCCTGACGGGAGGGATGAGAGTGCCCGCTCCCTGCGGCCACCCTGAGCGTGGGTTCTGGTTACTTCCAGGTGACCGCGGCCCCTGAAAGCGCGCCTGCCGCAGTTCCCATGCTGGACACTGCAGAGGACCGGGCTCTCGGGCTCTGTCTGTCACCTCCTTTCGTATTTTAGGCACCTCCTGTAATTTAAAAAAAAAAAAATGTCAAACCAAGGTTAGACAAACTGTAGTTTACATTAAATCAGTGTTCCCTAACAGCAACAAACTGCGTATGCACTATAGCTGTGCTGTTCCTAAGGTAAATTCCAGACTTGATTCGAAAACACAAAGGAGTGCATTTTGGGGCTGGACCCAGGCTGGGGGTAGGAGGTCAGGGTCCTGTCTTTCCTCCCTGTGCTGCGATAAGGACTGGACCCTCTGCTGAAGCTCTGTGATTGAAAATTCTGTTATCTTTCTCGTTACTGGGCTTTAAACTTCTGTGGAGCTGACTCAGCTCTGGGTACTGGGGTCACAGCTGGCTCCAGTGAATCCTGTCTCGAGCTTGGTCTCACCTGTTCTTGCAGTTGAGCTAGTGCACGTGCACCACCTGAACAGCCCTCCACCCCATTTCCACTGTTGGGTTGTCCTCAGAGGCAGGGTGAGTGGGGTGGACTGCATCTTACTGTCCAAGACTCGCACGGGTGTGCACACAAACACGGACATACACAATGTGCACGGACACAGGTGCACATGAGCATACACTCACAGATCAGCACAGGCATGGACATATTGCACACACATACATGTGCACAGATAGGGACACACATACCTAAGGCAACACACGTGATTACTAGCACTTACGTGCATATGCACGCACACATGTGACACAAACATGGCCACATACAAAACACACAGAATGCACGTGTGTGTGCACGTAGACACAACCATAGGCATGCAGGCACACCTTTTGGTTTGGGTTTCCACCAAATGGAATTGTACCTTAGACATTGTCCTGTGCTTGTCCACTTAGGAATATGTTGTGGATATCACTTTAATTCTTTTTATTGTAAAATTTAGCTTTCCAGTGTTCTGCTCACATGGAGCACTCTGCACATGCACACCTACCTGCATGTGTGTGTATGTGTGATAGGTCTGCATGTGTGTGTGTTGTATGTCTACACATGGTTTGTGTCTGGGCGTATGGAGTGTGTGTGTCTGTGTCTATCCATATGTGTGTTTCTGTGTGTGTTAAGCTGCGTCTAGGCCTCATTCTTGGTGCCTGTTCATGTCCCCACAGTCTTAGAGTCCTGTGGCATCACACTGGGGTGTGTGTCTCCCACGGTCACTGACTGGCTGGGATCTGTCTGCGGACCTGCCCCCATGCTGCGCCTCATGCCCTGCTGGGGCCAGAGGACGCTCCCTCATGTCTCACTGGCCTCTGGCCGTGGTCTCTGCTTCTTCTCAATATGGGAGGCCAGTCTGTCCTGCTCCCTGGAGCTGTGACAGGTGTAGAGCCCTTTGCCCCAGTCTCCTAGCCCCTGGGAGCCCTGGGAGACAGACCCAGGTCTGTGAGCTGGTGGGGACAGCACTGTTCTGTCTGAGCCTGGCTCCTGGGGGCCCACAGATCGGTTCTGATGCTCCTGTGTCCATGGACAGGGTCTCGGGGACAGCGAGGCCTGGGGCTGGCTCTGTGGCAGAGGAGCTCCCTTCTCAAAGGAAGCGGGGAGCTGGCTGGGCGCTGCTGCTGTACTTGGGGCTGCTTTCTCCAGGCGCCGCACTTCCACCCCCAGCCACTCTCCTGCTCTGCTTAGTGCCCTTGGGCTCAGGCTCCTGTCGCTGCCCCTCCCCCAGAGACGGCCAGACTGCCTCGCCTTGCCTGAGTTTCTCTCTCACCCACCACTTCCTCTTCCTGGTCTGCGAGCCCTTGCAGCCCACATTCCACAGCCCCTTCTGCAGATGTGGGTGGGCTCAGGGCTCAGAGACCCAGCGGGGCCTGGCCTGCCTCCTGGGGCAGAGATGCCCACCTCCATCTTCTGAGAAGCCTTGGGGTCTGGGGGTCTGTCTCCGAGGGCCACCCTGCCTCTCCTCCCTGCACACTTGGGGCCTCCTGACCCTTGATCTGTGGTGGTGGTCCTGGGATCACACCCTCCATAGGAGGGGGCAAGCAGGGCCTGGGGGGCACAGAGATGCAGGCGTGGGCTGGGCCGGTTGGGGTTGGCGCTTAGCTCTTGTGAACCAGCCCGCCTTCCCTGGGCAATTTTAAATGTTAGCCAGGTCTGGCTGCCTGTGTGTCAGGTGGCCCACAACAGGTGTCCTGCAGAGGGCCACCAAGACACGGCTGTGCGCCCTGAGCCTCTTGGGATCTGTACACTCCTATGCTTATCCACGGGCCCACTTCACCTTAGCAAGGGGTGGGAGGAGTTGAATTTATGTTAAAGAGAAGTGTAGGCTGCTTTTCTGTCTTTAACACATTGATTCATCACACTACCAGCCACGGAGCGCTGTCACGACGCCAGCATTTCCTGTCACTCGCCGTGGATGGCTGGCGCTGACGTCGAGTGCCAGGGGTACAGCTGCTGTGTGGCCGCAAAACCCCAGTTAGAACATCAGCATCTGGGGCCATGATTTGGCACAATGCTTACTTAAGACGCTGCTTGGGACAGCCCACTCCCCATATCAGAGAGCCTGGGTTTGAGTCCTGCCTCTGCTCCCAACTTTAGCTTCCTGCTGATGAGCACTGTGGGAGACGGCAGATGATAGCTCAGGAACTTGGGTCCCTGCCACCCGTATGGGAGACTAGATTAAGTTCCGGGCTCTGGGGCTGGCCTGGTCCAGCTCGGGATGTTGTGTGGACACTTGGCAGGGTGAACCAGTGAGCAGAAGATTGAACTTTTCTTCTCTGCCTTTCAAATAGATAAAATAATTTAAAAAGGAAAAAGGACATCAGCAACCTTTGCTCTTGACTTTGATGCAAAGAAACATTTTCCTCATTCTCTGCAGCTGTTCTCTTGTTTTTCATGCTGGTCATTGTCAAGTGATTTCCTAGGGTGCACTTGGAAAGTCTTAGCTTTGGAATAATAGAATAAACGGCTGAGCAGCCTTTGTGTGAGGATGGTGGTGACCACGATAGGACCTGACCGATGCTTGCAGTGCCAGGGTTTGCACGGAGGTCTTGCTCTGACCTGGGAGTTGTGTGCAGTTCCCTAGGGCCCTGTGGCTGTTTCAAGGCCTTGGCTTCCACCCCCAGGTCAGGGGGTGAGGGCACTGGTGCTAGGACTGGCAAAGCTACGCAGGGTTCCTGCAGGATGAGGGCCCCTGCTGATGGCTACACTCACTGCTGATGCAGGCCTTGGGTGACGCCTGGCTGAGGGGCCTCAAGGCCCTCCATTTCTGAACTTAATTCTGGGCAGAGGGGCCACCTTGCCATGGTTACCTCTTACCCTGTGAGTCCCTGGGGCCTCCTGCTCAAAGCAGCAAATGACCAGCCAAGGTGGCTGTCCTGACCACGCTGCCTGCCTGGAAGCAGGGACAGTGCGGAAGTGGATCTGCCAGCCTGGCCGGAGCCACAGTGGGCGGGCGCTGGGGGCCTGCTGGACTTGCCAAGGCCGGGTATGGCAGGTGCTGACAGAACCTAGTAAGTGCGCCTGCAGAGCCCAGGTCTGTAGTGGAGGCATTAGGAATGCGTGGGTGCCTGTCCTGTGGATTGGCCTGGATCCCTAACTCCCTCGTGGCTTTCAGATGGGGTGGCTCCCTCTGTGCTCGCAGGGCCTGCATCTGTGCCCTCCCGTGGTGCACTGGGCTGTTGAGGTTTGGTGCTTCCTGGGAACATGCCCAGCATTTGGGGCTCTCCACAGACTCGGGTGGCTCTGGCCTGGGCCCCCTGTGCTGTGCGGACCCACTGGTCTCATCACACTGAGTGGTTTGGCCTGGGAATGCTGGGGAGTTGGGACTTGGGGTGAGCACCTCGATCTCACTCCTGGGCACTGCTGATGTCTCACGTGGGCAGGGGCTGCTGGCTCTGCTGTGTGAGCCTGGAGGAGTCTTTGCTGAGTTCAGCAGGTGCATCCTGGACCTCCTGCCCACAGGGTCAGCACCAGTGCCTGGGAGGGCGGTGCTGTGCAGGTTAGGTGGGACAGCTCAGCCAGGGACAGGAGCCGCGTGGGCGGTTCCCACCGTCTGTTTGCTCCAGATGCTGCAGGCGAGAGATGGCCCGGAGCTGCCGGGGGCACCAGACACAGAGCATGGATGTGGGGCAGGATGGGGTTGACGAGGGGTCTGCTGGTGCGTGTGGGTGCTGGTCCAGCTCCTGGGCCAGCCAGCCCCTGACTGGTGTGAAGGCAAAGGACCCAGCTCCTTCCCAGCCTGCAGCTCCTGGTGGGTGGAGGACCCAAGTGGAGCTGGGGAGAGGGAGGACTGCCCTGTGAAGCTCTCTGCCACCCTCTGTCGCAGGTGAGCCAGGTGAGCCAGGCTCGCTGGCCTTTCAGAGGTAGCTGTGGGACAGTACCCGGTGGGCCCTGCTGGCCAGGGTACTCGGGAGGGAGACCAGCTCCCCTGTCCGCCGACTCAGCCTGCCCTTGGGATGTGGCTAAAACAGCATCGCTGAGGAGAAGCTGGGGCCCCTGGCAGCACTTCCGCCTCGTCCTGGGCCCCTCCTGGCCCTGTGTCTTGTGCCTGCCCTCCCATGTGTCCAGCCCTCATGTGCTTTTCTTTCTACCTGGTTTGGGTCCTTTTCTTCTGTTGAGGCGATTCTCTCACTAAGAAGTTCATAGATGGGGCTGGTGCTGTGGCGTAGCAGATAAAGCTGTTGCCTGCAGTGCCGGCATCCCATACGGGTGCCAGTTCGAGTCCCAGCTGCTCCACTTCCTACCCAGCTCTTTGCTGTGGCCTGGGAAAGCAGTGGAGGATGGCCCGGTCCTTGGGCCCCTGCACTCGCATGGGAGACCTGGAGGAAGCTCCTGGCTTCGGATCAGCACAGCTCTGGCCATTGCAGCCAACTGGGGAATGAACCAGCGGCTGGAAGACTCTCTCTCTCTCTGCCTCTCCTCACTCTGTGTAACTTCTGACTTTCAAATACATAAATAAATCCTTTTAAAAAAAGTTCATAGAGTGAGAATTTTTTTAAAGATTATTTATTTATTTATTTGAATGTCAGAGTTACAGAGAGAGAGGTCTTCCATTTACTGGTTCATTCCCCAATTGGCTGAAGGAGGTAGGCTAGGCTGAAGGAGGAAGGAGCTTCATCTGGGTCTCCCACGTTGGTGGCAGGGACCTTAGCTCTTGAGCTGTCTTCTGCTGCTTTCCCAGGCCATCAGCAGGGAGCTGGATGGGAAGTGGAGCAGCCAGGACTCCCACCGGTGCTTATATGGGATGCCAATGTCACAGGTGGCAGCTTAACCCACAGTACACAGCCCTGGCCCCAGAGTGGGAATATTAACACTTTGCTGTATCTGTTGTATTTTCTTTTTAATTTATTTTTATTTATTTGAAAGACAGCTACAGAGAGAGGTCGAGACAGAGAGGGAGGTCTTCCGTCTGCTGGTTCACTCCCCAAATGGCTGCAATGGCTGGAGCTGAGCCTATTCGAAGTGGGGAGCCAGGAGCTTCTGGGTCTCCCATGTGGGTGCAGGGGCCCAAGGACTTGAGCCATCTTCCACTGCTTTCCCAGGCCATAGCAGAGAGAGTTGGGTCCGAAGTGCAGCAGCTGGGACTCCAACTGTTGCCCATATGGGATGCTGGCACTGCAGTCAGCGGCTTTACCTGCTACACCACAGTGCTGGCCCCTATGTCTTTATCTATAACACTTAACTTTAGACCTGGACTTGGCTTCGGTTTGTCTTCTGTGGTATAGTGAACTTTATCTTCTCAAGATCTTTTGCTAGACTACAGGCTGTATTCGCAGGATTCAGGACTATGGCAGCTGCGGCAGAGCCACCTGTGCAGGGCCTTTCACTGGTGGTCTGGTGGGCTTAGTCTGACACCCTGGGCATGAGCCGTAACCACCGGGTCTGTGGGGTCATCACACCAGGACAGGCAACCCAGCTGTCTGCCAGCTTCAGTTTCTTCTGCACGTGCCCCAAAGACAAGGGCAGGACTATCTCCAGTGGGGCAGACATTTAATCTCTTCTTTCCCTTAGTCTTTTAAATAGGAGCCATAAAATCCCTGTGGTTACAGGGTTGTAAAAGAGAGCAGTTAGGGTTCCTGACTTGCCACCCGTGTGGGTGAGTGCTCGGCCAGGCCTAGCGATGGTGGGGTTGGTGGCAGTGGTGATGGTGGTATGATGGTGATGGTGATGATCATAGTGAAGATGGTGGTGATGGTGATGATGGTGATGGTGGTGGTGATGGTGATGATGGTGATGATGATAGTGAAGATGGTAGTGAATGTGAGGATGGGATTGGTGATGGTAGTGGTGATGGTGATGATGGTGATGGTGATAGTGAAGATGGTAGTGATGGTGAGGATGGTGATGGTGATGATGGTGATGGTGGTGATGGTGATGATGGTGATGGTGATGGTGATAGTGAAGATGGTAGTGATGGTGAGGATGGGATTGGTGATGGTGGTGGTGATGGTGATAGTGATAATGATAGTGAAGATGGTGGTGATGGTGATGATCATAGTGAAGATGGTGGTGATGGTGATGATGGGATTGGTGATGGGATTGGTGATGGTGATGATCATAGTGAAGATGGTAGTGATGGTGATTGGAGATGGTGGTGGCGATGATGGTGATGGTGATAATGATAGTGAAGGTGGTGGTGATGGTGGTGATGATTGGATTGGTGGTGTTGATGATGATGACAGTGAAGATGGTGGTGATGATGGTGATATTAATGATAGTGAAGATGGTGGTGATGATGGTGATGATGGTGAAGTTGATGATGGTGACAATATGAATGATAGTGAAGATGGTGGTGATGGTGGTGGTGATGATATTAATGATAGTGAAGATGGTGGTGATGGTGGTAGTGATGGTGGTGGTGATGGTGGTGATGATGGTGGTGGTGGTAGTGATAATGATAGTGAAGATGGTGGTGATGGTGGTGATGGGGCTGGTGATAATGATAGTGAAGGTGGTGGTGATGATGGTGAAGTTGATGATGGTGATGATATTAATGATAGTGAAGATGGTGGTGATGGTGATGATGGGATTGGTGATGGTGATGATGGGATTGGTGATGGTGATTGGAGATGGTGGTGGCAATGATGGTGATGGTGATAATGATAGTGAAGATGATGGTGATGATGGTGATGGTGATGATATTAATGATAGTGAAGATGGTGGTGATGGTGATGATGGGATGGTGGCGATGTTATTTTCTCAGGGCCAGGACTCCCCCCGCCCAAGTTTATTGAGATAAAATTCACATAACATAAAATCAACCATTTAAAAATAAATCAGTGCCATTTAGTACATTCACAGTACTATGTGACCATTGACTGTATCCAGTTCCAAAACATTTTCATTTCCAAGGGGGACTCCATACCCACCAAGCCATGACTCCCATTCCTCTCTTGTCCTACCCTCTGGCACAGGGAGTCAGCCTTGTGTCTCCTTGGAGTTACCTGTTAACGGACATTCCATATAAATGGGATCACGTTGTTAGTCCTGTGTGGCTGACTTCTTTCACTTAGGGGAATGTTTTTCGGGTGTATCCATGTTGTGGGATGTAGCAGAACTTGTTTTATAGACCACATTTTGTGTATCCATTTATTTGTTGTTGGACCTTTTGGTTATGGTGAATAATATTGTTATTTATGTATAAGGACTTGTTTGAATACCTGTTCTTTTTTTTTTAAGATTTATTTATTTATTTGAAAAAGTTACAGAGAGGCAGAGAGAGAGAGAGATCTTCTATTTGCTGGTTCATTCTCCAGATGGCTGCAACAGCCGGAGCTGCACCGATCCAAAGCTGGGAGCCAGCAGCTTCTTCTGGGTCTCTCACATGGGTGCAGAGGCCCAAGGACATGGGCCATCTTCTACTGCTTTCCTAGGCCATAGCAGAGAGCTGGATCAGAAGTGGAGCAATGGGGACTCCAACCAGCGCCCATATGGGATGCCGGCGGCTGCTTTACCCACTACGCCACAGTGCCGGCCCCTTGAATACCTGTTCTTAACTCTGAGATATTTACCTATGAATGGACTTGTAGTTTTATGTTGAATTTTCTTTTTAAAAAAGATTTGTTTGTTGAAAGCCAGAGTAACAGAGAGGGGGAGAGACACACAAAGATAGATATAGATATAGATATAGATATAGATATATATATAGATATAGATATAGATATAGAGAGATTTTTTGTCTGTTGATTTACTCCCTAAATAACTGCAATGTCCAGGGCTGGTCCAGGCCAAAGCCAGGAGCCCAGAACTCCCTCCAGGTTTTCCACACGGATGGCAGGGACCCAAGTGTTCGGCCCCTCCTCCGCTGCTTTCCTAGGTGCACCAGCAGGGAGCTGGATTGGAAGTGGAGCAGGCGGGACTTGAACTGGCGCTCCAGTGTGGGATACCGCCTGCGCAGGCAGGCGCTTACCCTGCTGTGCCACAGTGCTGGCCCCTTAGGTGTAATTTTCCCAGAAAGTGTCAAACCTTTGCCTACAGTGCCCTGCACCATTTTACGTTCCCTTCTCTGCTGTAAGGTGGTTATGATTTCTTCGCGTTCTCATCAATAGTTTTTTCTTCCAGTAGACTTGCAGCCATCTGGTGGATGTGAGATGGTGTGTTACTGCAGTTCTGACTGAGCATCTTTGTATGTGCTCGTTAGTCATTTGCGTGTCTTTGGAAAAATGTCAGTTGAAGTCATTTGCCCATTTTTAAATTGGGTTGTTTGCCTTTTATTGTTGAGCTATAATAAGAATTCTTTATATGGTTTAGACTCTTGTAAGATACGTGTTTTATAAATATTTTCTCCCATTCTTTCAGTTGCCCTTTTACTCTGCTGATAGTGTGCTTTGATGCACAGAGTTTTCTTTTGTTTTGTTTTTTTTTTTTTTAAGATTTATTTATTTGGCAGGCAGGGTTGTAGACAGAGGGAAAGACAGAGATCTTCCACCCGCTGGTTCCCTTCTCAAATGGCTGCAGCAGCCGGAGCTGGGCTGATCTGAAGCCAGGAGCCAGGAGCTTCTTCTGGGTCTCCCACGCAGATGCAGAGACCCAAGGATCCTGGGCCATCCTCCACTGCTGGAGCTGGATTGGAAGTGGAGCAGCTAGGATTCAAACTAGCACCCATATGGGATGCTGGCGCTGTAGACAGAGGCTTAGTCCACTGCACCACAGTGCTAGCCCAGTGCACAGAGTTTTAAATTTTGCTGAAGTCTGGATTTTCTTCTTTAGTTTCTCATGCTTTTGGTGTCCTATCTAGGAATATATCACCAAATCCAAGATCAGGAAGATTTTTCTCTGTTTTCTTCTAAGAGATTTTATAATTTTAAGTCTTATGTGTATTTAGGCTGTTTATCCATTTTCAGTTAACTTTTATACAGAATGGGAAGGAAGCATCCAACTTTATTCTTTTCCTTACTGTTAATCACTTATTGCAACAACAATTATTGAAGAGATTATTCCTTCCCTGTCTTAGAACCCCTGTCAAAAATTAGTTGGTCATTAAAGTATGGGTTTATTTCTGGAGTCTCCATTCAATTCTTTTGGTCCACGTGTCTATCCATATGCCAGTGCCACACTGTTTTCATTTCTGTAGCTTTGTAGTAAATTTCGAAACAGAGATACAGATACTCTTAACTTTATTTTCCATTTTGAAATTTGTTTTGGGATCCCTGACAATTCCATAAAAATTTGAGGATCAGCTTTTCCATTTCTGTGAACAAATATGCTAGGATTTTTCTGGAGTTTGCATTGAATTCATAGATTGCTCTGGTAGTATTAAGTTTTAGCACTTTTAAGTGTTCCAGTCCATGGTCATAGTGTGTGTTTCTGTCTATTTCTGCCTTTAAACTTTATTTTAACAGTGTGCAAATCTTGAATCTGCTGGTTTCCTGGCTTAAATTTTTTGTAGTTATTTGGCTTTTTTTTTTTTTTTAAACAGTCTACCAAAGTCTCTGGTTTTCTGGATTATTTTTAAAAAGCTTTTACCCATGGGGCCAGTGCTGTGGCGCAGTGGGTTAACACCCTGGCCTGAAGTGCCGGCATCGCATATGGGCGCCGGTTTGAGACCTGGTTGCACCACTTCCGATCCAGCTCTCTGCTATGACCTGGGAAAGCAGTAGAGGATGGCCCAAGTCCTTGGTCCCCTGAACCCGCATGGGAGACCTGGAAGAAGCTCCTGACTCTTGGCTTTGGATTGGCGCAGCTCCGGCTGTTGCAGCCAACTGGGGAGTGAACCATTGGATGGAAGATCCCCCCCCCCCCCCCCCCGTATAACTCTGACTTGCAAATAAATAAATACATATTTTAAAAAATGTTTTTACTTATTTATTTGAGAGGCAGAGCTACGGGGGGGGGGGGGGGGAGGGAAGGGGAGAGGGATAGAGAGAGAGGTCTTCCATTTGCTGGTTCACTCTGCAAATGGCTGCAACGCCCAGAGCTGGGCTGATACAAATTCAGGAGCTAGGAACTTCTTCCAGGTCCCCCAAGTGGGTACAGGGGCCCAAGCACTTAAGCCATCTTCCACTGCTTCTCCAGGCCTTAGCAGAGAGCTGGAACAGCTGGGACACGAACTAGTGCCCATTTGGGGGATGCCAATGCCACAGGCAGAGGCTTAGCCCACTACTTCATGGCGCTGGCCCCTATTTTATTCTTTTTGATGCTCTTTTAATTGCTTTCTTGATTTAGTTTTCGGAGCGCTCATTGCTAGTACACAGAACTACAACTGGTATTGGGATGTTGATGTTGCTCCCTACACTGTGTTGCATTTATTCATTAGATCTAGCAACTCTTTTGTGTACGGATTTCTTTAGGATTTTTTGCTATATAGAATGTGTGTTTTACAAATGAAGATTATTTTACTTTTTCCTTTCCATTTGGATGCCTTTTATTTTGTTCTTTTGCCTAATTGCTTTGGCTGAAATTTCAACACTGCGTGAAAGTCAAGTGGCAATCGCAAACATCCTGGCTGGTCCTTGGGCTTCTGGGAAAAGCTTTCATCCATCCACCATTGCATATAATGTGAGCTCTGGGTTTTTCATATGTCCCTATGGACTTCATCATGCTGAAAAAGCTCCCTTCTGTTCCTGGTTTGTGGAGTGTCTTTATCATGAAGCAGTGTTAGATTTTGCTAAAGGCTTTGTCTGTTGATTGAGATGAACATGTGGAGTTTTTTGTCATTGTATTAATACAGTGTGGTGTATCTTAGGGAGGAGGAGGGTTTGGAAGAGACTGGGAGAGGCAGGAACAGAGGGATGAGTTGAGGAGCTGTACCAGCCGGGGGGAAGGGTAGGGTGAGCCTCCTCCTCCTATCTTCTACCCCCTTCACGAGCTGTGCCCTCGTGGGCTGCGGGAGAAAAGCTCAGCTTCTGTTTCCCAGCCTCCAGCGCCGGGCTGTGTCCTTCCCTGCTGTCAGAGGTGAGCCTCAGGGTTGGAAGCGTTGGCTTCTTTTCCTGTGTTGAGCTGTCCTTGCATTCCTGTGATAAATCCCACTTGGTCATATAGGGTACAGTCCCCTTAATATGCGTCTGGTTTATATTTGCTAGTATGTTGTTGAGGATTTTTGCATCATTATTCATACACGATACTGATCTGTACTTTTCTTGTAGTGTCTTGTCTAGCTTTGGAGTTAAGGTAATGCTGACCTCATAGAGTTAGGAAACTTTTCCTCCTCTGTTAGCTTCTGGATGAGTTTGAAGACTGGTGTTAGTCTCCTGTATTTTAATTGGTGTTAAGATTTTGATAGAGTTTGTGGGCAGCATTGTGGCATAGTGGGTTAAGTTGCCACCTGCAGTGCTGGCATCCCATAAGGGATTTCCTGCTTGAGTCCTGGCTGCTCCACTTCTGATCCAACTCTCTGCTAATGAGCCTGGGAAAGCAGCAGAAGATGGCCCAATTGTTTGGGCCCCTGTACCCACATGGGAGATGGAAGAGCTCTCTCTTTGTCTTTCCTTCTCTCTGTCTGTAACTTGCCTTTCAAATAAATAGATACATCTTAAAAAAATTGGTAGAGTTCACCATTGGTGGTTCTGTGGTTTTCATTTTGGGGAGTTTATTATTATTATTATTATTGAGTCCCTCTCTTGTTATTGACCTGTTCCATTTTCCTATCTCTTTTTGAGGTCACCTCAATGGTTCCTATGTTTCTAGGAATTTGTCCGTTTCATCAGGTTATCCAGCTTGTTGGCCTATAATGATTTATAGCATGCTCTTACGAGCCTTGCTTTTTAGGGTCAGTGGCAGTGTCTTTACTTCATGTCTGACTTTCGTCTTCTCTCTCATTTTCGTGGTCAGGCAGACTGGAGTCCGAGCCACCTTTTGGTTTGGTGGATTCTCTCCGTTGTGCCGATGTGTGGACAGGTGTGAGGCTGAGGCCAACATCTGCACTGCGGTCTGCTGCTCCCAAAGCAGTTCAAGCTTGGGCATTTTAAAGGGGAAGCCGCCTGCCTCTCCCCCTGACGCAGCTGAACCCCGGGTTCTGGTCCGGTCGCTGGCTCCGTTCCCTTGTGTCAGTGGCTCAGAACCTGTGCCAGCGTGGTCCTGTTCCTCACCTCTGCTGGCTGTGGACGATTCCATTCCAGGGAGGGACAGCAGGCAGACACATGGCTGGTCCCTCTAAGTGTGTTTTTAAGCTGTTTGCAACGTTCTGACAGAGAGGGTGGTCGTGCCACGTGGAACACTTTCTTCTGCTGAAGAGTGTTCTGGAAGTGTCTTTGTTGGGGGGTGTGCTGTCCAGCAGGCACGGGGCGCTTGGGCTCCTGGCCAGCCTTGGGCCACGCCCTGTGTGCAGGGACACATCTGTCCCGGTTTCCCGGTCACCTTACCTTTGCATCTTAGTGGTCGTACAAAATCCCTCCTGAGGTATAAGCAGTATAACATCAGCGTCAGCCCCCTTGAGACCCCAGATGAAAACTAAAGCAAACACTAAACGTGATTAAAAGCAGCTTTGGAGACTTGAATTGTTGATGGCCTCGTATGCTTCCCCGAAGTAAAACCAGGCTGCTCGGGGCACATCCGTGGCTTCCACGCTTGCTGTCCCGAGCGCCTCCTGCATAGGCGATCTGGGCTGGCCCCAGGGAAAAGGGGAGTTTTAAATTTGCTAGCCAGTGTTATTTACACTTAAGTGCTCGCTAGAGGAAAATGTGGAAGGATTTTCCAGCTCATTTGGTGCATTTTTCTCATGGGAGTTGCCTGCTCCCAGGCCTGCCCTCCGTCCACTGGGATCTTATAGTTGTATGCATTTCTTGCGTCTTGTCACTTTCAACCCCCCTCCCCCCCAAAACAAAACAAAACCATGCAGAGGGCTGAAGATTTCCATTTGCCAGCCTTGCCTCTGTAGACGCTTGAGGATGTCTTAGGGCAAAGCCTTTGGTGCTGACTAGTGGCCTGAGGCCCGTGTCAAGGCCGTATCTGTATACCGGGCGAGCTCTCCTAGCGCTCAGTCCTTGTGCAGGTTTGCAGGGCTGGAGGAACTCAAGGGGGGCGCACTGAGGGGTCCTGGGCGCTGGAGTCGCTGGACGTGGGCCTTGCCCTGAACTCTCTGAAGCAGAGCTGAAGGTGGCTGTGGTATGGCCCAGTGGGTGGCTCCAGGCTGCCCCTGGCGAGTTCTGCCCCTCAGGGGGGCTATCGGGGTCTTCCGGGTGGCTGTGGCAGCGGCTGTGTGCCCCGCCGTGGACCACGGTCCTGGCACAGCTCTGCTCCGTCTGGCTGGGGCCCAGATGCAAGCAGGGACCCTCCCCGGGGCTTGGCAGACGGAAGGTGCCCGAGTGGGGTTGAACACCTGGTAATGGTGTGTTTGCTCCGTTTCAGCTGTGTTGGGGTGGAAGAGGAGGAGGCACCAGACATCGACATTTATCACTGCCCGAACTGCGAGAAAACCCACGGGAAGTCCACCTGTAAGTACCGTGACTGACAGGGCCACCCCTCGCCCTGGCTGCGTGCACACGGGCTCCTTGGGTCTGCACCCTGGGCCGCTGGAGCTGAAACACCATGGGTAGTGAGATGATGGTGTCAGCACCTGGGGACAGCTGCTGGCTTAGCCAAGGGTTGCGTCTGGCCTCTGGGGCCCTTCCTGACCACCCCCGCTCACGGTGGCAGCTGTGCACAGACCCCAGGGCTTCAAGGCTTGGGCAGGGGTCATACACTCAGCTTGTGGCTCGAGCCAGGGGTGTGGATGTGGTGACTGGGTGAATGGAAAGGCAGCGGCTGTGCAGGGCTCTCGGCCCGGCTGGCCGCTGCCACTCGCAGGTGGGTTCTGAGTGCCTCTGTCCTCCTGGCCTCCTCTGCAGGGACTGGACTCTTAGGGCCCCGCCTTTCCCAGTTCCCCTGCTGTGTGTGTCCCCAGGGCTTTCCCTTCCCCCATCTTTCTTGTGTGTGGTGACACCTGGGGGCTCCTGTGCTGCAAGCCGCATGCACGTGGGCTGGCGCAGCCGAAGCTTCAGGTGCAGGCGCTAGTGGGGAACAGTGCCTGGCCTGCGGGTTGAAGGCACACAGCTCTGTGTGTGTGTGTTAGTGTATGAGGTGTGTGTGTGAGCACTGAAGTTGTCCGCTGATGTGGCCCTGGCCAATTGCTGCTCCTAGCCCGGTGGCCCGAGCCCTGGGCCTGCTGAGCCAAGGGCAGGGAGCGTAGGTGTGTCTGACTCCAGCCACGGCCACTCTGCACCATTCCCTGCAAAGTGAGCCCCTTCCTGGTGCCTGGTCACAAGCCTGGGTGCAGGCAGCAGGGGAGGCCCAGCACCCCAGCTCTGTGGGCTGGCACCTCATGAAGCTGCAGCCGGGAGGCGGGGTCTCCCCACCCTGAGGACCTTGCCGCTCTCTCTTGGCCCCTCCAGGCCCTGAGCACCTAGTGCCTGGCCTGTGTCCAGCCACATGACCGCGGAGACTGCCTTTGCTCTGATCTCATCCCCTGCTCCCTGCCACGTCCTCGGCAGCCCGTCCAGTGCGCTCAGCACACGGGTGGGGGAAGGCGAGAAGGCTGATGGCCCTTCAAGGCAAGCTGGTGATGCGTCCTCTGGTGACAGCTGTGAGGCCGGAGGGCAGCGTTCTCGTGTGGTGGGGCTCTTGTGGGAGTCAGGCTGGGATTGGGTCGTGGTGGGTATGGGTGCTGAGCAGGGCTGAGCACACAGCTCTGACTTCTCCAGTGTCCCCGGGGTCTCAGAAACCCCTCACCCAGTGCTGACAACTTGCCTGCCCCAGGAAGTGTGTGTGCATCTCCCGGACCTGCCCGCCGGCAGAGGCAAGTGCAGATTCCCCTTCCGGTCTCCTACAGCCAGCACCCAGGGAACCGTGCTCTAGACCAGCAGTCAGTGGGACTGCCACGAGCAGGGCCCCAGCCTCTGCCTGGCTGTCACCTGTGTGTGGTGTGTGTACATGGGCATAGATGGGGCACTTGAATGAGTTCCTGGAAATGGAATTAAAAGATGAGTTTATTTCTGAAGAGTTTTGAAATACCTGCATAATATTTTCATGATACGCATTTTCCATGAACTTTTTGAAGACCTTGCGTTTGTGTGTGCTTGTCTGTTTTTGCCTGTGTATGTGTGTGCATGCGTGTGTGTACGGATGTTGACCATGCTGTGTGCCCTCTGGGAGTCCGACTCTTCAGTGTTAATACTGGGGAACATGGTGCTCCGTCAGGGACAAAGGTGCATGGTTCTGGCACCTTCTGCAGGGAGCCAGCACTGTGACCCGTGCCTGTTTCTGACCCCCAGCTGGATTTTGCATCATTAGGGCAGGTCACTCGTTCCACATCCCCGGAGAAGTTGCAGCCCATGGTCTGTGCCTGGGATCCCCTGGGGGCCTCAAGCCTGCCTCTGCCCTTTCTGCCCTCATGGCCCTGGCCTGGGAGGGGCTCCCAGCAGGACAGGGACCAGGATGGGAACACTGCTGACGCCCAGAGTAAGCCGTGCCTGCAGTCAGGGCCTCACGGTTCCCCTCTTCTTTAGCAAGGCCACGTCGGAAGGTTTGCAGGGCCCTGCCCCCACTGGCCTGATGTGTGTCCCTGCAGTGGCTCTGGGCTGTCACCCATGGGCGAGGCCATGGACACCACTGTTAACCTGCCTGACACAGGTCTGGCCCAGGGCCCAGGTTCTGGATGGGCGCGTGGCAGGGCTTTCTGTGTGACAAGGGTGCAGGAGGAGCGGGCACATCAGTGAGAAGTGGCTCTGTGGTATCACGGAGCACCTGATGGACCAAACTCACTTTGTGTCCCTTGGGTGTTTGCCACGTCATGCCTGGCAGGGCTGGGGTGAGACGCTGAGCATCCCCATGCTGTCCTCGGCCGCTTGGAGAGGCCACTCGACTCTTGGGGGTGAGAATCTGAAGTGCCAGCTGCCCCTCCCCCACTTCCTTTGTGTCACTGCTCAGCCTTGCACCACTGTCCCAAGGCTCAGTTTCCCCCGTGGCCCCCTGGGACAGGGCCTGCCTTGCTGGGCAATGGCAGGAGTCAGACTGTGTCCATGCCCTTCCGTTTACCTTCCATGGAGACCTTGACCTGGGGCCATGTCCCTGGCTTAGTCTCTTCGTCGATGGAGAGGAAAGAAGGGGACACAGGTGCCACAGCGAATGTCTTCGGGCACAGGCTGCTATGATGAAGTAGTGACTGTGGAGGTGGGCACCTGGGGTTGCCCCCACCCTCCTACCTCCAGGCCCCACTCTGTGGGCGGCCCTTCTCCTTCTACGCAGCCTCCGTGGCCCCTGCACTGCTTGGGGCTACCATCTCCTCTGTCTCATGGCCTCCCCTAGCTGCAGCATCACTGCCGCCCAGAGATGGGCAGGACAGTCTTTAGCTCTGCCTGAGCCATCTGCAGCCTGGGTCTCTAACTTGCCCTCCCCCCGCCCATCCCTGCATGCACTGGTGGGCCCCACAGATCACATGCGTGTCTCTGGCTCCTAGATGAGGCAGGCCCCTGTCATCGCTGCAGTCCGTGCACCTGCGGTACACTGGTCCCTCCTGATGCAGCCCAAGTCCTGCAGGACATCGGAGTGTGCAGAGCTGCTGAGGGTTAGGCGTGATCGTGGGGAGGGAGGACTCGGGCTGCTGTTGTGGACAGTGTCTTCCCTGCTTACCCTGTCACCTGGCTGCCCCGGTCCACACTTGCACACCAGGGCCAGCCCGGGGCCCTGTGTGTATGAGCCCCGAAGAGCAGGCTCCAGGGTGGCACCTGCTCGGCACCAAGCCTCTTGGTGAGCGTTTACAGATGACTTGTGAGGATGTGCTAGGAGAGAGTGGGCAACAGAAGGGTGGCTCGGTGCTGCCCGTGGCCCTGGATTGCCTGGCTCGGGTAGACACAGAGTGGGTAGAGGCATGGGATGAGCTGAGTCCGTCCCTGTGTGATGGTTCCCAGGACAGACACGTCCACCACCTCTTCCAGGCCCTCTGGGAGACCCCGTCCTTTCACAGATGACCTTTCTGTGCCCACAGTGTGTCACTCTGACACTGAGTACGGGGAGGCCTCACAGGAGCACCTAGCCCTGACTGAGTACCTGCCACCCAGGTGGCTTTGCTATGGGAAAGTGGAGCCCTCGGGCCAGTGCCGGGCTGACATACGGCCTTGGCCACTCCACACAGCTTGTGTGAGCACAGGTGGCTTTGCTATGGGAAAGTGGAGCCCTCGGGCCAGTGCTGGGCTGACATACGGCCTTGGCCACTCCACACAGCTTGTGTGAGCACAGAGATGTCCAGCAATTTGCTTGAGGCCACACAGCCAGAAGATGGTTCAGTCACCTCCAGCTTTGACACTGCGGGCCCTGGCCAGGCTTCTGTATCACTTAGTGGGTGGGAGATGGAGCCTAATGTGAAGGATCTCTGCAAACCAAAGGAGCATAATGTGAACCATCTCTGTGAACCCTCCCTACCCAGCCCCTGCCCCATCCTGAGCTGCACCAGTTGCAGATCTTGTTCAGGGACAGTGACAATTCACTGTGTGCTCTTCAGCTCCTGTTGTCCCCATAACCACCAAGACTCAGGAGAGTGGGGGCACATGGCCCTCTATCACCAAGGCCCCTGCTCTGTTGTCCCCGCCTTTCCTGGTTTGGGAAGTGCAGGTGCCACGTGGGTCCTGTCTGGCTTGGCCCTTGCATTCAGTCTGCGTGGCTCCAGGGTTTGCGTAGGTCGGGCCCAGCTGGGAGCCCCCTAGGGGAGCATCTGTCTGCCTGCACCCTCAGGTTACTCTGTCTGCCCTGAACAAGCACCTGCGTGGGTGTCAGGGAAACGGGTAGGGAGGAGACTGCCCTCCTCCCACGGGTGCTCAAAGCTAGTAGGAGTGGGAGTGCCTGCGTGTGTGCATGAGAGTTTGGGAGTGTGCCAGGGCTTACAGTGCAGTGGGGTGGGTGCATAGGTGTGCGTGTGCACATGTGCTTCTGGGTCTGGTGCCATCCAGACTCGTGGGGTGTGGAGGGGACCTGAGGCTGGGAGAGGTGGCTCCTCACCGCACTTGTGTACGGGCGTGGAGGGGGCGGGGGTGAGGAGGTGCTGTTGGGGCTGGGGAGAGGGCCTGAGGGGTGGGCGCTGGGCAGGGGCTGCACTGCAGGGTGACAAAGCTGCCTCCTGTCTCGCCCGTAGTGAAGAAGAAGCGGACCTGGCACAAGCACGGCGCGGGGCCGACGGCCGACGTGAAGCCTGTGCAGAACGGCAGCCAGCTCTTCATCAAGGAGCTGCGGAGCCGGACCTTCCCCAGGTGGGGCCCCGTCCCCCCACGCTGCGGGGTGTGCCCAGCCCTCAGCTGCGGGGGCTGCCTCTTCCAGGACAGCGAGGCGCGCCCCCCACTCCTGCAGCAGAGCCCGCTTCTCCCCTGTGTGAGCTCCTCCCAGGAAAAGGGGCACCAGTGCTGGTGACCACGCTTCCTGTGGGTAGAAGGGACCCCTGGCCACCCGGTGCGGCTGTGAGCCTGCCCGGTGTTCCCTCGTGGTTTCTCTTCTGACCCCGGCCACCTGCACCCCTGTCCTGCGTGAGGGCAGAAGCTGGGAGGACGAGCAGGCGTCCAGTGGGAAAGGGCCAGTCGGAGCAGCTGCCCGTGCCCTGGAGCGCCCTAGATGGCGTCTGTCTGTCTGAGTCTATTTCTTCTGTATTCGTGAGTGAGTGTGTGTGTGTGTGTGTGTGTGTGTGTTTGTGTGTGGTGTCACCCCCTGGCAACAGCCTTCCAAGCTGGTGGGGTTTTCTCCTGATGCTTAAATACCTCCTGCTCCCTTCTTGCTTGAGAGACTTGTGATGAGAGACCCGAGGCAGCCTTACTCTTGCCCCTCTCTGCCTAAGCTGTGTCACCCCGGCTTCTTTGCTGAGATACCGTTTACCCAGCATACGATCCACCCGTTCAGGGTGCGTGTTGCCGTGGCTTTTGGGCAGTCACAGATCTGGGCACCACTTGTAGCACGTTCCCATCACCCCCATCGCCTTTCCTCCGTCGCCCCCTCTCCCCCTTGTTCCGCAGCCCTGAGCCGCCACTCAGCTACTGTCTTATCTACAAGAAGACTCGCTGCTTCTGGGTGTTTTATTTCAGCCGAGTTATGCAGTGCGTGGCGGGCTGCCTCCAGGCAGCAGGAAGTTTGCAAGGTTCATCCGTGTGTCCGTGCGTCATCCTTTTAGCAGCTGAATAATGCGCCAGGGTGGGGACACACGCGTTCTGCTGACCCGTTCAGCAGGCGATGGGAATTTGTGTGGTTCCCCTTTGTGGCTACCCTGAGTGCACGTTCCTGTGTGCACGTGTGTGCTCGTGTTGCAGGCCCGGAGTGGCTGGTGCTGGGCGCCTCTGGCAGCCTGTTCCAAGGCAGCTGCACCGCTGTGCACCCCACCCACAGCGCGCCGGGGTTTGTTTCTTCACCCCTGCACCAGTGCTGGCTACTGCCTGGCCTTTCGATCGTGACCATCGCAGTGGATGGGAAGTGGACTTACTGTCTTTTTTTTTTTTTAATAAAGATTTATTTATTTATTGAAAAGTCAGAGCTATATATATATATATATATATATATATATATATATAGAGAGAGAGAGAGAGAGAGAGAGAGAGAGAGAGAGAGGTCTTCCATCCGCTGGTTCATCCCTAGTTGGCAGCAACAGCTAGAGCTGCGCCAATCTGAAGCCAGGAGCCAGGAGCTTCCGGGTCTCCCACATGGGTGCAGGGGCCCAAGAACTTGAGCCATCTTCCATGGCTTTCCCAGGCTGCTAGCAGGGAGCTGGGAGCCGGCGGGGAGGCAGCCTGTGTTCTTGGCCGCCGTGTTCTGGAGTGGAGACTCCATCCTCCGAGTGTGAGGTGGAGAGGGAGTGGTCTTGGTCCATGCATCCTAGATGCGTGCCTTTCTCACTGAGTTTTGTAGATTTTCTTGCATCAGCATGCCTTCATCTGCTGTGTAGTCTTGGGACCATTCCCAGCGGCTTTGAACAGCTGTTTTATGCATAATTTTCCCCACTTCCTCGTCTTGTTGCAAGTTTTTCTCTCCTCTGGCTTCTTTCAAGATACGCTGTCGTTGGTTTTTCTGCTTTTTGAACGTGGTGTACCTAGGTGTGGGGTTTCCTGTATTTCTCTTGTTTGGTGTTGTCTGAACTTCTGCAAGTGTGGATTCATGTCTGTCATTAATTTTGAAAAACTCATTTGCTATTACGTCAACTATTTCTTCTCCTTTCTCCTTTCCTTCTGATACTCCTACTGGGCACCTGTCACACCCTCTGTACATCCATGTTTCTTCCGTGTTCTTCACTCAAGCTCTCTCTCTCATAGTTTTTGCATTACAGGTTGGGGATTTCCTATATCCTCAGTCTCACTGATTCTTTCCTTGGCATGTGTCCTGTCCACTGGTGAGCCCTTTGAGGCTATTCTAATTTTCCATTATAGTTTCCATTTAAAAAATAATTGTAGCATCTCCTTTGGGTTCTTTGTTAGAGTTTCCATCTCTTTGTTTATAGTACCCATCTGTTCTTACATGTTGTTCACTTTTCCCATGAGTGCTCCTAACATTTTAAGATTTTATTTTTATTTATTTAAAAGGCAGAGTGACAGAGAGAGAGAAGAAGAGAGATCTTCCATAAAGTAGTACACTTCCCAAATGGCCTCTGTAGTTGGGCCTGGCCCAGACCAAGGCAGGAGCCAGGAACTCCATCTGGGTCTCCCACATGGGTGGCAATTACCCAGGTACTTGAACCATGCTCTGCTGCTTTTCCAGGTGCGTTAGCGGGAAGCTGGATTGGAAGTGGAACAGCCAGGACTTGAACTGGCACTCTGATATGGGATGCTGGCATTGCAAGGGGCAGCTTAACCTGCTGCAACATGATGCCAGCCCCTGCTCCTAACATATTAATCTTAATTATTTTAAATTTCCTAAGATCTGTCCATATCTGAATCTGGTTCTGCTGCCTTCTCTTTCTCTCTCTCGGAAGATTGATTTATTTATTTGAAAGGTAGTTACAGAGAGAGGAGAGATAAGACTGCTGGTTCGCTCCTCAAGTGACCATAACAGCTAGGGCTGTACCAGGTGGAAGCCAAGAACCAGGAGCTTCTTTTAGGTCTCCCACGTAGGTGCAGGGTCTCAAGCACTTGGACCATCTTCCGCTGCTTTCCTAGGCACGTTAGCAGGGAGCTGAAACAGAAGTGGAGCAGCCATGACACTAACCCACAACCATATGGGATGCTGGCACTGCAGGCCATGGCTTAACCCACTGTGCCACAGCACCGGTGCCCAATTTGTCTCTTTAGGCTGTGGTTTTCCTTGCCTTGTATTTTTTGTTAAGAGCTGGAGGTGATGGTGCCAGGTGCCAGGGCCTGAGGTAAGCAGGTATGAGGTTTTGTGTTAATCTGGCTGGGAGCTGGGCTGAGTTAAAATTGCTCCCGCTGTAGGTACGAAAGACTGCTTCCTCATAGTTTCCTTGTGTATTTTTCTCGCCTGCTCCCTGAGCATCCAATAGCATCTGTCTCGCTGCTGGCAGTTCTAACCGTGGCGGGGAGGCTGTGGGTGAGCATGTGCTGTCGACCCAGGACTGTGGTCTAATCATCTCTCCTCTTCACCTAAGACAGGACAGGGTGGGGTGCTCCTGCCGGGTGACAGCCTGGTCAAGTGGCTTCCCCGGGAAGGCAGACTTATGTTGGTGGAGAGTGTTCCCCTCCCGTGCCTGAATCAGGCGGAGGCCTTGCCCATGGGAAGCGGATGGTGGTTGTGGAGGGAGAAGCCAGGCGGTCCCAGAGAGAAGTGACCGTTGGTGTGCCTGCCCGTTGCTGCCCCTGCAGCCGCTGTCTGGGGCAGGCGGCCTCACCATGATTTTCTCCCGGATTTGGGGGCGGTTGTTTGCCTTCTGACCCCAGTTCTCTGATGAGATTAAGGGCACGGTTGGTGTTTCCTTCGTTTGGCTTGTCTCCTGTTGTGAAGGTGGGGCGGGGCCTCCGAGCTCCGCTCCCAGTGGAGATGAAAGCGGAGGGCAGGTGCCCCGCTTTAGGTTGCTGTCTTTCTGTCCACTCGTGAGGGCTGTGGGTGCCCAGCTCTCCCCGTCCTGTGTCCGGGAGACGTTGCTCTGAATGGTCTCAGTGCTTCCAGTGAAAAGTGACCAGAGATGGAAGGGTTTATTTCTGGACATCATTCTGTTTTCTTTTGTAAAATTTTATTTATTTGAGAGACAGAGCTCCCATCTGCTAGTTCCTTCTCCAGATGCCCACAGCAGCCAGGACTGGGCTGGGACCAGAGCTGTGAGAGCCAGGAACTCAGTCTGGGTCAGCCATGTGGGAGACGGAGACACAGTCACTGGAGCCGTCACCACCATTGCCTCCAGGATCCGCATTAGCTGGAAGCTGGATTCGGGGGCCAGAGAGGCTGTCAAGCCTGGGAACCCCAGTGTGGGGCAGGAGCATCTTCACCACCAGGCTAACACCTCCGCTTTGTATACCTGTCCTATCCTATCCTGTCCTGTCCTGTCCTGTCCTGTCCTATCCTCCTCTACTCTCTATATTCCTCTCAATGTCTCTTCTCACACCAGGGCTACCCGGTCTTGATTGTTGTAGTTTTGAAGTGAATTTTGAAATTGCGAAGCATCTTCCAACTTAGTTCTTTTTAAAGACTGTTTTGGTCACGGTGAGTACCTCGTTTCCATTCAGCATTCCAGGTTTGCTCTGTCAGTTTCTGGAAGAAGTCACTTGGGATTGTGATACAGTGTTTGCGCGGAGTCTGTAAGTCAGCTTTCCTCGGGTTTTGAATTCTTCCTTCCTTCCGTTTGAGTTCCGATGTGCTGAACTCGGTCCAACAGTGTTTTCTTTTCATCCCTATTCCAGAGTGCGTCTCCCTCTCCAAGATGTATCTGACGTTCTAGAGTGCAAGTTCTTTTCCTTTAACTCTTTGGAGATGCTATTTTGTTGTCTTTTGACATCTTGTGCTGCTAATGACATGTCTGTTGGCAGTCTCAGGGCTGTGTTTTTGTTTTGTCTCTGGTAAGTAATCTTTTTTTTTCTCTGCCAACATTTACGACTTTCCTCTTGTCTTTGAAGTCGTACATCTGCATTTGTTTTCGTTTATCCTGCTCAGAGCTCAGCAAGCTCCATTAATTTGAGGAGTCATATCTTAGTATTCTGAAAAATATTCCATTTTTTTTCTCTTAAGATATATTTTATTTAGTTGAAAGGCAGAGTGACAGAGAGGGAGAGGTGGAGATCTCCTCTTTTCCCAAATGGCTACAACAGGTGGAAGGGCTGGGCCAGGCTGAAGCCAGGAGCCCAGAACTCCATCTGGGTCTTCCACATGGGTAGCAGGGGCCCAAGGACTCAGGCCATTCTCTGCTGCTTTCCCAGGTGCGTTAGCCGGGAGCTGGATCCAAAGCGGAGCAGCTGGGACTCCGAACCAGAGCTCCTGTGGAATGCTGGTGTCGCAGGCAGCCGCTTACCCTGCTTGGCCCCAGCACCAGCCTCTACTTGATCTTTCACTAGCATTTCTCGCACAGTCTTTGTGTCATTTTGCACATCTTTCCCAAATTCACTACTTTTCAGCCACTACCATTTAATACATTCATTGAGTTTAAAATTTTTTTTATTTAAAAAAAATGTTTAATAGTTGTTAACAGATTCAGTTTGGTTCGTAGATATAATTCTAAGAATATGATACTCCTTTCCTCCCTCTCTTCCACCCTCTCTACCTCCACCCTCCTTCCCTTCCTTTCTTTCCTTCTGCCGTTTTGAGTTTTCGCATTTTAATCATCACATTTTCTGGGATTTCTGTAAAGTTGGTTTTGTATTGCCCAGTCTGTTCCCATATTTCCCTGTTTGCTTTTTTCCCCCCATCTTTTTGTTACCATTTTGAACGCGCTTGCTCGTGTCCATCTGAAAATCTGCTTTTCCGTGGTTCCGTGGTTCGGTCATCCTCGGTTCCTGGGACCCGCCCCGGCCCCACACCCGCTCCTGGCTTGCACAGCCTCCCTTTGGGAGGGGAGCGTTTTCAGTAGCCCCCATGCCCCCTGCCACGCCCCCGGCCCCTGTGTCCCTGCAGGAGGGTTCTGTGGTTGCCCTTTGCTGGGGCCAGGTCCCCACTCTGGGACTTGGCATGATCGGGAGCCTCACCAGCAACACCGGAGCCTGGGATCCGGTCTCCTAGCCGAGGCGTCTGCCTGTTGGGGGTCTCCTCGCCTCCCAGGCCCTGCGGGGTCTCTGTCTTTCACTGGCCCTCAGCAGTGTGCTCAGCTGTGGGTGGGGCCCTGTGCGCTCCTCCCAGGGGAGCCTGCCCCATGGTCACCAGTTCCTGTGGGACTGGTGGCTCCGGGGCCCAGGGCAGGCAGTGCCCAACCCAGTGCAGGGGAGAGGGGGCTGCTCACTGTGGGTGGCCAGGCAGCCTCTGGAGGAGGGGTGGGGACGAGAGGGCCTCCAGCATGTGGCTTCGAGTAGACTATGCTCTCCTCGGGCTCCCATGTCCGCTGGAAGATGCCAGGACATGTCCGTGCCTGTGATGGTCACTCATACCCTCCACCTGTGGGCCCCTTCTCTTCTGCCTCTGGCCCTGCAGTGGTGGCGGTGTCCAGTAGGGGGCAGGCCAGGCCCAGACACTCACCGGTCACCTCCTCTGGGGCAGTCCTATGGGGACAGGGTGGCTGGGTGGGGCGTTCCTGGAATAAAAGGGAACCTGGCCCCCTCTTGGGCCCCTTTCAGTCTTGGTAGCCCCTGCCCATGGGAACCAGGGCTGAGTGGAGCTTGGCCAGCCCTCTTGCGTGGGCAGGGGTGCGTGAGGGGCCTGCCTGCTCAGCCTATCCAGGTGGTGGGGTCAGGAGGGGTGCAGACAAGTGCAGCTCAATCTCCCCCGTGCCCTGAGGCCCCTGCCGACCTCTGATGCGTGCCTCCCCTGCAGTGCGGAAGACGTGGTGGCCCGCGTGCCGGGCGGCCAGCTCACGCTGGGCTACCTGGAGGAGCACGGCTTCACTGAGCCCATCCTGGTCCCCAAGAAAGACGGGCTGGGCCTGGCTGTCCCAGCCCCCACCTTCTACGTCAGTGACGTCGAGAACTACGTGGGTGAGTGTTGTGTGGTCCCTTCCGTGGTGTTGCATGGGGCCCGAGCTGGAGGGTGTTGGGGACACTCCTTGCCCTCTGTCCCCAGGGCCCTGGCCGTACCCCGGGGCTCTTGGATCAGGCATGTGGCCCCCTTGGTCCTGCCAGCCATGAGTTCCACCACTGCTGGGTGCCACGTGACACTGCCGTGCCTAGGATCCCAGAGCTACGAGGCCCTGTCCTGTCCTCACTGCCACACTGGGGCTGTGCTGTCCCCAGCTGCACCACCACCTCCCCCCCCCCCCCCACGCCAAGGCTGCCTCCTGGCTTCTTCTGGCCCCTGCTGAGCCCGTCAGCAGCTGCCATTGCGTGTCCTCTTGCAGCCCCCAGGACTGACACACAGGGCCTGTGTGCTTGGGGGAAGGTGACCATGTCGGATGCCGTGGGGGGAGGGCACACCCTGCATTCCCCCTGGGACTGACCCCTGCAGGCCCGGGCTCTGCAGCCCCAGTGGTTGTAGGGCTCGGGTGCTCGGGGCAGTGCCTGGGTTGTGGTAGGTGGAGCAGGAAAAACCCCGAAGAGGCAAACGCTCAGGACCCAGAGGGGACACAGGGCGGGGTCCTGTGGGCAGGTGGCTCCTCGCCCTGAGTTTGGCTCCCTTCATCCACAGCTCCCCGTGTGGGGTGCTGAAGGACCCGATGGGACCATCCCCACAAGCTGTCAGCACTTCACGTGGGAAGCAGGGGGATGGGGGCCACCTTGGAGCCGCCCGGGGGCAGGGCCAGGAAGGGCTCATCCTGGGCCGAGTGTTGATGGGGCTCTTCTCGGGGAGGGCGGGTGGCATGGCTGGAGCTGCCCAGCTGTGTGCAGACGGCGTGCCTGCTGGTCTGTTCTGTGGCTCTGGGATGCAGCAGAGGGCTCCACGGGGCTGTTGTGTGGTGCGTTCCTGCTCACCAGGCCAGCACGAGGCCAGCGCCAGGGATGACCGCTGCTGGCTGCTCAGCGCCAGGCGGTTCTCCAAGCTCCTCCCACACTGGAGCCAATTTCACCGCTTCCACAGCGGTGGGAGGTAGGGACCCGTTCTCCCTGGAGGCCGTGGGCTCCCTGTCACCCCCAGGCCCTGCCCCTCGGCTGCTGTCCTTGTAGAGTGGGGGAGGAGATGGCTCTTGGTTTTTATTGCTTTTGTGTTTTTCTCTCACCTCTTAAACATTTGTTTTGAATATGGAGCTTTTCAAACACACAGAAAATGAGGGGAATGAATGGTGAGCCCCTGTCCCATTACTGGCTGTAGACACCCCCAGCTTGTGGCTGGTTTTCTGCCAACCTCACTCTTCTGTTCCCTCTGAGGTATTTTAGAGTGGATCTCATTGCTTCCATCTTTGCACCCACGAGAACCCCAGGACACACAGCACAGTTCCATTGCTGTGGTCCACAGCCTGAGCGGCAGTTCTGGGATGGTGTCTGAGACCCGGGTTCCTCCTCCCCCGTTAACTACAAAGCGCTTTTTATATTCCGCTCTCTGGGTCCGACTGCAGGCCAGACCCACATGCTGCACCTGGCCCCTGGGTCTGCTGGGCGCGGGGTTGGGGGTGCTGAATAATTCCCCACATCCAGGGGGGAGGGAGCATCTGTGTGTGAGGACAGGGACAGCCGCAGCACCTGCCGCCACCTCTCGTGACCCGGCCCCATCTGCACACGGGAATCCCAGTGGCCTCTTGCCTTGCTGAGCCCGCCCGCCCCTCAGCTGATCACGAATCCACTTGCATATTCCAAGTGTAGACACATTGGGCATGTTTTATATTTACTGTCTGCCTGAAGTCCAAGCTGACCAAGCATCTGGATCTATATTTGCTGACCTGGCCACCTGTGCAGGTGGCAGATGGCCACCCTCAGCTCTGTCCAGCTGGGAGAGTTGGGAAGGGGACAGACGTTAGCACCCACGGTCTCAGGTCCAACAGCCGGCAGCCAGTGCCTCATGTGAGGGCAGCAGAGGGTGTGCATCTGCTCCACGGGTCCCGGCCTCGATGGGCCACCTTGCTGGGCACTCAGCCCCACCCCCATGCCCCCACCTCCCCAGGGCCGGAGCGGAGCGTGGACGTGACGGACGTCACCAAGCAGAAGGATTGCAAGATGAAGCTGAAGGAGTTCGTGGACTACTACTATAGCACCAGCCGCAAGCGTGTGCTCAATGTCACCAACCTCGAGTTCTCCGACACCAGGTGCGGGCGCTGTGGGCCAGGGATCGGGGGCAGCCGTCCCTGGGAGCGGGCGGAGAAGCTCCGGTCACGGTCTTGGGAGTGACATACCGGGCCTGGCACCCCGCCGTCTGTTGCTTCTCTCCTCTGACAGAGTATGAGAGTGATGCAGAGGTGGGGAGCCCCCCGCCCGTGCCCTCCCCCTCCGCGGGGAGAGCCATTCCTTCCAGCAGGCATACACTCAGGGCGCACATGCTCACACCCACACCACACGCCCCTGCGGTGCCCATGGCATCCTCACACGTGTGTGCAGCCCCTCTCATGGGCTCCCAGCGGCCGCTGCCCTGCACCTGCCCCCCGCCCCAGGCCCGGCTCCTCTGGCCCCCTTGCTTAGGCAATGAGGTCCCCGCACAGATGTGCCCTGGCAGTCTCGCCCCACGAGGCCCAGGTGCTGCCATCAGCACCTAGTCGCCAGGGTCGGGGCAGCCTTGGTCAGGTGGGTGGGATCCCAGCTGCTTCTGGTGACAGTGCTGCCAGCTCTGCCCTTGTCCCCAGGATTCTGTACCCTCCTCCTGGGGCCTTCAGCTTCGCCACGGTCAGGCCCCTTCCCCTGCGGTCTGCTTCAGATCTCTAGATGGAAGGTGTGTGTTGGAGATTGAGACATTTTGTGTCTTCCAGAAAGCACATGTGAGGCTGGGAAAAATACAGGGAGGGTCAAAAACCACACTGAGAGAATGCAGAAGTACACCAGAAGCCATGGAAACTCTATCTGGACATGGGGTTTTGCTTGAGCTTCCTGATAGCAGAGGCAAAAAGGGAGATGGGCTGGTACCAGAGGAAGCAGCCTCCTGTGTGTTCCTCTTAAGAAAAGTCTCCTCCAGGGCACCAAAGAACCCTGGGAGGTTGTGTCGCCGCCTGCTTCATTTATGCCCCGGCCGGAAGGGTCCTCACAGAGGGGCGGAGCAAGGGGCAGATGGTGCTTGGCCCTGGAGTTCCCTCGTGAGCCCCGCAGGATCTTGCCTTTGCTTCCCTTGACCCCAGCCCAGTCCAGGTGCCACGGCAGGTGGTGAGCCGCTTCCATACTGGGTCACTCGTGCAGGTGTGGGCTGGGGCTGGTGGGCCAGCCCTGGCACCTGTTCCGCTCTGTTCGCTAGCTACTGAGTGTGGTCTCCACCTCCTCAGCGAGTCGTCCCCAAGATGTCACCTAGACTGCCACGTTCAGCCAAGGTGCTGCCCGGGGCAGCTCTCAGTGACCCCCAGACCACAGCGTGCCTGCCGTGCAGGTACCCGTCACACGGGATGCCAACTTGGGAGGGTCTGGCTCTGCACCTCACTTTGCCAAGCCGAGGAATCCAGGCAGTCGGGGGCCGTGTCGGCAGATGGGACGGCCAGTCCCTGTGGTGTGCGGGGTGTGAACGCCTGATCAGACCTGAGTCTCAGGCCCGGGCTGCGGGAGCAGGGGCCATGTTCTGTGCACAGGGCTGCTGTCCTTTGGCCAAGGACCCTCTCCCTTGCACAGTGGCCCACCCAGGACTAGACCCCTGGGGAGGGGACGGAGACATCAGCATGGACAATGCTAGGGAATTTTTTTTAAGGTTTATTTATTTGAAAGAGTTAGAGAGGTAGAGAGAGAAAAGTCCCCAAATGGCCATTTGAGCTGATCAGAAGCCAGGAGCCAGGAGCTACTTTGAGGTCTCCCACATGGGTGCAGGAGCCCAAGGACTTGGACCACCCTCTGCTGCTTTCCTAGGCCATAGCAGAGAGCTGGATCAGAAGAGGAGCAGCCGGGACTTGAACTGGCACCCATTATGGGATGCTGGCGCTGCAGGCAGGGCTTTAACTCACTGTGCCACAGTGCTGGCCCCCACGCTAGGGATTTAAAGGGCAGGTTTGTGACTGAGCTGGGGCATTCGGGGCCCTAGGTCAGGTTATGGTTTGTGATGGTTGTGACTCAGGCTGTTTGAGAAAGGGGAGCGCCCCTTCAGTGACTGTGAGAGACAGGATGGAAATCCAGCCTTTAGCATTCCCAGGGCCTGGGGGGTACACGGAGGCCAGGAACTTGGGGGCCAGCGCCTTGACTGGGCCCAGGGCGTTATCCAAACAGGTTTTCCAGGGGCAGTTTTAATTGGTCAGTTTCAAGCAACAGGCACGAATCCCCAGGGGGTCCTTCTGCACCCACCTGGCCGGGGGCCTGTCCAGCAGGTGCATGAAGCCGTCCCCATAGGAAGCTGGTACCCAGGAGGGGACGTCGAGGCGGAGATCCAGAGGGGGCACAGTGGGGCCTGGGGGGAAACCCTACTCTGTATGAGAAAGATTTGGACAGAAAACTCATGCAGCCATGACGTAAAACTTGAGAGTTCCCTGCAGACTTCGGGTGGGCACGGGCTCCAGAGACGAAGCGTGCCAGCGGGCTTCCAGATGGGGTGATGGAGAGTCTCGTGGCGGCTGCTGTGTCCCCCCTCGGGCGCCGCCGAGCTTGACGATTGTGAGGCATCCTTGTGTGTCTTACCCAGACAGAGACATTTCACAGCTTCAAAGGCTGTGCTCGCCTTTTCCAGTCTTGCCCTGAGTTAGCCAGGTCGGACAGGGAGTCAGCGTTGCACACACGTGCTTGTCTGCCCAAGAGCCGTGCTGTCTACACGGCTGACACCAAGAGGTGCCTGGGGCTGTGTGGAAAAGTGACTTTGACTCCCGGGGCCTTGCCAGCCACACAGTTGTTTGTCAGCCTGAAACGCTGGCCTCCCCGTCCCAGCAGAGGGAGTGCCCCCCCCCCCCTTCCCGGGGTAGTTGGTTCTCTGCTCTCTCCGTGTCTGCCTAGGATAGCTTGCAGCCCCATCCCACCCTCAGTTGGCTCATCTGCAAAATGGGGTTTGCCGCGTGGCCCACAGGTGGGGAGGAGGGTGTGGGGCGTGGCCTGCAGAGCGCCCCCCCCCCCCCCGCCAGGGGACACGGAAATGGGGCTGCCGGCTCCCTTGCCGCTGACCCCTCTTCCCTCCCGCCCCAGAATGTCCAGCTTCGTGGAGCCACCTGACATCGTGAAGAAGCTGTCCTGGGTAGAAAACTATTGGCCTGATGACGCGCTGCTGGCCAAGCCCAAAGTGACCAAGTACTGTCTGATCTGCGTGAAAGACGGCTACACCGACTTCCACATCGACTCGGGCGGCGCTTCCGCCTGGCACCACGTGCTCAAAGTGAGCTCCGCCCCCGAGCCTGCCCCCTCCGAGCTCGCCTCCTTCTGTGCCGCCAGCTCCCCCCACTACTCCCCCCCACCCCGCCGCCGCTGCCTCACAGCCCCACAGGAGGGGCACTGGGATGCCCATCTCTGGAGAGGAGGCTGTGGAGACGGGACGTGGGGGCAGCCCAGACCCTGGAGCACCCCGAGAAGGGAGAGGGCTGTTGGGGAGACAGCCCTGGAAAGGGCCCAGCAAGGTGCCTTGCCCAGGAACCAGGGGCCAGAGTGCTAGCAGTCTCACTCCCGGGGTGTGTGTAGGGCAAAGGTAGGGAGACTGGAAGACAAGTGAGCCGTAAGGAACCACAAAGTAAACCCTAAGCCCGAGGCTCAAGGGGCCAAGGCCTAGGATGGCTTTTCCAGATCAGCTAGAGCGTGGACTGAGGGTGGCAGGCTCAGGTGTGGCTCTGTGTCGTCTGAGCTCATTTTCAGCCCAGTGTGTGAGCAGGAGGCCCCAGGGCCCAGCACCTGCCGTGAGCAGAGCTTCCTGGAGCTGACCAGCTAGCCAGCCATACAAGACCTTGGCCCCGGCATGCATGCACACACTTGCGGTACTGAGCAGTCAAGGGAGGCGGGGTTGCAGGGCGTTGCTGCTCACCTGCCCAGGGCTCGTGTGAGTGCACACTTGGGGATTACAAAGCGCCATGTGCCATGGTGTCACGGGCAGGAGTGGTAGGCCCAGGCGGGACGCTTTCCAATCCAGGACCCAGTCCCAGCCATCGGGACGCGGT
This sequence comes from Oryctolagus cuniculus, assembly GCF_051225735.1. Lineage (NCBI taxonomy): Eukaryota > Metazoa > Chordata > Mammalia > Lagomorpha > Leporidae > Oryctolagus > Oryctolagus cuniculus. The sequence goes on along the minus strand of NC_142867.1, from coordinate 145,451,859 downwards.
GGGCCCTGTGCGCGCGGCTCTGCCAATGAGCTCTCTCGGCAGGGGGAGAAGATCTTCTATCTCATCCGGCCAGCTTCTGCCAATATCTCCTTGTATGAGCGCTGGCGGTCAGCGTCGAACCACAGCGAGATGTTCTTTGCCGACCAGGTGGACAAGTGCTACAGGTGCACCGTCAAGCAGGGCCAGACCCTCTTCATCCCCTCGGGTGAGTGTCCTGGCGCCCCTGGCCTGCTTACCCTTCCCTGGGCCTGACACTCATCCCAGCCGCATCCCTCCTCTGAGGGATTGGCCGTGGGCCTGGCAGCAGCAGGAGCGAGTTCTGTGTGGCCATGGCTTCAGAGACAGCGAGGTTGCCCGAGGGTCCTGGGCGTGCATGTCCACGGATCTAGAACCCTGTGTTGAGGGACGGTTAGACTGCGCAGGAGAGAACCTGCCTGAGCGTTAAGTGAGAGCAGATCCCATCACTCTGTTTTCCCCGACACTGCCTGCCTTCGAAAATAATACACTTAAAATGCCACGGGCATGCCTCAGCCGTGAGCCGTCACCCACCCTGCCCCAGGTCGCAGGTAGCCGTGGGTGTTGAGGTCTCCCTGCTGTTGTGTGTAGGTTTTTCCCCCATTTCAGTCAGGGCTGCAGCAAGGCCCCGGCATTTCAGTTGGTCTAGAACCCTCTGGATCCTGGAGCAGGGCTGGACTTCACCCTGTCCCCTCCCGGAGGAGCTATGGATTTCCTGCAGTCTGGCCCCAGCCAGTCTCCCTTGTCCCTGGGTGCCAAGGACAGGATGGCCGCCGGGCTCGCTCTCTGGGTCTGAGCGCAGTCCTCAGGTGTCCTGAGCTTGCCCCCAGAGCTCCCGGGCCTCCGTCTCCCCATCTCTGTGCTGCAGAGTTGGACTGAACAGGCCAGGCTACCTCAGACGGAGTCTGTCCCCGTGGAGGCTGGGCCACAAAGCTGCTTCTGGGAATGCCCTGGGGGCAGGTGGGGGTGCTGAGGTTCAGGCCGGCTGCCCTCAGGAGCAGGCTGGAGACCAGCTGTGCCCCTGTCTGTCTCTCCCAGGCTGGATTTATGCCACGCTCACCCCGGTGGACTGCCTGGCCTTCGCGGGTCATTTTCTCCACAGCCTGAGCGTGGAGATGCAGATGAGGTAGTGCATGTACCCCGGCGACCTCAGGCTCCACGGGGAGGGTCCCCTGAGGCCCAGTTGCTGTGACGGGCACTGGGGCTGGCCCTGGGTGGGACCGCCAGCCTCGCTGGGTTTCCTGGTGCTCTGTGAGGAAGGAGCATGTGGCTACTGGTCTCCCAAGACTCCTGAGGGGCCTGGTGTGTGGTGGCCCTGCTGGCCGGGTGGGCTTGGGGTCCCTGAGGCCACCATTGCCTTTCCTGGGTTCTAACCAAGTCCCCTAGCCGTAGCCCATGGCACCATCCAGGGTGCCTGTCCCCACGTGCTTGCTACCCTGGTCCACCTCACCATGCCCAGTGGGGAGGCGTGCTCTGGCGTGGCTGGGGCGTGGCTTCTGTGTGCCTGTGGTCCAGATTCACGCTGTGGCACGGCGTGCCTGGTGCACAGTGCACTGAGCGGTTCTTTGCTGTGGCCCACAGAGCATATGAAGTGGAAAGGAGGTTGAAACTGGGCAGCCTGACTCAGTTTCCCAACTTTGAGACTGCCTGCTGGTACATGGGGAAGCATCTGCTGGAGGCATTCAAAGGTACTGGTCACTGCAGGTCGGTGGGCGCTGCCTGGGGGCTGGCTGCTCTGTCCTCTTGGGAGGGCTGCCTGAGTTTTAGAGAATGAGGCGGCGTGTTGCGGGAGCAAGAGTTGTGCTGTATGGAGCCTGTGGCCCCAGCGTAGTTACGGACAACACTCCCAGCTCCACCCCTGCGCAGGCGGGAGACCTAGGGGTCTTCCTTACTCTGTAGCAGCCCAGGGACCTCTCCTCAAGCTGTCCCGCTGCAGGGCAGGTCCCCGCCCTCCCGGACTCTGCATCCTGGCGTTGCACCTTCGGTCCTGGGCCCCACCGGTTCTTCCGGCAGAATGAGAGCCGGTGGCCCCTGCTGCCATCCCCCCTGCTTAGGGCTCGGCCACACAGCAGTATGAGAGCAGACTGGTGCAAGGTTTGCTTTTACGCACGGTTTCCGTTTTGGTGGTACCCTGCTCTTTGGTTTTGATAATGGCTATGAGCCGAGAGTCTCCCAGAATGCTTTGCACTGTGTCTCTCATTTGCGACAAGCTGAGAAGCATCCTTAACGTTGGCTGGCCAGGTGTCAGTGAACATGTCCGCTACTCCCCATGATTTTTAGCCCTGAGCTTGACTGGCAGGAGGGAGGCCCACCCTGCCCTGGGGGGCTGGTGCCAGGGTGGGGATGGGGTGGCACTGGGGTGGAGCCATGCTGTGGGGTCAGCTGGCCTCCTGGGCAAGTCCTCTGGCCTCTGTGTGTCTGGGCCACCTTCCGTGGGACAGTTCAGAGCCCTGCAGGGTGCTGCTGTGGTCCCCTGGTGGCGTCAGAGCACTAGGCCTGCAGAATGCCACAGCAGGAAGAGGGGAGGATGCACTTGATCCTTGGCCTAAGGGTGCTTTTGAGGCCCTGCCCAGCAGGAACCCCTACCTGGCTGAGGCATGGCGGTTGGTCCCTGGGCTCTCTGTCCCGAGGTGGGACTCGGAAGGCTGCTGGGGATCCTTGGTGAAGACTGTGGGGCAGTGTTAGGGGCCTTGTGGGTGGGCTGTGGGTGGGACATGGGGAGGCCAGTCCTTCCCATTACAGGGTGGGCCACTGGGCGCCCCAGGTTCCAAGAGCAACCGTTGGCAGTTGGGCGGGTGGCTGTGGCTGAGGGCCCTGGAACGTGGGGCCCTGCATGTCCCTGACTAGCTGCTGGCCTGCAGGTGGCAGGCAGTGAACAGTGGGCCGGCTGCCCTCCCCAGCTAACCTGCCCGTCTCCTCCTAGGCTCTCACAAATCCGGGAAACAGCTGCCCCCTCATTTAGTCCAAGGAGCTAAAATTCTCAATGGTGCTTTCAGGTCATGGACAAAGAAGCAGGTAGGCAGCACATCGCTCGTGCCCTGGATGGGGTGGGGGGGGGCGTCCTGGAGACCTGAGAGCAGTGCCCAGCCCATCTGCCTCAGTGAGCTGGTGTGGGGAGGGAGGGCAGGCAGTGCTTACCTGCCCAGGCTGGCCCACATGTACAGGGCATCCCACACCAACACCCTGCTGCTGCTGCTGACTGGGCCCCCTGGGGTGGGGGACCCTGGTGGTTAGAAGTCCCCTCCAGTGGATGAGAGAAGTGAATGGGCTCTGGCACGCCGGAGGGGAAGGCAAGTAAGGGCTAGGCAGCCGTGGGTGGACTGCACTGTGTGAGCACAGACAGGCCTGGAGCCGGCAGGGGGCAGACAGGGACCCAGTGAGCAGGAGGCGTCTGGTTCTGGAGAGGGAGGCTCAGGACACCCCCGGCTCCTCCTGGCCAGCCAGCATCAGCTCAGAAGTGTGCAGACAGCTGGGGGTGGTCTCCGGTGAGCTCCGTCACCCAGGGCTGGGTGTGCCCACCTGTGAGTTGCAGGGCAGTGGGGGAGGGCGGGTGGTCACAGCAGAGCCTTTTTGTCAGGACTGGGGTCCAGGGCCCTGTGCACCTAGGCCGTCCTGTGGCTGCCCTTGCTCTTTGCCTGTTTGGTTGGCCGTAGTGCCGGCTGGGATGTAGAGAGTGACAAGGGGCCTCGGGGGCCAGGGCAGGCACTGACCCCACCCACCATCATGCAGGCCTTGGCAGAACACGAGGACGAGCTTCCCGAGCACTTCCGACCCTCACAGCTCATCAAAGACCTGGCCAGAGAGATCCGGCTCAGCGAGGTACGGCCCGACCCCTGGAGCAAGAGGGGACCCACTGGCCTGGGAGCCAGCCGTGCCCGGGGAGGCCCACTGGGGGTGGGCCAGGGTCCCCCACAGCCCCTGTGCTTTCTTGAGCTCACCTGGGTGAGGGCTCAGCCCTCTGGATGTGAAGATGCAGGGAGCGAGGGGTGGGGGATCTGGAAGGAGCTTCTGCATCCGGATGTCCTTGAGCCTGGCCCAGCCCTGCAGCCTCCTGTGCTCAGGAACTCAGGAAGACACGAGAGCCCTGGGGTGCGGGGGCCTGGGGGCTGATGGCAGGGCCGCTTAGGATGGTGTCGCAGGATGGCAGGGTGGGTGTGAGCACGTCACGATGGAGTGGCTAGGTGTGAACCCGTCCCTCAAGGACACAGCTGGTGGCGGTGTCACTTGCTGGCACAGATGAATGAGTGTGTCGTGGCGTGGGAGCTGTGAGACTCCCGGCTGCATTTTGCAGAAACCCAGTCATGGCCCTCTCTGCTCTGCCCGCTCCCCCCGCCAGAATGCCTCCAAGGCGGTCCGGCCGGAAGTGAATGCTGTGGCTTCCTCAGACGAGATCTGTGAGGGGGACCGGGAGAAGGAAGAACCCCCATCTCCCATCGAAGCCACCCCACCTCGATCCCTCCTAGAAAAAGTGTCCAAAAAAAAGACTCCCAAAACTGTGAAGATGCCCAAGCCGTCCAAAATGCCCAAACCCCCCAAGCCCCCGAAGCCGCCCAAGCCCCCCAAGTCTCTGAAGCTCAAGGATGGAGGCAAGAAGAAAGGGAAGAGGAGCCGGGAGTCCACCTCGCCCACCATCCCTGACCTGGACCTGCTGGAGGCCCACACCAAGGAGGCGCTGACCAAGATGGAGCCACCCAAGAAGGGCAAGGTGGGTGAGGGTGGGCGCTGAGGGGGCCCGGGGTGCAAGCCCTCTGCAGAGCCGGCTGTGCTGCAAACCTCTGGGGTCTCACTGTGGGGGCAGTCTGTCAGGCAGACGTACTGCCTGCTCCCCACCCAGGCCCAGAGCCTGCGAGGGTAGGAGCAGCCCAGGAAGCCCACAGAGCGGGGAGGGGGGGGGGCGCGCCTGCTGGAGGGGACAGAGTGGCATTCCAGGGAGGGGTGGGAGGTTGTAGCGGACTGAGAAGCTGTCCCTGGGGCCAAGGCCTGAAGGTGACAACATGGTGTCCATGCGGGCACAGCAGGGAAGGAGGATGCTGGTGGAGAGGACGAGGGCAGAGGCAGGGCTGCCGTGGTGGCCTGAGTCCCTGTGGACAGTGAGAGAGGTGGGCTCAGCCCTGAGAACCCTGCCCCTGGGATTTTGGGGCCAGGAGCCCCTGACATCAAGTGCCATTGAGTGTGGGCTTCTGCCGGGAGGAGGCTCCCGCCCACTTCCTGGGAGCAGCAGCCCACCACTGTGCAGTGGGATGTGTCCGTGTTCTTACTCAGGGCAGGCTCAAGTGAGTGAGTGCATGCACAGATGAACGGGTAGGTGGATAGGTGGATAGATGAATGGGTAGATAAGCTAATTATCAGATCAGTGGACAAATGAGGAAATTGAACATAATATGGATGTATGATTTTTTAAAGAGATGTATTTTTATTTGAAAGAGGGAGAGAAGATGTATGTTTATTACAGAGGGAGAGAAGAGAGACAGAGAGAGGGATCCTCCATTCTCTGGTTCACTGCTCAAAAGGCTACAATGGCTGGAGCTGGACCAGGCCAAAGCCAGGAGCCAGGAGTTTCATCCAAGGCCCAAGCACTTGGGCCATCCTCTGCTGCTTTCCCAGGCACATTAATAGGGAGCTGGATCAGAAGTGGAGCAGCCAGGTCTCAAGCCAGTGCCCATACGGGATGCTGGTGCTGCAGATGGTGGCTTAACCCACTGTGCCACAGTGCCGGCCCCGGATATGTGCACTAAGGATGGGTGAAGAAATGAGGGGAGGCCGGCGCCACGGCTCAATAGGCTAATCCTCCACCTAGCGGCGCCGGCACACCGGGTTCTAGTCCCAGTCGGGGCGCCGGATTCTGTCCCGGTTGCCCCTCTTCCAGGCCAGCTCTCTGCTGTGGCCAGGGAGTGCAGTGGAGGATGGCCCAAGTGCTTGGGCCCTGCACCCCGTGGGAGACCAGGAGAAGCACCTGGCTCCTGCCTTCGGATCAGCACGGTGCGCCGGCCACAGCGCGCCAGCCGTGGCGGCCATTGGAGGGTGAACCAATGGCAAAAAGGAAGACCTTTCTCTCTGTCTCTCTCTCACTATCCACTCAGCCTGTCAAAAAAAAAAAAAAAAAAAAATGGGGATAGATGGATGAATGAACAAATGGGATGGGAGAATGAATGGGTTATGAGCTGATGGGTGAATGGGTGGATGTGTGACCAAATGGGTGATTAAGTGGATAGATGAAGAAATGAACGAATTCAAAATGAATGGATATGAATGGATAGATGAGCAAATGGACGAATGAACTGACAAATGGGTGGGCAGATGGACAGATGGACGAATCAGTGGACAAGTGGGCAGATGGATGAATTAGTAAACGAGCGGACAGCAGATGGGGTGGATGAATGACCGAGAATGGCTGGGTGATTGGGTAGATGAAAGAATGAATAGATGATGGGCTGGCGCCGCGGCTCACCAGGCTAATCCTCTGCCTGTGGTGCCGGCACACCGGGTTCTAGTCCCAGTCGGGGCACCGAATTCTGTCCCGGTTGCCCTTCTTCCAGGCCAGCTCTCTGCTGTGGCCAGGGAGTGCAGTGGAGGATGGCCCAAGTGCTTGGGCCCTGCACCCCATGGGAGACCAGGATAAGTACCTGGCTCCTGCCATTGGATCAGCGTGCTGCGCCGGCCGCGGTGGCCATTGGAGGGTGAACCAATGGCAAAGGAAGACCTTTCTCTCTGTTTCTCTCTCTCACTGTCCACTCTGCCTGTCAAAAAAAAAAAAAAAAGAATGAATAGATGAGTGGCGGACGAGCTGCGTATGTGCCGGTGGACAGGTGTCCATGGGCCGGGCCTTTGTGCTGTAACTGGAGGGGTTCTGTCTCCCTCCCGAATTGCATCTGGGTCACTGCTGCTCTCTTTTCCAGGCTACAAAGAGCGTCCTGAGCGTGCCCAATAAAGACACAGTCCACACGCAGAATGACGTGGAGAGGCTGGAAGTCCGAGAGCAAACGAAGAGCAAGTCGGAGGCCAAGTGGAAGTACAAGGTGAGACGTGCACACATGTGTGTGTGTGATGTCAGCCTGTGAGGCCATGTGTGTGTGTGTGTGATGTCAGCCTGCGAGGCACTGCGTGTGTGTGTGTGTGTGTGTGATGTCAGCCTGCGAGGCACTGCGTGTGTGTGTGTGTGTGATGTCAGCCTGCGAGGCCCTGTGTGTGTGTGTGTGTGATGTCAGCCTGCGAGGCCCTGTGTGTGTGTGTGTGTGATGTCAGCCTGCGAGGCCCTGTGTGTATGGGTGTGTGTGTGATGTCAGCCTGCGAGGCCCTGTGTGTGTGTGTGTGTGTGTGTGTGTGATGTCAGCCTGTGAGGCCGTGTGTGTGTGTGTGTGTGTGTGATGTCAGCCTGCGAGGCCCTGTGTGTGTGGGGGATGTCAGCTTGCGAGGCCCTGCGTGTGCGTGTGTGTGTGTGATGTCAGCCTGTGAGGCCCTGTGTGTGCGTGTGTGTGATGTCAGCCTGCGAGGCCCTGTGTGTGCGTGTGTGTGATGTCAGCCTGCGAGGCCCTGTGTGTGCGTGT